>NC_091000.1:13867142-14173928 GCF_041146395.1 Eulemur rufifrons
AAATGTGGTATAACACACGTTTCCAGAGCATCCACACAGAGTGTCCATTTCTGTCTGTTGCCCCCGTGCAACTGCTATTATTAACATCAGCAAGCACGTGTTTGGTACAGGCGGAAAAGGACAGTGGGGAGTGCTGGCCTCACGTCAGTGAAGGTGAAGTCTCCTACCCGATACCACCACCAATTTGCTTTCAATCCCTTTCAGGTCGTTAAAACACCAGCAAGGGGATGAGCATAAATAACTACTTAGATTGCTGACTTTTTCACCATATTGGGATAAAAATTGGATGGTGATACTTGGATTCAATTCTGTAACATGGTGGTGATTTTTTTTTCACCCTCACCAGAAAAGTATTCTTAGTGAAACATCAAGCTCAGAAATAAAACAGGAGGAAATCTGTTTCCATATACTGTGCGAGGAAAATGGGATATGAAGAAACATTTTCAATAAGGAACATATTTACATAAAGCCATTTTTTGGTTCTTTTATAATGACCTTTAAGATATTTAAGACCATGTCCGGCAGATGTTGACAGCCATTTTATCCTCATACTTATTCAAAAGTTTAAAATAATAGCAACAGAGATAAAAAGGGATGCTGAGGCCACCAAGAATGAGCCAGTTGTTTAATTTGCATATGAATTAACTTATACAGGGCAGGGCTCCCACACCCACCCTGCCCAGGTGGACCCTTAAATACCAGGGCAAGAGGACATTCCCAGCTGCCTGTGTGGGGCCAGATGGTGGAATTTTCTACAGTATCAATTTTTCCTCCTTTGCTATAGTCTGATACTCTATTTGTCGACCTGGTTCATCAGTCAGTGGCTAAGAAAAAGGGAAAATTTTCAATTGCTGAAATATTTTTCTCTATTTCTTAAAATAATAAGGTTTGTGTCTTTATTATAAATGTTTTATATGTGCATTTAATACCTTAAGGTACATCTTACCGCATCATGCATGTGGACTCAGGTGCACATTGGCTATACTTCTCTTGTTTAATATTGTTCATTTTTAAAGTTGTGGTCTGTGTGTCTTTGCGTGTGTAACGTGCGTGTTGTTCTAAAAGGATGTTCAACGGCCAGTGAAGATGGAGCAGTGGGCATAGACTCTGCCTCATCTTGAATCACCTGGGCAATCCAGCGTCCTGCCCTGGTCCCTGTTCCTGTTTCCTCTGTCTCACAAGCTTGTGAGCTTGGATTTGTTCACAGACTGATCTCCGTGCTCACGTGCCTGGGAGTTGACACCTTCTGCTAATGCTCTGCGTAAACCCAGCCTGCCGCAGGCTCCACTTTCCCATCCAGAACTAGATTGAAGCAGGCCTAGGACCCCTGCTCCTTAGGGCATCCCACCCTAGCAAGTCCCTGTCGGGGCTGCACTATTCCTGTGGTGGCACCGACACACAGTTCTGTCTGCAAGAGGCAAAGCGGGAGAGCTTTGGCAACTGCATAGCGTCACCATTCTTTTCAGACCGATGCTGACATTTACTCCGTGTTTCAAATAAATAGACTAATATCCAGCTATCCAGCCCCTAGGGGTACAACACATCTAGAGGTTAATATAAATATAAAAGGGTAAATGTGAAAGATAGCATCTTTGATATTGGTAGCAAACGTTTTTTTTTAGTTTTTGTTTGGTTTTACTCAAATACTATACAATAGAGTCCTTGTCATCAACACTGCCAACCTGGAGCCTGCTGGCCTGGCAGACATGCGGAGCTCACCTGCAGGACGCAGGCGCAGAGCTGGCTGTGGCTAAGGCAGGGCCAGCCTACTAGACATAGAGAGAGAGTTGTGATCCGGGCAAACCCCGCCAAGAAATGGAATTGTTATTAGTGACTGAGGACTTGAAGGAACACTTCCCTGTAAGCACCTCCCAATCTTTTCAGTCTGGACTCAAATTCCAGAAATAACTCAAATAATTCTGCCCCCTCAGTGCCCTGAGTCCTATTTTATTCAGACCCTCGTTCCCCAGTGGTTTTTCCACTCCTATTACGGCATTCATCACACTACCTCATGGCACTTGCTCACGTGCATTCACTCCCTCTAGATCGTTAGCAAGTGTAGATCGTGCCTCGTTCATCTTTGTATCCTCAGCCCATTATGTAGTGATGTGCAAACAGTAGATGCTTAATCAATGCTCGGTGAATTAACAGATATTTCATTTCTGGAGCTTGTGGTAGCAGGGATGCTTCGATCCCTCGCCAGTGAGAGAACCAAACCCCAGATAAGCAATGCTGGATCTCTAAACAGAAACACGGAATTCTGCTTTCGCTTAGGATGTAGATAGGTTCAAGATGTCACTCCCACCTTAGCGAGGAGAAAAAGCCAGGTAATCTACAAAACTCTTACAACTTTTCTTGAGCCCATCAGAAAGCTAAGGTTGCAAGGCAATCAAGTGAATTCAGTTCTGCAGAGTGATGGGTTCCCTGAGAACTGAGCAACACAGAAAGTTTTTCCCCTTGGCAGAGTGTGGGAGGAAGATGAAGCTGCCCTAAAACCAGGTTGGAAGAAACAGCCGGAGTTTCAACAAATTCTGAAAAACGGAATGAGAGCTGGTTACTCGATAGTTGAGAACATCTGTGGGAACCTGAGACACAAGGAGAATCTCTACTTACCTGCCTGTTTCCGGGGCTTTCCACAGTGTACTCAGGAGAAAGATCTGGGGCGGGACAGGAAACCCTCCCTGTCGCTGACACAGGTACATGGCTTTTGAGGAAGGAGGAGAAGCAAAATCTGTTTGCCCTTGGGGGAGGAGCTGGAAAATGCTCAGGTGCGAGATCCCAGCTGGGTAAGGCAAAGGGAAAGTGGCAGGAAATTCTCTACAGCTGCAGCTCTGGAAGCTTTGCAGTCAGGAAGAACAGCTGCTGGGAGAAATGACACACACCATACATAGGTCGTCTTTGTGGAAACCTCACTTACCCCCTAACTGAGGACCCACAACCCTGGAGAACAGCGAAGAGCTTCCAACTGAGCTGTCTGCAGGAACCCAGTGCCTCGGCCGCCAGGTTGGCTAAATACTGCCACTCCTCACAGGTGTCACTGCCTCGTGTTGGTCGGGTTGTCCAGCCAGGACTCACAGGCGAGGCCACAGTCAGACCTCAGCTACAAGGGAGTCTACAAGTGCAGTTTTCTTTTTCTTTTTTTTTTTTTTTTTGCTTTTCTGCCACTACAGTTGTTCAAACTGCCATTTTAGCTGTAATGCAGTTCAGAAAGTGATTCCATAGTGGGTTCGAATAGGAGTTGAAAAGCCAGTGCATGATATTGTTGGGGCTTAGAAACCGATACCCCAAAATATGGCACTTTAACATGCTCACCTGAAGTAGAGCCATCAAGGTCCCCTCCTCCTGCCTCTCAATCCTGTCACTCTCAAAGCACAGGATGAAGTTGTTCTCTCAAGTTCTTTATTTGCATAAAGTCCGCACCTACCAAAGAAGAAAACAACACCCTCCAGTCCCTTCCCTGAGTTGTCATTCACTGAAATTGTATCACAGGATGGGAGACTACAGTCTGTCAACACACCTGGATAGACTTTTGTCTGCTCTGCGGGCCCAACAGACTTTGCCCCAAACCCCTGTATATTCTTCAAGCCCATTGAATTTCCCCCAAAATTATTTACTAGTCCCCCAAATCACACACACTTCCCCATCTCCCTTTCCCCTAAAAAGTAGGGTATATAAACATCCATACCCCTTTGGGATATTGGGCAATTACTCTGCAATTCTCCTTGTGTGCAGAGTAGTAATAAATTGTATGCCCTTTCTCTTATTAACCTGCCTTTCTGTGAGTTGATTTTTCAGCAAATCTTCAGAGGGCGTAGGAGAAGCTTTTCCTTTGCCCCTACAATGTCTGCTGCATCCACCATCCAACTAGACACTTTTACATCAGATACCCTGTTTCTTCCCCTTCGTAGTGCCAGAGCACTTATAACAAAATAAAAAGCACATGACCATTGTTTATTTTTACTTGTTTAATGTCTTCCTCTGCCCCATTCATGTTTAAGTTCCGCTCGTGCCTGGGATTTCATTCTCTGTCCACTTTGTTCTTTGGGATATCTTCATTAGATACAAACCACAATGTCCAGTACATAGTTAGCACTCAGTAAATATTGTCGAATACCTGAGAAGGCCCTGTGAGAATTGGGTAAGAACAAAACCAAAAATGGTTGCCCTTTCCTTGGAAAAATACTTAGATGTCTAGGCACGTTTATGTTCAACTTTCTGAGATTCCTAAATGGCAAGGGCAGAAAGGAGATCGGGATGATGTGTTCTCTAGTTAACTTGCTTGAAGAGCAGCAATTTTGATCTTGGAACTATTATGTGACTCACCCCCGCGCCCCGCAAAGAAAAAAGAAGAGAAGAAATGTTTACAATGTTCCAAGCGCTCTCTGCAGGTCTGAAACGTGTCACTGGCAGGTCACCACCCTAAACGCGCGAGCCCGCAGCCAGAACCATGTTTGGAAGCGCCTGCACGCCTGCAGCCACCGCTCCGCCCGGCTCCGCCAGGCGCTGACTCACATTCCTGGAGCCCGTGCCAGCTCACTCTTCAAACTGATCCACTGGCAACAGAAAAGGAAGGGGGGGAAAAATCCAAGGTCTTAGGGCGCATTTTTTTCATTCTGTTTCTACAGCTAAAAGGAAGCTAGAAGCTTTAGAAAGGATTTGCCATAGTTGAATAATAGCCAGAAAGGGAGATTAGCGAGAAATATTCCGAGAGCTGGGAGCTATTTCTTGGTTTTAGGATGAGGAGAATTTAGTACTCTGTCTGTGCATTCAACTTGCCGGTTCTGTTGGTGTCCCCACCACCGGGCTCAGGGGCCCCGTGTGCCCTCCCTCTTTTGTCGCCATGAAGAGATTGACAGGGGTCAGCTGCAGTCCCCTCCAGGGGTCATGGTGGGAGGCTCAGGGTGGGCGGGCACCTGAGACCACTTCTGGACCGCAAAGGAGAGGCCTGCTCTGCACTCATCTGGCTGCCTGGGAGAACAGTAAATCTCCTGGTGCCTCGGAGAGACCCGGACTTGGCATGGAGACATGCTCCTTCCAAGTGATTAGTTTGGCAGCTTTCCGTGTTTCAAAGGCGAGCCAGCAGCGAACCAGTAAACAAATGGACAGCAAATTAATACAATTGTTCTAAATTTCTTGGTAACTATCAGCTTTCGTTTTCATTTTTCCAACGGGAACTGTTCCCTGTGACCGTCCCTCCTTACGGCTGTGTGATTTGGCCAAGCCCACACCCTTTAGACTCATTTTTTTCCCCCATGACATATGAGGCTAAGCACGAAGGAGGGGATGTTATATTGAGGGTGGCTCTTAAGGGGCACTATGTTTTTTGAAATGTATTTTTAAGACGTATTTCCACTTCTTGTACATCTTAGCCATTGAAGAGGTGGGTTTCAGTGCTTCTCGGGTAAAGGAGTTCAGGAAATGCCACCCCAGAATCTGCCATGACTTCAAACTGAGGACATTTGGGGAGCAGCACGTGCAGGGAGGGGCTTTCTGTGAACTTCCCTTATCTGCCTAAAGACCAACGCCCCAAAAGGAATTCAGTTGTCGTGAATGTCCTGCCAGGAAACCTCAACAACCAGGGAAGATTAACTGGATCACAGAAGAGACTAGAGGTCCACACCACACCCAGACAGACCTTGTCACAGGCTGTCACCTCTTCATCTCCTCCCAAATCATTTACTCTCCCCTAATTTGCCTACACCTCCCTCCCCTCTGAAGAGGGTATATAAGCTTCTAGATCTCACTGCGTTTTAGGGTACTCACTTTTCTTTCCTGTGATGCCCCTGGGCATGTAATAAACTTTTCTCCTATTAATGTGCCTGCTGTCAGTTTATTCCATAGACTCAGTTATTGAACCCTCGGTGGGTGGAGGGAAAATGTTCTCTCCCCTGTAAGGGAAAGGTGGCTTCCTGCTCGTGGCTAGGTGCTTTGACAATTATAGGGGAGCCAAGGGAGCCTTCTCCCTTGGCCCTCTGAAGGTTCACTGCAAAATCACTGACATAAGACCGATTGATAGGAGAAAAGGCATACAAATTTATTTAACATGTATACCCAGGGAGAATCACAGGGAGATTACCCATCCCCCAACAGGGTTCCTAAGCTTGTGTACCATCCTTGCAAAACAGATTATGGGACAGAGGGGGAAGAGGAATTCTGTCGAGGGGCAATAAAAAATTACTAGGAAGAATGAATGGATCTGGGAACAGAGATTAACTTTTATAGTGAAAGGGTCTGTTCAGATGTGGTTACATTCTTGGTCTTACAGGAAGAGGAAGAAAAAACAATTGGTCTCTTTGATGGGTCTGGATCTTAGGCAGACAAAGGAACTTCAACTTCATCCTGTGCTATGGGAGAGATGGGGAGGGGTAGGTCAGAGAGACCTCGAGGCTTCTTCAGTTTAGCTTGACTATATGCCATATTTTGGGGTATCAGTCTCTGAGCCCCAGTGTCCCCCTGTCTGAAACTTCCCTAGAAGTTTCAAGCACTAAGAGCTGAGTTAGTGGCTGTGTCTTGAGAGAAAAATTGAGTTAATAGCTGAGTGGCAAAGGATCCAGTAAACCAGGCTCCCATTCCTGGGAATAGGCTAATCCCATTAAGCAGCTGTATCTCATTTCAGTAGACGGCTTGCAGATAGGCTTCCATACAGAAGAAAAACAAAGGTTAATGCTTGGAACAATCTGTAAACCAGTTTCCTTAGAGTCTCGAGGGCAGTCAGTTGAGGTGTCCAGATGTTAGACTGAGCGTCTTCAGTTAAAGTGGAAGTAGGCAGTGGCAATCTAACAGATTTTCCTCACTGTGGTTTGTATGTCACTGGGTATGAGCAATAACTTTCAGGGCCTCAGGAAAAAGGTAGCAGCAATTTCACTGAATCCAAGTCAGAAAAGTGGAAGAAAAACTTGGAAAAGTTAGTTTGGAGACTTGTAGCCAGTAAAGAATTCAAGATTCAGTCCAAATTGTAGGTGACTACTAAAAACTCCAAAACAGTGAACAAGGCTAGACTCTAACAATGGGCGTACTATAGTTTCTTCTGAAACATAATTTTTCTCTCTGAAGTTTCCTATATCTACCAAGGATCAATCATAGTAGGACCAATTTATTTGCAAATTGAGAGTGAGCACAATTGAAGGAGTAGGAAAGAGAGAAGAAGAGGGGAAGAGAGAGAGTGAATTTTATGACTCTCTTAAGCAAATAAAAATCTCAGCTTGGATGTTGGAGATCACAGGTAGAGAAGTTCCCCTCGTGCCTGGAGCCTGTGGTCAGGAGACCCCTGCTGCTGTGGAGCCAGCAGGAGGAGGAGGAGGATGTAATGGCTGCAAGGACAGCAAACGACCGTTCTGTTCCCTCTGGGTTAGAGACTGGAAAGAAGAAGAGAGAGGCAGTCTGGGAAACTAAGCATTCACTGAAGGGGGCATTTTAAGTTTTCTTGCTTTCTTTCTTTTTTTTTTTTCTTTTTATACAGGGTCTTGCTCTGTGCTCTGTCACCCGGGCTAGAGTGCAATGGCGTCATCATAGCTCACAGCAACCTCAAACTCCTGGGCTCAAGCAATCCCTCTGCCTCAGCCTCCTGGGTAGCTGGGACTACATGTGCCGCCACCATGCCCGGCTAATTTTTCTATTTTTTGTAGAGATGGGGGAGGGTCTCCCTTTTGCTTAGGCTGGTCTCGAACTCTGAGCTCCTGCCTCTTAGCCTCCCAGAGTGCTAGGATTACAGGTGTGAGTCACTATGCCTGGCCAGGATTTTAAATTAATAATCAGGTTGAACTAAATCTTGAGTCACAGTCCTGTCCCATCCCTAATGCGGGCAGGTTGACATGCAGAAGTGAGATATGATCAGTTACAGAGAAATTGCAAAGCTACATTTTCTGTTTACACATCTAACTGTGATGTGATTTTGCTATAGGGGATCATGAAATGACACCTGAAATCATATCGATAACCAAGTCCTTTCTCAAAAGGAACTTTTTGTTTGTTCTTCTTGCCATTGGCACAAGGCACTGAGACAGTAAGGGTAAAAAAGAAAAAAATAATACTGGGCACGTCAGTGTCTCCCTGACCTACAGGGCTTTGCAGAGAGGCAAAGCTTTTTTATCAATCTTGACTGTGGTCAAGTCCAGGTCAGTTCAGCATCTTGACTGACTTTCAGCCATAATCTGAAATGACTTTGCCTCTGAAAAGCAGTAATCATCTTCCAATTTCTCTCTTGAGTAAGAACCCCCAGGCCTCTGTTAACCAATAGAAGGATCAGCATTTAATTCATAACTGACTTCTTTTCTGTGACTTGCAGACCGCTCTAAAGACTAGAAGGTACGTAAAGAAACAAGAACAGGAAATTCAAAAAGGTGATTAAAACACCAAAAGGAAAATTGAGCCACCTATCTAAAACAAAGGCTCTTGCACTCTCTGAAGAACATAACTAAGAGACAAAGAAAGCAGAGAAAGTTGTTTTTACTTGAACAGGCGAAGACAATAGAGACACCTGTTGTTCCTTTTAAAGAAATTTTATTTCATTTGTTAAAACAGAATCTATATACATAAAGATTGCTACATACATACAAGAGTTATTATTTGTTCAGTGTATAGATAATTCTTGGTGCACATATGAATTCCTAATTCACTTGCCATAACTTTGTGGTACATCTCCCCTCCCTGCTTATCCCCAGGTAGAGAAATACTTCTAAACATATATGATGATACTGTGAAAAAAAACATTTGCAGCTATTTTTCCAAATTAGAAACTGAGCATCTATCTATTTGTGTTATTGCAATTAAAATTAGATTGTTATGAAACGATAATGGGGTTAAAAATCTGTTATTTTTACTTGTAGCCACTTTTTGATAAATAACTCATGAATATAAGTATACTATTACCTGTTGCGATCTTGCAGCTGGGCCCCCTGAGATTTTAGTACAGCAGCATTTTTAGTGACTGACATCGCGTAAATTCTGACTAGGCCCTTATTCGTGCACACCTGAGAACTGCTGGCTGCCTCCCTGCCTGCCTAGTTCCCACAGGAATCGTTAACTGTCCGTGCACTGTTTTTGTCCTCAAGCAATAGGAGACAACTCCAGGGTCACGAGAAAAATTCACGAGTTTATTTTGCAGAAGAAATGAATGTCTTTGAGGAAGTCAGAGGCTGACCCTCAGAAGTCTGGTTGCTCAATGTGTTATCTGAGAATGAAGAAACATGGACCTCACCCTCTGCCCCCTGGAACCCTCTTCCTTACTAGCTAGCTGCGTAAAACCTCCCCGCCTCATCTCTTTGGGAAGACAGATCTGAGAGATTTGCTCTCCCATCTTCTTGCTTTGACCAAATCGAATAAACCTTTTTCTCTCTCCAAGCACTGCGCCACCGTGTTTGGCTTTAGCTGCACGTCGGGTGCACGAGCCTGAATTTGGGCTTCTATGACAATCTCAGTCATTCTTATTTTCAGATATAAAGAGTATATATGCTTTTATACATATTCAATAGCTATTTTAATGGGTCATGATAGGAGAATTTGCTACTGACATTTAATATAAAGAACGGGAAATAGGTAGAGAAACGTATCCTCTGCTTTGCAGATAATCCTTATCAACCGGTAACGTCTGGGAATGGACTGTGCAGAGTGAAGAGTGGTCTCAACGCTCTAAGTAGTTTATATGCATCATCCTTGACATGTGGACCAGCCTCCAAGGAATTAAAGCTAATTTGTTTCCTATGTTTGCCTGATACTCTCCAGCTATTCATGTTACCTATTCAGTTTTATTTTCATAACCTTACTACTCAGATTCCGATTTCATTTGCAGGCTGAGCTGAATCCTTATCGACCACTTCAACACATATCTCAGTCGATCTATTTTAGTGAGCAGAAATAGAATGCATATAAGCCAGAGATGAATGTGGAAAACAAAATACAAAACACTAGCCATTAAAAGGACACAGCAGAGAAGCAAGTAGAGAGCAACAGAAAAGTTTACATGAATGAATGAACTTGTAAGGGAGGAATTTGAACAAGGACCCTAAATTCAATTACTAGCAAAGGGCAGTGAAATGACAAGGACAAGTAAATGTGGTGGGGTGGGGTGGGGACAAGAACGAGAAGGGAAATGCTGGAAAAGGGGGATGAGGTCAAAGCAGCCGGCCAGTGATCCCCTTACCAGTTCCTTCATTGACCGGACAAGTGCTGATTTAGAGCAAACCTTGTGGAAGGTTGTGTGGGACGTGAAATACAGGGAACAGAAGGGGAACAAAGGGATAAACTAGTTCTGACCAAGACTTATAAACTCTTTAGATTAGGAAAGTGACACTAGAGATCATCTGATTCGATTTGTTTGTTGCACACACAAGGGAGTCAGTTCAAAGTGTGCTCTTCTAGGCAGGATGTAGAGAAGAGGGAGGGAGTTGTTGAAAGGGGCATAATATTAGGTATTACCGGGAAGGTTGGGAAATGATAGATTGTATCTATTAAGGCCTGTAATCCAGACCCTGTGGGCACATGATTGAGCGTGACCCAGTGAGGGGATGGGGAAGCTCTCTGAGGGCAGAGCTAAGCCACAGCCCAACACACCAGCCTTCCAGAACCTAGAAGCCAAGCTTCCCAACACAGGGACAGAATGCAGATGCTGATGCCATGCCCCTGTGCGCCCTTCCATAGGCGGGAAAGTCAGCTCTATGGATTTACCTACACCTGCTCCACCAGCAGGAAAACCCTCTACCTTCTCTACCCCTGCAAGAGAGCCCAAATCTGAAAGCATGCTGCAGGAACAAACTAGGAAAACAAGCGGACAGAGAGGAGGCAGGGAGAAACAAAGAACACCCAAGTGTCTAATTATTCTTACCTCTGATTAGCTTATGTCATCCCCTAATTATAAACTGAAATTTTACTTTGCTAGTATTTAGAAGCTTAGCGCTTAAAACGAAAAGGTTGATCTCTTTGCTCCATCTACTGTTGTATCTCGAAATGACATGCTGCTTGTCACCTCGCACAACCCAGAGGAGCTGCAGCGTTACAGGACCAGGCGTTGAGTGAGGAACGTGGTAAAATTAGCCTCTGCTGTTACAAAAGCGTGAGGAGTGTTCCAAAGCAGAAGATTATGCATTCCTAGCACCAAATGAATCTTCTCCATCGTCGTCGGCAAGAAAATCTTTAAATCTAGGGTAAGGCAGTAATTATGGTCCGATTACTGTTTCGGAAGCTCAGGTGTAGGACAGACCTCTTGCTCTCAGTACAATGAGAATAAACACAGCCAAGAATGGAGCCTTTGATGGGTTAACTTTAACAGCAACATCAGATTATTCTACAATTACATCATGGACTATAGAAGTTTATGTGCAATTCTCAGAGGAAGGAAGGAAGGAAAGAGAAGGAAAGAGAGATGGAAAGATATCATATCCATATGACTATATCTGGTGAAAATAAATGAATACATTAAGTAAAATACACCATCAAGGGCTGTATGACTATAAAAAGCATATTGATAAAAAGCATTAAATAGGAAGATAAAATTATCATTGAAAGTCACTAGTAATAGTGGCCATTGAGTACAGTATTTACTATACACCAGCAATGTATGAACATTGTTTCATTTAACCCTTACAATAGTTCTGTAAGGTAGGTACCACTATGGCTATTATTCAGACGAGAAAACTGGGGCTTAACGAGCTTGGTGCCCTCACCCCAGGTCACACACGGTCATTACATGGCAGAACTAAGATGTAAACCTCAATCTTTCTGATTACAAAATTCTGCTTTTCGCTGCTGTGTGCTATGCTGCCCCTTTCTGCCAGAAATGCTCTAGCTCTCTGCTAAAACATACACCCCTACACTCTCATGCCTAAAGGCAAATCTTACAAAGGCTACTACTATCTGTGCCATTCTAAATATTAATGAAAATTACTGCTTTCCCCGGGAGGCACCCACCTCATATCAATGCACCCCTGGACCCATGGAGAAGAGACCCTCCCCCTCCGTGGCACCTTCTCCTTCTTCCCACCTCCAGCTATCACTGCAAGCCCCCCACCCCCTGCATCTTCTGCCGGGACCACCACTGCTACTTTCCTTTGGTTACAAACAAATACCACTAATCTTTTCACATATCTTACTAAGCTATTAATTCATACTCGCTAGACTTGCCATCCTGACCCAAGAAATATGCCAAGGTATTGTTGTCATAAAAAATATAACTCATACTTTGTACATACTTTACAACTCCACCAAGGTGTTGTTAGAGAACTTGGAAATTTCAGATCTATTTTCTTAACTAATGCCCTATAAATAGGGTTTATTTTGTTGTGAGCTGGCCTACAAAGACTCCTTATACTTTTACCTCTTTTCCTCTTTTTTATTCTCGTAATAAATTGTTTTCTATGCTATTTAAGACAACTTATACCCTACTCTCTGAAAATCTCCTCTATTTGGGTCACTCAAATGCCACCCCCCACAAAAAAAAAAAAAAAAAACCTGAGCTCAAAACTGATACCAAGACATCTAGGAGTCAATTGTAATATATATATATATATATATATATATATTTTTTTTTTTTTTTTTAATGCTGTCCTGACCCAGTTTTGAGAAGCTGGTTAGAGGCTGGTTAGCTCCCCTTATTGAGATGATTAAGTCCACAACTCAGCCACTTCCCCATAGGGCTCTCACACTCGAGGCCACTGTATACTCACTCTGATCACCTAATGATCAGAGTGCTGCCCACCACTAGGGACAGCGCCTATGCCCCAGAGCCCTCTGAAATTATGCAAATTAGCCAATCCACAGGAAATCCAGAAAACTAGCTAGCCCCATCCAGCTCACCATACATAAGCTGCTCCTTCCAGCTCCAGCTTGCTGTTACCCTGTTCCTCCGCTCAGTCCCATGTGGTCCTGCCTGACAGCCTTCTCTCATTTGGAGCTGTAAGTAACAAATAGTTCTGCGTTTCATCTCTCTGGGAGTCATTACATTGTACCCTGTCATCAAAAGAATCTTTAAGTCTTACAAAAGAGTTGAGTGTTTTTATCATGAAAGTGTGTTTAACTGCGTCAAATGCTTTTTCTGCATCCATTGAGATGATCATGTGGTTTTCTCCTTCATTCTGTTAATGTGGTATATTATACTGATTGATTTTTGTATGTTGAACCATCATTGCATTCCAGGAATAAATTCCACTTGGTCATGTATAATCTTTGTAATAAGCTGTCAAATCCAGTCTGCTAGTATTTTGTTGATTTTTGCATCAATATTCATAAAGGACATTGGTCTGCAATTTTCTGGCTTTCATATTAGGGTGATGCTGGTCTCATTAAATAAGTTAGAAATGTTCCCTTCTCTTCAATCTTTTGGAAAAGTTTGGGAAAGCTTGGTGTAAATTCTTTAAATATTTGGTAGAATTAATCAGTGAAGCCATCTAGTCCAGAGATTTTTGTTGTTCAGAGTTTTTTAATTACTGATTCAACTTCCTCTCCCAGTTTTCACAGCCAGGCTCTTTGGTGGGACACTTCTTCACCAGTTGGCTGGGTGTGTCTGAACTTAGGGATCAGCCTGAAGTGAAAGCAGAAGATCCTCTCACGTCTTTTCTGAGAATGCCTCCTTCCTGGATCTTTGTGTGGCTTTATCAGTTCCCTAACACGCCTGGCTGCTTTTGAATGTCTTAATTTCCCAAGGATTCTCATGCCAGATTCTTTTCCATGTCTTGATGGTTTACTCTCTGTCCTCACCCCTAATCTTTTGCCCCAAATGTCTATGGGTCTGTCTTCTCCCTGAAGTTTTTACAACCAGTGGCTGCAACTTTTTCCCAAACCTGAGATCCAAGTTAGGTGAGATAGAAACCAGTCCTTGTGGGCAGCCTCCAGGAAGGATAGAACATTGAAAATAATGTCTGCAGTGCAATCTCTACTTCAAAGGAGATAACCAGAAACTGGGCTGCTGCTCCCTCCAGACCAAGACCACACTGAGCCAAGGAGGGAGTGGGACAAGAGTGAATGAAAACGTCATGAAATTTCCTATCATTTTTGAGGTGGATTATTTTGATTAGTCATTCATTGGTTGCTGTAGACCTTTGGCTGTTTTCCAGAGCTACTCTAAGGTTAATGCAGCCAGTTTCTGGTTGTTTTTTAATGGTTCCGTGTGGCAACAAGTAATTGAAGCTTCCTTGTCTGTTGTTTTGCTGATGTCAATCCTTTGAGGAACTTTTGTATAGTCAAGACAATCACTTAGGGGAGAAGAAAGCAAACCACAAATTTGTAACACATTTAGGTGAAAGCAAATTTTCATAATATTCCAAAAAGCTCCTACAAATCCATACTAAAAATATGAAAACCAAATAGAAATTTGGACAGGTGACATAAATAGGTAATTCAAAGAAGAAGAAATGTTACCATTTCTTTTGATGATGTTAAAGTGTGCACTAAATTTTCTATATAGGCCTATTTCTAAATAAAGAAAAGAATAAGACTAGCATTTTATATATTCTGTAATGTCTATTTTAGAGTCTTATGAATTCTGTTAAGTTTACATACTTTATCTCTAAAAATTTATGATAGTAAAACTTCCCTCTCCCCACTTCCTTCCACTTTTACGTCTCACTTTTTAAGGACTTGTTCTTATATTCTTATTATAAGATCATCCCATGACACAGATAGAGGTTCCTCTTAGGTGAAAAGCAGTAGGCATGTTCAAAAGCAACTCGTGTGTCCCTTCCAACTCCCGGCTTTCTTTCAGTTTCGTCTGTGGATTTAAAATTTGCATTATAAAATGGAGATCAACTTGCATGATCATTAACTCTCACCAATGACCAGCTCAATCTGATTATGGTAAGTTATTACGCACTTTTAGTACTTTAAACTTCCTTCTGTCAGGTGTGATTACTTCATGCTTTTGTCAGTCGTTTATGGTTCCATTCATTAGATGCCTAGTGAATTTAATTAGGATGTTCTGATTGGAAGATGATAGTGAAGTTGAGTCTAGAATTTTATTTCTGATTTGAATAAATGAATATCAAAATTCACAGCATAGGGTTTGAAGAGCCTTTAGCCATGTCATGACACTGTCAATAAAGGAGAGTGAGACCCCCACTCACACTAACCCACTTCACAGATTTACAAGAGACAGCAAGATATCACCACTTTTCTGTTTTTGCTTGTGTTGCCTGGGTTTTTAATATCCAAGAAACCATTCACCAAGGCCAATGTCAAGAAGCTTTTGCTGTATATTTTCTTCTAAGAATTTTGTGGTTTCAGATCTTATGTTTAAGTATTTAAATGATTTGGAGTAGATTTTAGTGATATGGTGTAAGACAAGGGTCCAATTTCATTCCTTTGCATATGGATATCCGGTTTTCCAAACACTATTTATTGAAGAGACTATTCTGTCCCTCGTTATATGTTCTTGGCAGCCTTGTCAAAGAGCAGTTGACCAAATACAAATGGGTTTACTTCTGGGCTCTTTATTCTGTTTCATTAGTCTGTTTTTATGCCAGTACCATACTGTCTTGATTACAATAGCTTTGTGATATAATTTTAAATCAGAAAATGTTACATCTTTATCTTGTTCTTCTTGTTCAAGATGACTTTGACTATTTGGGGTCTTTCGTGTTTTATATAAATTTTAGGATTTTGTCCCTATTCCCGTAAAATATATGATTGGGATTTTGATAAGCATTGCATTGAATCTGTAGATCATTTTGGATAACATGGGCATTTTAATATTAATTCTTCCAATCCATGAACACAGAATGTCTTTTCATTAATTTGTATCTGTTTTAATTTCTTTCATCAGCGATTTATAGTTTGCAGTATTTAAGGCTTTCACGTCTTTGATTAAGTGCATTCCGAAGTATTTTATTCTTTTCGATGCTATTATCTTCACCATAGCTAATACATGGAAGCAACATTAATGCCCATTGATGGATGAATGGATAAAGAAGATATGATATATGCATACAAAGCATTATTATTCAGCCTTATAAAAGGAAATTCTGCCATTTGTGACAACATGGATGAACTTAGAGGACATTATGCTGAGTGAAATAAGCCAGTTACAGAAAGATAGATGCTATAATATATGGTATCATCTATATGATGAATCTAGAGTAGTCAAATCAATAGGAGTAAAGAGTAGAGTAGTGGTTGCCAGGGGCTGGAAGGAGGGACAAAAAGTCCAGGTTATACAAGACAAATAAGTCCTAGAGATCTACCATATGGTTTAGTGCCTATACTTAACAATACTGTATTGCATATTTATTAATAAAATTTTGTTAAGAGGGTAAATATTTGTTAAATGTTCTTATCAGTCACAAAGAAAAAAACAATAAATAAATAGGCTAGAAGGGAATTTTTAGAAGTGACAAATTTACAGTATCAGATTGTGGTGATGTTTTCACAGGTATATACTTGTCTCCAAACTCATTAACTTGTATACATTAAATATATACAGCTTTTTGTATATCAATTGTACCTCATGAAAGTGGCTTACAAATAAGAAAGAAAAATGAAGCTATGCATATCTCATGAAAGAAAAAAAGATATCACCACTTTTCAACTACCTTCTAAAATTATGAAAAATAAAATAAAAAATAAATAAAAGTTTGGGTTCAACCACAATCTCTGCATAGCAAACATCAGTTCCTTTTTAAGAGGGGAAGTTCAAGTTCAACCCTGCTCAGCAGACATGACTGAGAGCTGTGACAGGGGCATAGCGTTATTTCCTGTCTTGTTAAAGTTATTGCTGTGCTCTTTGCCTGGCTGAGCTTAGTTTAAAGTAGCTGAAGCTCAATCAGCAGAGATGGAAGTGCATTGGTAAGAGGAACTGCACCTTTACTTTGCAGAAAGTGTTCAAAAAGAAAAGAAATGCCTTTTACAATTTCAGATGACACAGGTTAGGAGCACGTCCTTTCTGAAATGTGACTGTGAAAGGAGACCAGTGAGCATAGTTCACAATTATTGTTTTATCTAATGCTCTGAGTGGGAAATTTAATTATTTATTTAGGTTCATAAATATATTTGTCACAGTAAATACCTGCAGGAAGTTTTAATGATGAAAAGGCATAGCCTCACTTTGGCTTCCTGCTAATACCGAGAAGATTGATCGGTCCAATCTCCTTGCCTCCATTGTTAAAAAGTAAACTGAGGCACAATAAAATTTTAAAGAGTCTATTTGAGCAAACAACTCAAGTTTATTTGAACAAACAACGATTCGTGAACCAGAAGTGGTTGAGAAGCTCCACCAAGGGAACGCATACAGGAGGACTAACAAGGAAGTAAAGCAAAGACAATATTTGATTCGTTACAGTTATATAGTTGCCTTATTTGGTCTATACCATTGGAAAGTCCTTAGTTATATCAGTTTGTTGGCTGCTTCTGATTGGCTGAGCTTAAGTTTTTCTTTAGCATAGGCATTTACAAGATATAGCTCAAATTATGTTTGCATGTGTTGCTTATGTTTGCAAATCAAGCAAGGTCCAGGTCACTTACGAGGCCTCACTGGTTTTTGTCTGCTCAAGGATATTCCAGACCTGGTCTCCATATTAATTTACTTTGACACCTTTAATAAAGGTTAACTTCTGAGATTCTTTAAGAGCCATTTTAAATTAAATCTATGCATGATATTGACTCTTTTAAATACCTAATAGCTCGCCAACAATTGGATATTCATTGCTGATACAAATGTATGTTTTCCTCAGCAATTAGTTCTCTCTTTAGCCTACACAGAGTCTGGCAAAAGTGTAATTATTGTATTGTTCAGTATTCATCTACCTTTTCACATAGATGCATTGAGGGGAAAGTCTACTGTCTGGTCCACAATTTCAGTTCTGTGTATGTGTGGTCAGAAGCTACAATGATGCAATCTTCATGTTTAAATTAATTCATTTGGGACATTGTAAAGACTGTCCTGTAAAGCTGCAGTAGTCTGGTAATATAGGTGCTGATAATGACAATAATGAACATGATAATTAAGCCTTCTCTTATAAATCTTATAATGAAGTGACTAGACTTCATGTGAGTAATACACTATCTTTGTCTATAATTAAAATGGTGGTAATTATCCTTTAAAAACAACAACTAGTTTTTAAGAATTATCATGAGGAGCAGGCAGAGAAGAACAATGGGTCTGTAGTTTAATACCTATGTAAGTGGTAGATTACTAATTATTATCTGCTTATCACGTCTAGTCTCTGTAATATGCAATGTTTTCTTAAGTCATTCTTCCAGACTCCTTGCATGTATTATCTTATTAAATTCTCATAAAAATGCCCCTTCAGGTTGAAGGAGGAAACTTATTAGAGTTTTTAGAGATTTAATAAATTTAAGGGATTTTGGTTCCTAGAATTTTGTAGCTCTCAGCTCTGCTGGAAATAATCTTGAGGACTAATAATATTTGATGGGAACTGGTATTAAACCCAAAGTGATTGTTGCATTATGAGACCATCAATGAAAATTATTTACTGAAAGCCATTCATTAGTCAACCAACATTATGGAAAACCTAAAATATGTAATATAGTTATAAGAAATAGGTATAAAGGATTATGGAGAAAATGAGTTTCATTTAGCTAATGATGCCTAAGACACAACTCCACATTTTTTTGATTCAAAACAACAATCATTTATTCACTCACTCTTCTAGAATTTTGGTGGAGCTTTTTGAGGACAGCTCATCTCTGCTCCATGTGACATCAGCTGGGGTGACTCAACTGGGATTGGAAGACCAATTCCCAATATGGCTTACTCATGTGGCTAGCAAGTTGGTGCTGGCTGTCTTCTGAGTGCTCACTTGGAACTGTTAGCCAGAGCCTCAGTTCTCATCCATGTAGCCTTTGAACAGGCTAGGTTGGGCTTCCCCTCACACAGCCACTGGGCTCCAAAAAGAAGCATTCCAGGAATGAGTGTTCCAAGAGGGTGACTTCCAGTGTGCGAGTGTTTATCAAGTCTTGTTAATCACGCTTGGTAATCAAGCCTTGCTTCATGCGTGCTAATGTACCGTTGCCTGAAGCTAGTCAAATGACCAAGCCCAGAGTCAACGTGGGAGAGGACCATGCAATATGGGAGAGGACCATGCAAGGGTTTGAATTCTGAAGAGGAGCCTGTTTCATTGAAAGCCAAAGGAACAGTCTACCACAAAAGGTAGCTGGAGAGTTATAATATAAAGAATATACCTTGACCTGCCTTCAGGGAGCTCAGAGAAGAAACTTTTTGAGTACCGGTAATGTTTTACTGCACGTCCCAATGAAGAGATGTGGGGGACAGCCATTTACTCAGGACAACTGTTTGCTTATGGTATTATACTACAGATTTCACAAACGAAAATCAGAAAAGCATAACCTTGAGCCCAGTAACCGTAGGATGGTCTAGCTAAGGCTGGAGCCCAGGAGAAGGCACTTTGCAGCATGATACAAACTTACTTCTTGCTGTCAATTCTGCAGTCAATTCAAGCTAATGGCGTATTTCAACTGTCCCAGGCTGTTTTTATCACTTGTTTGTATAAAGAAGCTTATGGTAACTTGTGGGATGTCCTTAGGCAAATAACTCACATTGTTAGGTTTCGTTTTCCTCATTTCTCTAACAAGGAAGTTGAAGTAAGGTGTTTTCTACAATTCCTTCCAATTGTTATATTTTACTATAAAACATTACAGTTATAATATTATATCATAGTGCATCAGTAATGAAAAAAAGGTAAGTTTGTTTCTTGACAAGCACATTCCTTTAACTAGTTGGAGTCATCAAAGCTAATTGAGAATGAAGTTAGTTATTCCGAACTCTCTGGGCATACCTGCTTGCCCCCACAGGTACTGGCTGTGGAAAAGTGTAACAGCATGGGTGGAAATGGCTCTCGTCTCTGCCGCTGCCAGCTCTTCCTCTGCTGTGAAACTTGGTCTCTTCTTTGATCAAGAGGTTAATTTCTCGATCTACTTTTCTTGCCCTAGTTCTGGAATCAGCTATTTAATATTTTCTCAAAGAGATCTTGTTCCTTTTAATAGAGCATGGTATTTAGAAATAAGATCTGGGGGCCGGGGTGGTGGCTCAAAACTGTTGCCAGACAGTAAAGAAATACTCAAAATTGATAGGGACATATCAAAAGGACACAGAAGGTTGCTTGAATGGGCTCCCACTAGCCAGATCTGGGACAGTTAAGTAGCAGATTACAACTTACTGAATAAAATAGGAATCTATGAGTCTACACTGATATCAATAAATTAATCATCTGGCAGTTTGGTGATAAATGGGATATTTATATAGTTTCAAAATAGTTCTCCAAAGGGAAAAAAGAATAACTTTAAAGTGGCGAAAACTGTCAGACACCACCTTAATCAAGTGATCAAAGTTAACCACCAGTAATAGGACAAATCAAAATCATGTGCTACCTGATAGGGTACAGTGAGAAAAATATAGCATCACAAGATATATCCACCAAAGATGCATACTCTCAATCTAATTATGATGAAACTTCAGACAATCCTACTTGAGGGACATTCTTCTACAAAGTTACTGGATTGTAGTCTTCAGAAGTGGTAAGGGCATGAGAGTCAAAGAGATACTGAGGAAGTAGCCCACGTTGAAGGAGACTACAGAGACATGACAGCCAAATGCACTGAATGATTCGGGATGGAGTTCTTCTGCTATACAGGAAGTGATCAGGGAAAATGGTGAAACTTGAACAGTCTTAGTATTAACTGGCAATAATGTTAATTAACTGGCAATAATAAAATTAACAATGTTAATTTCCATCTTGATTTTGCTAGTCTTGTTATGTAGGAAAATGTTCTTTATAGAAAATACACAATAAGGTATTTTGAGGGCGATGGGACATCATGTTGGCAATTTATTATCAAATGGTTGCAGGAAAACATTTCTTTTGCTGTTTTTACAACTTTTCTGTAAGTTTAAGATATAGTAGCTTGAAAATAAAGTAAAAACAAAAGAAAGCAAAAAAAAAAAAAAAAGGAGCTTAATTTCTGCCTTGCTTAGCTCACAGTATTTCAGAAAGATGATACAAGATGTGAAAGTAGTTTAGCTTTGATTAGTTTGAGGTTTTTTTTTTTTGTCCCTTTGACCACACACTACTCAATTCTGACAGCTTTGCATTAATATGGGGAAAACTACAGAGATTCACTCTCAGTTATTCATTAACATGTAGATTTCCAGCCCCGCCCACACCAAATGGGGAGGTCCCACCCTTTCAACTTTCTCTGTGGCTAAATCTGTGATCCTTTCAATGAAACCCAGGGGACTGTACCTAAAACAAACAAACAAACAAACAAACAACAACAACAACAAAACCAAGGCATTTTTAAGAAGCAATTTAAAACACTGAGGTTCTGAGGTTGTCCTTTTTTGTCTTCTCCCTTTGCTCTCCTTAGAATGCACCAAATAAAAAGGCCTTTTTTTTTTTTTTTCCTGTAAGCTTTGCTTTCACTTTCGAGAGTGCAGGAAATTTGCCACACAACACTTCCCTGATGAAAACGTCTGGATTTGGACTAATGAAAAAAGAAATGGCCAGCAGTCGTCAGCATAAGTGAAGGTATATATTTTAAATTCTTACTGGGGCAGGATCTCTTTTGCCCCGTAAAGTTAGAATGCACTTTGGTTTTAGCATTGTTTCATCTTTCTTTGATCTGGTGCTTGAAATCTAGTCAGAGTCATTCAACAAGGAAAACGGAAGGAAAGGGAGATGATATGGGTATGGGGAGAAAGGTAGCAGAACTCAGAATTCGAGTAATAGCAACAATATCTGATTAATATATTTTATGCAGTAATTTTAAGAAAATTTTCTCTCTAGAGTTCTGTACCTGAAGAAAACACATTAGGGAAGCTATAGAAATCATTTTGCAACAGCCATTTAAAACAAACAAAAAAAATCACATCTTTGCCTTAAAAAAATAAAACCCCAAGAGCTTTTAAAAAGACTCATCTCCTTTTCTTACTTTTGTTGGCTGGAGGGGAAAGAGAAGCTGGCACTTTATGTTAATGTCTTGAAAAGGAGAGAAGCTTCAGGTGTTCCTAGGAGTTAGTAAATGGCTTTCTCTCACCTAGTGAAGGCAAATGGAGCAAGTTGCAAAGTGGAAAGAGGTTCAGATGTGTGGGAAAATCAGAAATTAGCATCAGCAAGGGTGGGATGTTCTGGTGAAAATAGCCTTCAGCAGTATTAAAGTTTCAGCAAGTTGATGCTCAACTTTACAATATGATTATGTGTTGCATATGGGTGCCTGTGTATTAACTTAGTAAAAATATTATGAAGTTTACAAACCAGACAGTACAAACCAAACTGTGAATATTGCTTCACTCCAGGTAGTTTGGCTCCGGACTCCGTGTTTCTAACCACAATGCAATACTGTCTCCCAGCTGGATAAAGAAATGTAATTGTATGCACCCTCAGAAAATCTTTTCAAAATTGCAAAGTCCAGCGAGTCTGTTTTTTATTTCTTTTTCATTATCTTTGTTTCTGTTAGGTCATACTCAACAGCAATTTTTTCTTCACTCTCCTTTCATCCCTTTAACTGTATTTTTGTTTGTTTTACTGAAGAACATCCTAGAATAACCTTTTCCTGTAGGTTACATGGTTATAAACTTACTAAAATCTCTGTATACCTCAAAGTACTTTTTCCCTTTTTTTAAATTGTTCAGTTGGATATGAAAATTTAGGTTCAAAATAATTTCTTCTAAACATTCTGAAAGCTTGTCCCTATTATATTCTAGTGGTTCATGTTACTTATGAAAAGTTTGTATCAATCAGAATCTCTTTCCTTTGGAAATAATTGATTATGTACCCTCCTTAGAAGGTTTTAGGATTTTTTTGTGAATGATCCCAATTATGAAATTTCGTAAGATTCTCTCTATGCATGTTCCTTTTTTGCTCATAAAGCACTTGGTCAGTCTTGTCCATGGATGAAGTTTGTCTTCAGATCTGGGAATGCCTTTCAGTCATTCAGGGATACGCTTTGTATTGAGTTAGTCCTTCTCAGTAATTCTGATCTCTATTTACAGCCCTACCAGAGAGGTGAACGACACCCAGACAAGGACAAGAATATATTGTAGGGACTATCTGTGACTTGATAAGTTGAAATAGGAAACCCTTAAGGCACCAAGAGCAGAGGTTTGGGAGAACCGCAGAGAGGTGGAGGTAGAAAGCTGGTCTCTGCTTGCAGAATGTGTCATTTCCAGCCCCATGTTCTTCATGCACTTGAGCAAGCTGGCAATGTGCATCCTTGCTGCCCTGAGCTGCAATGTTCCTCATCGCCTATGGCTATAAAAATTGTATGCAGATTTAAATATATTAAGTGCCAGTATTATAAAGGCCATAAGATGGGAATATTAGTTTATGGAAGCTGGTCTTATGTTTTTGTTTCTGAGAACTAGATTAGAATCTTAGTAAAACCACTATTTTTAAAGCACATTAAAACAATTCTAAATACTCAGATTCATTCTATTTTTCTAGAATTAATCACCTAAGATAATTTTATTCTCTAAAACACCTGGAATTATTTTTGTGTCATGACTTTAAATCTTATGGGAAATCTACTTAAATATCAGTATCATTGATTCATCTCCATATTTTGAGGAAGTATTCAATTTTTTTAAATATCTGAAAGTGAAACTAGGTTCTTGATCATACCAGAGAGTACCACAGTGGTTCACATTCCATTAAAATAAAGTGTGAGTAAACATGGAGATCAGAGTGGTTTTCTTGAGCTGATTCAATGCCCATGGAAAGCTATTTAATCAACATGTATTTAAGGATGAAAGAAATGTGAAGAAAACACAGAGGTGTGCATTCCGTGTATCAGGCGTGAAGCATCAGAGATTTTGTCTAAAGTTTATGGATCGAGAAATAGAGTTTTTGGTATAGTGGTTAAAATTATAACATGTAACAATAAATTAAATAAAATAAAAAATAACTAAAGGAAAGTTGTAAAGAGAATGAGGGAATAGTATAATTAAGTTCCTTATCTTTATAGTGAGAAGAAAATGCTTAAAATCAGTAAATGAAGAAATAGAAAGGCAAGCATATTATTTAAGTTTTGGAGGTGACCATGAAAATTAAAAATAGAAACTGTCGGGACAGGTTACCTCGGAACATTGTAACTGGGCTGGAGGTGAAGGAGGGGAGGGAGTTTGTAAATTTTATTTTTCACCTTTCTGTGCTTTTTTTCATTTGATGCACAACTTGTATAATATACATTTGTATAGCATAAAAGTATCAGTAAAAAGATCACACATAGTCTTGTTTTGGTTATATATTTTATAAACAATATAGCAACGCATTCCCATATGAAAGCATGTGTTATTAATGTTGTCCATCCTTTTTATATTTCCTTTATACAGCAACATCATGAGACAGGCTTTGCCTTATCATATCTACTCCTTTTGGGGACTTTTGCCCTTTTGGATTCTGTGTTCGTCCTCTACCAACAAATGCACTGTTAGACATGAAGTAGCTGACTGCAGTCACCTGAAGTTGACTCAAGTACCTGATGATCTCCCCACAAACATAACGGTGCTGAATCTTACCCATAATCAACTCAGAAGATTACCATCTGCCAATTTTACAAGATACAGCCAACTTACTGTGTTGGATGGAGGATTTAATTCCATCTCCAAACTGGAGCCAGAATTGTGCCAAAAGCTCCCCTGGCTGAAAGTGTTGAACCTCCAGCACAATGAGCTGTCTCAGCTTTCTGACAAAACCTTTATGTTCTGCATGAATTTGACTGAACTCCATCTAATGTCCAACTCAATTCAGAAAATTCAGAATAATCCCTTTAAAAACCAGAAGGTAAGATGGAAATGTTCGTTGTTATCTAATGTTAAATTTTCAAATCACTTATTCAAGGTAAAAAGGAAGAAATCCAATCTACCCCAGTTGAGGGTTTGGGGACCCACACACAAATATTGCCATTGGGATTGAAAATGTTTTCAAAATAGAAAACATAGACTTAATTCAGTTTCAACCTTAATTTTAAAGAATTCTTCCTGTCTCACTTTCTCCCATTAGAAACAGAACTTAGACACAAGAGGTGTAAGTTGTGATCACAGAAAAATCAGAATATCCTATAAGAACACAGAAAATAAACTTTCAGCGCTGCTGATTTAGTATGTGAAGTAATGGAAAAAAATGTTGAGTCCAAATTCTGACTTAAATAAAGTTAACAAATTGATACCATAATTGTTCAACTAAAAATTACCTATTCTTGATTTAAGAAATATCCTCAAAGTATCACTTTTCCAATGACTACCACCTTTTTCTTTTCAGTAGTTTGCTTGAATTTTATTATTTTTTTTCCTCTTATCTTTAATGGACATGTAATAATTGTTACATATTTATGGGCTGCAATGCGTAATGATCAAATCAGGGTAATTAGCATAGCCATCAACTCAGTTATCGTTTCTTTCTGTTGTGAATATTCAACATCCTCTCTTCTATTCTTTCAAACATGCACAATAAATCACAGTTAACCATATTCACCCTACAGTGCTGCAGAACACCAGAAAAAATACATGTTATTTTCTCTAAATCTGAGACAATTATTAAGTGCTTTTTGTAAAGCAAAGTAATTTTCAAGTCTCTTTGTTGTCTTCATTTTATGGCCTTATAAAGATTTGAGCATTGCTCCTCCTCAGATGCTAAGAATAATGTGCAAATTTAAATATGCCGTGAAACGTAAAGTGATTTGCTCACTAGTTATTTTAAATCCTTTCTTGTGCCTTCTTAGATTCTGATGTGTATGAAATGTCTTCGGATATAAGAACTTAAATCTGGTTAGAGAAGTCATTGGCAAAATGTTATTTTTCTTTTTAAAACACAAATAAAAGTCTGGTTCTCTTTAATAGAGATTACATTAGATTTCGCCCTAACAGACACCAGCTTTTCCTTACCCAAATTTGAAGTTTCTGCGTTCAAAAGTAACACAGGATGATAAAACATCCCAAAGTACTGTCAAAACAAACAAAAATTAATATTCTGCAGTAGTCATGATCCAAAATTTATGTAACTATGAATCTTTCTCAATATAAAAATCTATTTAGGATTTCATAGATGACAAAGTTCTACTCATGTTTTTTTAAGGAAACAATTTTTTTTCTTATTTTTTCTCTTATTTATTTTCAAGGCTAATGTAAGGCACTATGATAAGCAACATGACTATTCCTTATATCATAAATAAATGCTTATGATAAATAAGCAAATAAATTATGAATGCTCCTTATATTATAAATAAATAAGCTTAAATCCTTTTTATTTTGGTAAGAGAAATAAAGTGATTCTTGAAGTAAGAAACTAAACACTTGCAACAATGACGTTTTTAATCACAACAAAGATTATTTATTCCTACTGTTAGTTTTCTAGAGAATAATAAAGAGGTGACGTTTTGCTGTTGAGAGATTTCAAAGATTCACTTACATTTAAAGGAACTGTTTTTGACAGAAAGAGTCTAACATACACATATTATTTTTTTCCTTTCAGAATTTAATCAAATTAGATCTGTCTCACAATGGTTTATCATCTACAAAATTAGGAACCCAGGTTCAACTGGAAAATCTCCAAGAGCTTCTATTATCAAATAATAAAATTCATGTAGTAAGAAGTGAAGAACTTGATTTCCTTGCCAATTCGTCTTTAAAAAAGTTAGAGTTGTCATCTAATCAAATTAAAGAGGTAAGAAGTAAGGTAAAATCATTTTGTGTTCTACATTTAAGTGTTTGTTGGTAGTCCCTAACTGTCACAGGGATAGGAATTTAAGATCCCTAGAGAAAGGGTTGATACTCTTTGTCATGTCTTCCGGAAATTCGTCGCCTCTATTGCTCCGAGCATTGGCGCCATCCATACAGGAGAGTGCCGGCAGCTGTCCAGAGACGTCAGGGGGCAGGACTGCTGCCCATCACCATGCGTGATGGAACAGCTCTTGGACCTCAGGGCAGTAATGAGGGGCAATAAAAATAAGAAATAATAAAGAAATCACTGGAAAGTCCCTAATAAGAAATAACTACTGTTAGCATTTGGGTACATTTATCTCCAGCTTTTCTCTGAATAATTATAAGGAAAAATAACAACAGCTGAAATTCCTACTATACTTAAATTATTACTGTTCTTTAAATTCTTACAGTGCTTACCAATGTGCCAATTTTTTTAAATATTTTATGTACATAATCTTTTTAATCAACTTATTCTTATTATCATTTTACACAAGAGTGACTTGAGGTGAAGAAGTGTTAAGTGACATATTTCAGGCCCTGCAGGGATCCACCTAGGACAGAGCTGGCTTTCTGGCGAAGTTAGACCAGAGTCCCTGCTCCTAACAGCTATGCTGTCTTGCCCCTTGAGGATAATGGTGTCTCCTGCTTCTTAAAAATAATATCATATCATGAACATCTCCCATGTAATTAAGAATCATTCAAAAACTTATTTTAGTGGAATAATGATACAAAATAATGCTATCGTATTGATTTATCAAAATTGATTTCATAATTTCCTGCTTTTCATTTTAACTCATTATATTTACAATAAAACACCCTTTCTTCCACATTCCTCTCTTTTTTTCCCATTAGCTCCAACATCTCCCAAGCAACACATTAGAAATCAGAGCCCCTCTGCTCCCCGGTGGGTTTAAGTGCCAGGACTGGCCACTGTATACTCTGGATTCTTCTCTCGCCTGCTGTTCTCTTGTCCCAGCTCTGAGTCCCAGGATAGCCAAGGCTCTGCTACGGGAGTACAGCAGAGTGGAAGGGAGCTGGAAACGCTATAGTAAAATTAAGTCAGGAGAAAATTTGGGTGGAAAGACGAAAGGGATAGCTGGAGCTCAGAGTTCCAGAAGGGAAAGTATGTGTCACTGTTTCGTAATAAAAACCATCCATTCATTCCTTCCACAATGTTCACTGAGAACGCGTGGCCACCAAACAGAACCAGGATCTGCCCCAGTGGTGACTTCACAAGTAGTTTATTCACTATAATTGTACTCCGTGTGCAGAAGTAAAAGTACCAGGAGACAACCTCGACTGGGAGGTCAGGGAAGGCCCCCTGGAGAGGTGGCCTCTGAGCTGAGACTGTGAATGCTGAGCAGAAGTTAGCCAGTGGCGGGGCAGGTCGGGAGCGGGAGTGGGAGGTGCATGTTACAGGCACAGAGTGAGGAAGAGCTGCGTGTTAGAGGAATGGAGAGAAATGCCCTCCCCAGGGACGTGGCGAAAGGTGAATGGAGACTGAGTAAAGAATTATATTAATAATCAAGCTTTTCAATGCTCTTATAGAGTCTATTTTGATTATTATCCTCTTTTTTTTATCCCCCCTTTAGTTTTCTCCAGGGTGTTTTCATGCTATTGGAAAATTATTTGGTCTCTTTCTGAACAATATCCCACTGGGCCCCAGTCTCGCAGAGAAGCTGTGTTTGGAATTATCAAGCACAAGCATTCAGAATCTCTCTCTGAGTAACATCCAGCTGTATACAACCAGCAATATGACTTTCGTTGGACTAAAGCAGACAAATCTCACCACCCTCGATCTTTCCCATAACAACTTAAATGTGATTGGTAATGACTCCTTTGCTTGGCTGCCACACCTAGAATATTTCTTCCTGGAGTATAATAACATACAGCACTTGTCATCTCGCTCCCTTCACGGGCTTTTCAATGTAAGATACCTGAATTTGAAACAATCTTTTACTAAACAAAGTATTTACCTCACTTCACTCCCCAAGATTGATGACTTCTCTTTCCAGTGGCTAAAACGTTTACAGTACCTTAACATGGAAGATAATGATATTCCAGGCATAAAAAGCAATACATTCACGGGACTGATGAATCTGCAATACTTAAGTTTATCCAATTCCTTCACAAGTTTGAGAACGTTAACGAATGAAACATTTTTATCACTTGCTCATTCCCCTTTGCTCCTACTCAACCTAACCAAAAATAAAATCTCAAAAATAGAGAGCGGTGCTTTCTCTTGGTTGGGCCACCTAAAAGTACTTGACCTTGGTCTTAATGAGATTGGGCAAGAACTCACAGGCCAGGAATGGAGAGGTCTAGAAAATATTTTTGAAATCTACCTTTCCTACAACAAATACCTGCAACTGACTAGCAACTCCTTTGCTTTGGTTCCAAGCCTTCGACGGCTGATGCTCAGAAGAGTGGCCCTTAAGAATGTGGACAGCTCTCCCTCACCTTTCCACCCTCTTCATAACTTGACCATTCTGGATCTGAGCAACAACAACATAGCCAATATAAACGATGACATGTTAGAGGGTCTTGAGAAACTAGAAATTCTGGATTTGCAGCATAACAACTTAGCACGGCTCTGGAAACATGCAAACCCTGGTGGTCCTGTTTATTTTCTAAAGGGTCTTTCTCACCTCCACGTCCTTAACTTAGAGTCTAATGGCTTTGACGAGATCCCAGCTGAGGTCTTCAGGGATTTATTTGAACTAAAGAGCATTGATTTGGGATTGAATAATTTAAACATTCTTCCACCATCTGTTTTTGATACTTCAATGTCTCTAAAGTCATTGAGCCTTCAGAAGAATCTCATAACATCGGTTGAGAAGAATGTTTTTGGGCCAGCTTTCAAGAACCTGAGTAATTTAGATATGAGCTTTAATCCTTTTGACTGTACATGTGAAAGTATTGCCTGGTTTGTTAATTGGATTAATGAGACTCATACCAACATCTCTGAACTATCAAGTCATTACCTCTGCAACACGCCACCTCAGTATCATGGGTTCCCAGTGATGCTTTTTGATACATCACCCTGCAAAGACAGTGCCCCTTTTGAACTCTTTTTCATGATCAGTACCAGTATCCTATTGATTTTTATCTTTATTGTACCTCTCATGCATTTTGAGGGCTGGAGGATATCTTTTTACTGGAATGTTTCAGTGCATCGAGTTCTTGGTTTCAAAGAAATAGACAGACAGCCAGAGCAGTTTGAATATGCAGCGTACATAATTCATGCTCATAAAGACAGGGATTGGGTCTGGGAACACTTGTCCCCAATGGAAGAGAAAGACCAATCTCTCAAATTCTGTCTGGAAGAAAGGGACTTTGAAGCGGGTATCCTTGAACTGGAAGCAATTGTTAATAGCATAAAAAGAAGCAGAAAAATTATTTTTGTTATAACGCATCATTTATTAAAAGATCCATTATGCAAAAGGTAGGTGAATATTGTAAAATTTTAAGTGTATACTTGTTTCCAATTGAACTTTTAAATATTACTAACGTTATTACTCACAATTCAGATTTAAAAAGAAAATTAAGAAACAAACCCTGATTTTTCTTGACAGATTCAAGTAAATTCCACAGAGAATTTTAGATTGTAGAGCTTTTAGATGTTAAAAACTGTTTTAATTATATAATTTAATTTAATATTTTTTTTACTCAGATTCAAGGTACACCATGCAGTTCAGCAAGCTATTGAACAAAATCTGGATTCCATTATATTGATTTTTCTTGACGACATTCCAGATTATAAACTGAACCACGCACTCTGTCTGCGAAGAGGAATGTTTAAATCTCACTGCATCTTGAATTGGCCAGTTCAGAAAGAACGGATAAATGCCTTTCATCATAAATTGCAAGTAGCACTTGGATCCAGAAATTCAGTACATTAAATTCATTTAAAGATTAAGTTAGCAAAGGAAAAACTTTCTAAATTTAAAAAGTTCTGTGGTAAATTTAAGTTTTACTTGAAAGTAATATAATCTGTTGATTCATATTTATAGGTAATGATATTAGATCACAATTATATTTTGACTGTGGAAATGTATCTCCCTATTTCAGGCCTCTTAATGACAATTGACTTAATTTGACTCCAGATAAACATATGAGCGCATAAGAACCTCCTCTACTAATGAAAACACAATTGGTCACTGATGCCTCTGACAATTTAAAAGGGTTTTAAAATATTTTTCATTTACGTAAAAGTTAGAGTTATGCGGAGGTTTGTGATAGTCATTTTGTTAGACGCACTTAGAAGGAAAGATAATTGTTTTAACAGGTATGCTATTTCAATTGTAAAGAAGTAAAATACATACTCACATTTTAAAAAGTTTAATTACAATATTTTTTCAATTGAAAAACATTGTATTTTAGTAGTGCCTGCCCCAGTGTTGATTTTGTTAAATGGTAAATATCTTTTTAATATGCATCCTCAAGGGCAGAAAACGTTTGCAATTCATTTTGGTTACTTAATGAAAAAAACATTTTAACAAATACTTATATTTTCCTGATAGCGTTTCTGCTATAGGAGGGCAGAAACAATTCTCTTACTTAAAAGTATTGTAGACAGGCTTGCTTTCTGAAGCGTAATGGGTAGATTCGATTTGTGGAAACAAAGAATTTCCTTCCCCTGGTCACAGACTCAGGAGAAGGCGTTGGCCAAATCACTTGGTCCCACTGGAATTCTTTGACTCCTGATCTTGAAAATTATGATGAAAAATAAAATCTTAACCATTCCTGTACAATTAGTGATGATACTACTGTATAATATATTCACATGGAATGTATTATTTTCCCATCAAATAGTATGCTATGTTTAAATTAGTCCCTATCTAGAAAGACTATTGTTTTATTTTTGTTTTATGATAAAATAAAAAAGTTTATTTTTGTTTTACAATAAAAAGAATCTAATAATTGGAAATAGATATGAATAGCTTTTTGAAATATTTATAGTTCCGGTATTTAAATATAAGAGAAAGTTGAGATTATAACGCTGAGTTAATTTCTGTATTTGAAATTCTCATTTGTCTGATGGGAGCATTTGAGGTGTTGCATTTGAAATGTTGCTTTAAATAGTTCGATATTCTCAGGGCTAAATTCACATAACCCTGGAATAAGTAATATGCCCTGCATTGCTGGTTCTGAAAGAGTTTATAGTCTGCTAGCAGCATGAACGTGTGGAGGACTAATTTTCACTTTCACATCATTTGCCACTCTAACACTTGTTTTAGTTAAGATTTATTTTTTAACTGTGCCACAATCCTGTTTTATTTTGGCATCATGAAATCATCACAATGGCTTCTTTTCTTGATACGCTCTGTATGTTATCTATCAATATTCTAAATTCTCCATTAAAATATTTTTCAATAAATTGTTACTGTGAATTAATAGATCATCAATTTGTAAAAAGCAAGGCAGGAAATATTTTGCTTTTATTCCCTTGTTTAATTGCTTATGAAATAGTTGATCAAGTGGGCACAGTTTAAAGTGAGTTCAAACGTAATTTTTAAAAAGTGGCTTAACATTTAAGAGGTTAAGATGCACAGGGAATGGCCTGTTTAAATGAATGCAAATAAAACTAATAAAAGGTGTAAACTCTGACTTGTAGCTGACCTACACCGGAAGTAACATCCTAAATTTCTGCAGGCCGTGCTTTATAATTGTTCTCAGGAGGAGTCCTTGTCCCTGAGGTTCCAGACAAAGGGATTTCAGAAAAGGATATTTGTCTGACCTCCTGTTTCCACAAGTGACCTGCCTTGTTTGAATACTCTCAGGGCACCTTCATGTGATCTGTTCACTCCAACTTCTTCCTGTTTTTCACTTTGCAAAACAAAACCCAAAGGAATCAACATTGAATTTAAAATAAATCTCGGTATTTAGGTTTTACCTAAAAATGATACCTTTTAGATTATAAGAAGTAGATGCAGTCGGTTTGTTAGTGAGTGCCTGGCCCTGTGCTAAATTCCACGGGTGTCTGGCAGGCTGTGAGAGACAGTCCAGAAACCTGGCAAGAAGAGCCAGGCTGGGGAAGTGTTATCAAAGGTGGGCCTGGACAGGGACGGCTCGGTAGCAGAGAATCAGACCTTCAAAAGTGGGTGGCATTTTGGTGAGTGGGGAGGAAGACGGCAGAATGAATAGTTAGAGGAATGGAAGGGCGGGAGATGTGAACTTGGTGTTGTGAGACAGTGGGGTGCTGAAGAGGACAGTACCATGTTGCAGAGAGAATGGCAGAGGCATTTAGATTTAATGAGTTAGGTATTTTAAAGTTGTGACTTCATGGGTTTCAATTGACAAAACCGGACATTACAGTGGGCATCCACAGTTCTTTATGCATACCCTGAGTCTAAGGGTACACTGTGTTTTGGACACTGCTAATACCTGACTCTGTCCTGAACCCTTGAGATATGAGCACCTTGACCACAGGGCGTTGTGTCATACTCATCTTGGCATCCTCCGTATCTAGAAGAACGACTGGAACGCACGCATTTTTCAAACAAGAAGCTGTAGGGAAAGTAAACGTTTGATTGAAATTGTGCCACATTAGATTGTGTGGAAATACATTTTTACCATCAGGAAAGTTCGTATCCAGGAGTTTCTGTTTCTGGGAGAGAAAATAAATAAGAGAGAATCAGGACGCTCCGGAATTCCCTCCAGTCTCCTCCAACTCTGCAATATCCACTCCTAAACCATACCAGTGCTCTATGCAGCAACTGTGCAAAGAGTTCCAGGTCCCCACTCAAAACCTTAGTTGCTATTGTAAGGTTTTTGTGATCTTGTTCTCTTTTTTCTCTTGCTTCATGTCCAGCCATTTCCTCATGCTTATGCAGGGCCTGACACAGAGTAAACAGTCACAGAATGTTTGCTCAATCAAAGGATTAGGTGAATGAATACGCCCTGAACTACAGCCGACAGCCACAGCCGTCTGGAACTACTTGCGGTGCCCCCAACGTGCCTTGCCCTTTCAAATTTCCAGCCACCTGGGGTTCTGTTTTCACTGCTGTGCTATCTTCTTTTCTTGGCTAAATTTTTCAGTTTCAGGGTTAGTCAGGTATGCATTTCTCCTAGAAGCCTCCCTAAACATTCCTCCTCCTTAGGCTGGTGGGTCAGTTAGGCCTTTACCCTGTGCCAAGTACCCCTGGATAGAAATGGTGTAATCCTGTACAGTGTGAGTGCCCGTCAGGGTCTAATGAGGTGTGATCTAAAGATCCACTGGTGCCAGTTCAAGAATCTGCACATACCTTGAGTAAGAAAGGGGCCTTTTCCTGGACTGTGTGACTTTGGAGCGGGCTCTCGGGTCATGGCCTCCTCCCCAGTCTACTTACTGCCTTGCTGAAGACAAACATCTCCTGCTTCAGCTTCCCGAGCAGCTGGGACTACAGGCTCACATCACCACACCCAGCTAATTTTTTATTTTTTGTAGAGATGGGGTCTCACTATTGCCCAGGCTGTTCTGGAACTCCTGGCCTCAAGTGATCCTCCCACCTCAGCCTCCCAAAGGTCTAGTTTTATAGGCAGGATCCACCGTGCTCAGCCCTAACATTGCTTTTTGATCAGTTTAAAATTGTTCTTCTTGTTGTTACTTTAATATTTTTTTCTCAGTAGAATCCAGAGCTTTTAATCAAATATCAAGAAAATCTGCCCGAAGCTTTATAGAGGTTTGCATTTGTTTTGTTTTCTTTTATTGTGTTTATTATTGAAACCATTCAAATTGTACAAAAATGAATAAACTTGGAAGTAAATGTAACTGTAATTTCCTTCTGGATCAGTTTCTCTCGTTATTCGATGTAAACTGGAGTCTGGAGTCACATGTAATAAAAATTAACATCTACTGAGAACTTGCCATGTGCTATGTGCAGTTCTAGTGACCTCACATATATTAATTAATGTAACTCTTACAAGGTAGCATTGAGGTAGGTACTATTATTATCCTTAAACTACTGTTGTGGAAACTAAGGAACAGGAAGAAGCCTTGGTGTTGGCAAGTGGCAGAGATAATACAGGAAGCTAGACGGTCCCTGCAGAGTCTCCCAGTCTACCTGCCTCCCTGTGGTGCTTAGTAAATATTTATTGAATCAACAAGTATCTCTTGTTGTTCAGAAGTTTTAAAATTTTGTAATCAAACTTGGAAGTATTTTTCCTTGTAGTTTCTGGCCCCAATGCCGTGCTAGGTGCAGCAATTTAACTACTCAAACAGATTAATTACTCAGGTTATTTGTTTTAACTTTTAGGTTTCCAAAACATATCATTTCTTCCTAGCAACATGGTCATAACTGCCTAGTATTTTGCCGGTGATGTAGCCAAGCATTATTATGCACATCAGAAAAACAATTAGTCAAATTGTTAATTAATCAATATAAGCAGAGGAATTTTATCACATAAAGCACTACTTTGACATTCCTAAATAGACTATCTAAAATAAACTCTGTCCCAGTTAGAAATAATAATTCGGTGTGACTACTTTCATTTCATGAGCCTGCTTGAGCCAGACCGTTGCGATCCATCACCTGAAACCCATGCTGTGAGAATGGCGGGCTGCTAGCATCTAACCTGTCTGAAAGACTGTTGACAGGTAGACAATGGGTACAAAAGACCTAGCAGCTTGCCAATAATTGTTTATCATGTTTGCAATTATAGATCATTTTCCAAGGAAGGACCTTCAAACAAAAGGATCAGTCATTCACTTGCCATTCCCTTCTTTCTTAGGCTGGCTGGTCAGATTGCTACACCCACCACCTTACCCGACATGATACTTCTCCCCTCCGCCACCTCCTTTTTACGATTTCTGTCATTCTCCCCATAGATATGAAACAATTATGAGTACCATTTTAATCTGCAGCCAGCTTTTTAGAGTGAATACACCCACTGAAGACTTTCATAGAGGTGCACGCAAGATACTGTGATCATGAGATACTCCCCCAAATTAATTAATACCCCAATTATGATTAGTTTCCTAGGGCTGCCATAGCAAAGTGCCACAAAATGGTGGCTTAAAACAACAGAAATTTATTTTCTCATAATTCTGGAAACTAAAAGTTCTAAATTAGGTGTCTGCAGGGCCATGTTTCCTCTGAAAGCTGTAGGGGAGAAGGATCCTTCCCTGCTCTTCCCAGCGTCCCAGAGTGGCCATCCACCCATGCTGTTCCTTGGCCTGCAGCTGCGTCACTCCAGTCTCTGCCTCTGTCACCATGCGGCATTCTTGCTGTGTCTCTGTGTTCAAATTTCCCTTTTATTAGGAATACACCAGTCATCCCGGGTTAGGGCCCATCCCAATGACCTCATCCTAACTTGATTACATCTGTAAAGACGCAAATTAAAGTTACATTCACATGAACTGGGATTAGGAGTTCAACACGTCTTTTAGGGAGGCATAATTCAAGCCATAACAGAGACATGCAAATACACCTTAGAGACAGAATGCTTTCAAGGCTGGGGTCTGGAAGAGTATGCAGCTTTTCTGTAGCTTTGGATACAGTATATGTATATGTAACAGCATCTATATACTTCAAGAAAATCACGTTCACAGAAGGGAAGTGGTTAAAAACGTAAGCAGAGAAATATCTAAACTCAGAGAGCCGAAGACAGCTGGGTGAATGCACAAATATTCAAGTAGGGTTTTGCCTGCAAAAAGAGGATGATTGGCTCTTATGGCTAATGTCCCCTCTATGTGAACTATATGACTCACTTTCCTTGTTTTGATTCTATGCTCCCGTAACAATCATTCATATTCGTTTGGTCTTAACAGAATCCCTCTCATATAGAAAAGAGCAAAGGTTGTAACACTGTGTATCTGTGTTTCCTGAGTGGGGTGGTGGAGCTCTACGCTAGGGGGCTGGGCAGTTGGGAAGGGGCCCCAGGCCAATCAGATATCCAAGCCTGAAAAGTCAAGAATCCTGAGATAGGGCAGGAAACAAGTGCTGCCCTCTAGGAACTCCGTGAGTTGAATCAGGCTTCGCTCAGCAATGGCCCTCCCTCCCTTACTGCCTGTCCCATTAAGTTACGTTACACATGTTCAGAATCAATCAGGTGATTAGCAGCTTAAACACTGAAAGCACATACTCTAGAAATGATCTCTACTTGCACTGAGAGTGATCTAATACATTAACAATTTCATTGTTCCATGAATCAGAATCAAGATCCTTATAAGATAAACAAAAAATCTGCAGGGAATTGCTCTGCAATCCTGAATAAGCACTGTATGAAAATAGTCTAATATTCTGGGGGACCTTCCTCACTTCTGAGGCTACCTGATGAGTCACTGCAAAAGAGGAACAATGAGAACATGTGAAATGTTGATGGTTCCACACCAGTCTGTTCCTGGTGTCCCTGCATTGTGACCAAGTTGGCACCATTTCCCTGGTTTGACCTTGAGACCTTTACCTCTAGTTACCGTTACTGCTCTCGGATGTGTCTGTTCCCAATTCCCTCTTTCCCTCACTTTGATTGTCCGCTGTGTGCTGCTGCTGGTTACATGCTGACTACAGCGTGCTCTTGCCTCTCCTAATGTCTGAGACCCTTTAAAATCTGACCCTACTCGGCCGTGTCTCTTACTTCTCGTATACACACATGCTCTGCTATCCCCAAGGGAATGCGGACTGTGATGGCTGCCACCAATCGTACTTGTTTTCTGGGGCACCCACCCGACACTGAGCATATGATCTGAAGCTGATTATTCTATGCTCTGGGAAGAGAACATCTCGCTTTTCGCATCTCAGTGCTTAACACAATCTTGAAGCAGAAAAGTGCCCAGTACATGTTTGTTGGTGGTAGTTGGATGCAGAAAAGGGATCATGACAGGATGTGGATATCATGAGCAGAAGACTGGTTAGCTGGCTACAAAAACCACAAAACTTGGCATTACCATGGAAATTTGCCATGGCTCAGAATCCAATTCGATATCTTATAAAAGATGAAAGTATATAATCATGACTGTCAGTTTATTTATTCACTACCAGACTTAATTCTTCTCCTTTCCCTGATGCAAATCAGAAAATATATCTCCTGAGATCAAACCAGACCCCTCTGAATATTAATAGAAAAACTCTGTCAATATCTGGTTTTATAACCTTGCTCAAAACTGACTCCACATTCCTGTAGATATTCACACTCACACACTCTGCCTTTCACACATATTTCTTCAGATTAATTGAATGCAATTTATTCCACTTAATAAAAACTCTGCCTTTCACACCTGTCTTTGAGTTTGTAGTTTACTTCGAGTCATTCTGATTACAGTTTGAGTTCTTGAAGATTTTAGTCACACAAACTCTTAGTTCACTCCAATAGGTTTTTAAGCACATACACTGTATGTGTATTTTACCAGTTGAGCTCTCAAGAGTCCAATCTTATTTCCAAGTTCTTTGGTGAAGCACTTCGCTGTTTTTCCCAAATGTCATCCTTAGTGACCCTTTGCACATGACCCGGGGTAGGGAGAGTGGGCACTACTATTTCAAGCTTATTCAAGCCTGAATACACCTTTTTACCCACGTTCCTCACATCAGACAGGTGGTCTGACCCTAGCACGTTTGGCTTTGTCAGACTAGATAAGTTCCAGAACCTTTTAGAACCAATATTATCTTTCCCAATGCAATGTTCAACTTCCTTGCCCTCAGCCCTGGGCTTGTCGAACCTGGCCAAGCTCTAAGAATGATGGAGAAATTGGAGACGGTTCCTTTAAGGCCTGAGTCCAGGAGGGGAGCTGGTGTTATCTACAGTAGACACAGACGGAGTTGCAGTCTGGGGCCCAATTAGCCGGAGCTAAGCAGGCTTTTTGTTTAGCTTAGCAACCGCCCGCGCGGTCCCGGGGGCCGGTGGGGCATCTCCGGCGGGCTGAGGTCGCAATCTCCGTGCTCAGCCCGCGGTGGCGCTGGCAGCTCAGCACGCCGCCTCCCCCGGCTCCCGGCCCCTCAGCCCTCCGGGGTCTCGCGGCACAGGGCAGAGAAGGGACTGCTCCCCCCAGGGGCTGGCCAGCGCCCCCCGCCGCCGCCCGCAGCCTCAGCACTCCGTGGGCGCACCAGGCCGTCGGGGAAGGTCCGTCGCAGCGGTGCGGGGCTGAGAGCCCGAAGTCCCTCTGGGTAGAGGGGGAACCTGAGGCTTCTGAGGCTCCGCGGCGTGCGGGGACCCCAGGATCCTCGCCCCCGCCCGGGGCCTCCTTGTCTGGATCCCCGCGGGAGGCGGTGGATGGAGCCCCGCAGCCCGGCTCCTCCTGGTCTGGAGATTCGGGCCGCAGGGAGAACGGCATTTCCAGGGTCCAGGCATGAAGGTTGCTGTGCTGGACCTTGGGTCTTTCTTTGCCAAAATCTTCAAGACCTCGACGGCGTCCCCAGCGGTCCCCTCGGCTGCCGCCTCCTCCAGCCACTGCGGAGGACCTGCGACCCCGGGCACCCCGCTTAGCACCGCGCAGACCCCGACTCTCTTCCCCGCTCTGGCTCCGGGCTCCCCGGCCGGCCCGCGCGCCGCGCCCGCCCCGCTGCACCCTCTGCTCACCGCCTCCTACCCCAGGGTCTCGGCCGCCAGCCGCGCGGCGGAAGCAGCAGGGACCCCCCTTTCATTGCCCAGCAGCCCGAGAGCAGCCAAAGTCCCGCCGCTGCCCCTGCCCGCCTCCAGTGGCGGCCCCGCGGGCTCTCCCGCACACCTGGGGGCCCCCGCGCGGCCGTGCGTCACGGGCGCCGCGAGGCCACGGACCCCCAGCCAGCCTAGCCCTGGGGAGCCGGAGCCCGGCGCTTGGGTGCCCCCTGGGCCCGGCCCCAAAACCCTGTTCTTCACCCTCCCGGACATTGGCGAGGAGCGGGCCTCGGACAGCGACTCGGAGGACTGCGGGGCCGTGTGAGTAGCCGCAAGGTCCCAGCGCGTCTGTCTGTTGTTGGGACCCCCCCATGCCCTCCGCCTGCCACACCTGCCTTCCCAGGCGCACGTTAGAAAACGCGCTCTTTGCAATAACGTACACTGACCACCCGGGCACCCTGCTTGTACTTTTCTTGAGTCTTTATTCCTTGGCTTTCTGGTCTTTTCAAACATAAGCTGTGATGTGCTTTTGCTCAACTTTCTCAGAGTGAATCCTCTGCTGTTTACCAGAGGGGAGAGGAAGGGAATTCGAAGGACAGAATTCTGTTTCTCTTCTACCAGAAGCGTTGATACTTAGAGCGCTTGTTAGTCTGGTTTTCTTACGGGTTTTGAAAGGAGCCTTGAAGTCCCTTTCTTTGCCGCAGAATATAGCAGGTGCGCAGGGTAACCCAATACACTTACTGGCAGCCACAATTTGATTTTAAGAAATGGTGAGACACTGTGCTTCCCTACTGTCTAAGGATCAGCTCAAGTCTTATCCCAAGTGCGATGGGTTCCTTTTGTGTGACATAGTTAATTTACATATGCATAACGTCATCTAACACAAGTGGGACTTGTGATGCTCAGGACACATCTGATTATAAACCCTAGAGTTCTCGAGTGCATCCCATAGGACCCAGGTTCCTACAGAAACCGACTGACTTCATGGGGACAATTTCGCTGGGAAACAGAGGCCACTTCTCTCAAAACACACACACACACACACACACACACACACACCCTTTTTGCTATCAAGAGCAGTGGTGAAAACATTACTTTTGTAAAATGTGTATTTTAGAACTAAGATTAATTTTAATTTTTAACAAGCAGAACAAGCATATTGCTAGCTATTCTTAAGTGGATACATTTCAATCCTTCTTAATGCTGCAAAAGAATAGTGAAATGGTCAAAGGCAGACCGGAAGAGCCCATTCACAGACCCAGGTTGCTGAATTATAATCTAATGAGGCCCTTCCCAGCCCCACCCCCCCCCAAAAAAATCCTGACTGATTTTTGCATTAAGACATTTTGCATTTGATTCTAACTCATTCACAAATTAAGTAGTTACAATTTCACAAAACTGCATGACGTGCATGTCAATGCTAAAACAAGCCGTTAAACAATAAGTTGTTCCCTTTCATTTAAAATATTGTATTATGATATATGTTTAGAAACTGATATTTTTTCCCTAAGGGAAATTAATTTTGTTTAACTGGCTACAATATATATGCCTAAGAAATTAGACCTTTGTTATTGGCAACTGGTCCTTACCGTTCATGCAATTAATGTTTTATGAGCAAAGAAATCTACATACTGACCTTAAACTCTAGTCTTAGTGCTTTTAACAAATAGGCACTGAAATATGCAGCATGGCCAGTGAAAGAACTGATCTTATTATAATAGTTTATAACATAACATATAATATATAAATAATAGTTTATAATATAATATATAGTTTCAATTCTTGAACATTTTAGTCCATGTTTATATTGTCCAAAAATTTGCAATAGATACTTTCTGAATAACACTATACTTGACATTATGTACAGAAGAGACTATTCCACATTAGCAAATGCAGCCAGTTTTACTGAGCATGAAGAAATTGAATTTTAGATAATTGCCATGAGAAATAGTGTGTGCAGATATGTGCTTTCCAGAATCTTCCTGCGTTTGTGTTCCTCCTGTCTGTAGCAGTAGGTAAAGGCAGGACAGAGGCAGGGCTGCAGACAGGTCCTCTGAGCATAGCATTTTTCTTTTTAGAGACACAACTACTCATATTCCCTTCCTCTCATCATTCCCCATTTCTTTTTCAATCACTAAAATGTAGAAAGGGACACAAAGGGGAAGGAAGAAAACTTTAAGGTGACTTTTCCTTCAATACTACAGATCTTTTGCACCTTGGATTTTTTTCCTCCTATATTTCTGAGGTGGCTATTTATAACACTGAATAAACAAACATCGTAAGACAAAAAATTTAAATTATCCCTCTACCATCTCATCTGTCAGTTAGCAGATAGCTACTGCTGTCAGCTTGCTCAGTTAATATTAAAATAATGTATTTAATTTTCAAAAGCCGGGGGCCCTGGAGAGGGAGAGATGGTTAAAATAGGAATAGGAGGAAAAAAAAGATAGAGTGACTGGAAAGAATATGAATACATGTAGAACAAATGTGACATATCCTCAGGAAACATAGATCTAGTTTGAAGACTACATTACTCAGTTATAAGGGAAAATCCTAACTAACAGTTTGTATTTTTTTGAAGTTAACCCACGCATTTGCCTAATTCTGTACTTGGCCTTTGTTAAAACTAAAAACAATGAAATTAACTTGAGTGGGAAAATATGCAAACTCTCTTATAATTCAGGGACTTTATTATCCCCACTAAGATGCTGAATGGCACCGAGGTTTTGATCTCTGACCTGTAAATTCGGTAAGTGAACAGCGCAGCGCATGGAACAGGGCCTTGCCCTTTCAATTCTGCAGGACATGCCGCTGCTACTTCTGAGCCAGAGACAGAGACTATTGAGTTCTCTTTCTTACCTCACTGTCCTGCACCCCCAGATATGTGATCCAGCACCTTTGATCTTCACCTTCATTTCCCCTTGCGTTTCATTTATACTGTGTACCTCATTTACATTGTTTTCCTGTCTTGCTCATCCCTCTTCACTACCTCTTCTTGTATTTCTGGTTTGAACCACACAATTATCACCTGGTAAAGATCTTATGCTCTATTTGTTTTGCAAATGCAAGAATTCCTAGCAGTAGATAGATAGGTAGGTCGGTGGATAGATAATTGCTGTATGTAGGTAGGTGGATAGATAATTGCTGTATATGTATGTTGGTACATTGTAAACTTCATGTGGTCAGGAAGTATTTACCTCTTTTGTATGTCATAACCATTAGCATACCCTAATTCTTTTTTTGAGTGATTAGGTTTTATTGTTAAAGTCAGGTTAGTGTGGAAATATTACAGTAGCTGCCTGAAGGGCATGTCAGCTTGGCTGGCAATAAGATGATTGAAGGGACCTGTATCTCAACTCCTCTGTGGCTGAGGCAGCCTAGAGTTGGGGTGAAGCCTACAGACCCAGAAACCAGATGAAGAGGATTCCAGTATCAACTCAGTTGCTAGCTGAGTAATTTGAGCAAGTTATTCATTCTTCTCAAGCTGTAGGTTTTTCCTCCTTCTTAAAACGGAGATGATAATACTACTCTCCATATAGGGGTGCTCCAAAAATTAATTGAAATAATATATTAAGTGCCCAACACATGGAAAAATGCTAAGAAAAATGTTACCTATGATTACTACCTACTTCTTGGCACAGAAATGAAAATTGAGAGCATGTTTCATTAAAAGAAACATTCCAGATAAAGAAAAGAGGGAGAGATAAAAATGACTCATTTTTGTTTATCATGTGACTGTTATAAATGGAATCTTTTAGTTCAGTTATTTTACAGAACAAATTAATAGTATATGATCATCTTCCATCATTATTTTACCTGCACTACTTACAGATGATAATGTCTAGTTTAATTAGCATTACCATTGGGTGCTGTATAACACCTAGAAGGAAATTACCACTCTGGGATCAAACTTTTAATTTTTGGAGATGATGCAGTATACCCAATAGCATCACAAATTGCACACAGCCAACCCTTTATATAGCTCTTGTCCATTCTTACTCTGAAATTCTGTGACTCTTATTCACGTCTTATATCCACTATTAGACTACAAACTCTTTGTTCTGTGACACTCAAGGCAACACATGCCCACAAAAGGCATTTAATAAATATGTGTTGAAGGAAGGAATAAAAAATATTTTCTTCCTCATCTAATCCACTTTCATGGGTTCCGAAGCATATACAAATCTGGAGGGAATTTAAATGTCCTTCCTTAAGAATAATTGCTGTCTTGGGCTTTTTTGTTTCGTTGTCTTGGAGTTTTCCCAAAGTTAATAATGCTTTCTTCTGGGACTTTGCATTTCCATGGGGATGAATGGTGAGGTCAGTATACAACTGTCATATCACTATTACTTTCGATTAGTTACATTACCACAACTTTCACTAAAAATAGTATTAGACTTTCTGTGGTTTGCCATGTCTAATATTTGCTTAAACCCAAGAAAATAATTTTGTTCTTTTTGTCTTATGTTGTAATTTTTTAGCCTTAAATTATCCTTTTTGCTTTGTTATATTTAAAATCTTGGAAATTGTATGTAAGTTAGTGGTTATATGTTCTTCTGCTATGTACTTAACACATTTTTAACTTTTTCCAATACAATAGTCAACATGTATAGCCCTTGCTATGTAACAAGTACAAAACAATGATCCTATGATATGTGATTTCACTCTTGTAGAGTTGTATAATCATAACAGCTATTATAATTTAAATTAGTATAGTTTTTAGAGCATGGATTAAAGTCAGATTGAATTTGATTCAAACCCCTCTTTACGATTTTTCTTAGAATACTAAGGATAGTAATTACACATTCCCATTGGGTACCTTGCTTAATCTCTTTATGCCTCATCTTCTCATCTATAAAATGGGAATATATAATAGTGCCTCATCAAAGAGATATTGTAAGGATTAAAAGAGGATATGTATACAAACTTGGTGGCTGGTACATAAACACTCGATAAATGGCAATTACTATTATTTTATAATGTTCATTATTCTAAATCTATTTTTATTTATCACTCACAGTCAACATCTTTATACAAAGTAGAGTTCATTGCGATACTCTGCAATGAAGTTTAATATATTATTTTCCAAACATTGATTATCAATCTTTATTTAACAAATATTTATTCCACCTAAGATCCATATGGAGCTAGACTTTTTGAGTAATCAAAGTAAGAAATGGATTTTATCATCAAAAAGTAAGAAAATGAGATGAATGGTCCGGGAGAGATTTCAGACAAATTGCCATGAGCATGTAGCTAAGAGAGAAGATCATGCCCATATAGTTCATGCTGTAAGGAGAGGCAAGTATCTGGGATTTGAGTTCTAAAGATTGGTAAAATTGGGGCACATGGAGACTTGGGGTTTGGGAGGACATTGTAGGAGACTAAACTTGTGTGAGCACAAGCATGGAAGCACAAAACTATATGGCATATGAGGAGTCCAATTTGTGAGGAACATAGATTTTGTGAAAAGGGCTAAGAGAAAACTAGGGAGGGCCTTGGCCACCGGGCTCTGTTTAGTAAACACTGGAAAAGCCACTGATTGTCTTTAGACAGGGAAGAGGCCTGAGCAGGCTGAGCTTTAGAAGGATTAAGCTAATGCACAGGGAGAGAGGAGGGAGGCTCTAGCCATGAGCCATATGACAGGTACAGGGACCTAGGAATGAAGATAATAAAAAGAAAGGTATTAGGTTGACAAATATCACATGAGTTGGCAACACATTGGTGAGATTGAAGGAAGCTAGAGGAAGAGCTGAAGATGATTTTATGTGGCTGGAAGGAGAATGCCATTCATAAAGTGCAGACCACAGAAGAATCCGGTTTGTCAGGTAGATGAGAATTCACCTTGGGATACACCTTGAGTTGAAGTATTAGGACAACATCTAGAGAAGGGGTCAGGCGTGGGGCTGGACGTTCATGAGTGGAATTTGGGAGATAGATAAGGCCTGGAAATACAAACAGGCAGCTTTCCACATACAGCTGCTGGTGAACATACATAGCAATTACAAACTGTGTAACAGATTACATTATATACTATGCAAGATACATGGTGTTCTCTATTTTTGTTATTGGGTGCTTTAAGGTCTTCTAAAATGAGAGGGGTCTCCTCTCTCTTGCTAGGCCAGTGCTTCTCAATATTCCATTAGTTACGTCTTAGCAATTATCAGTTAGTTACCTGTCCATGAAGAGGTAAGTACAGAAAGTGTGAAGGAGCATCTAGAAACTTTTATAGCAATTGACAGAGGGACTTTACATCTATTAACTCTAATAACCAAACACTTGGATTCATATTTTGTGTATCTTTTTTTGCCATTTTATTTTCCTGTTAATTTATTTTTATTATATTTTAAAGTATGTATCTACAGTGCATTGGAAAAATTTAAAAAAATATTCTGACACTGGAGATAGTTTGAGAAACATGGTGGTAGACTTTACTAAGATACCTTTTGCCCACACCGAGAGAGAAATTTTAGGACACCAAGAAAAAAAAAAAAGCCAAATGATTATATCATCTTTTATTGTCCTTAAAATTTAGGGCTAAGCAATATTATTTGAATTGTTCAAATGGTCTAGAGTTGAGGACATGCTCAGTTCACAATATCTTTGAGACCCGTGGCCATCGGGATGCAGCCTGTGGCTGAGGATCGACTGTTCCCGAGAAGGGAATTTTGAAAGTCATTACTGCTTTTTTCAGAGCTGACATTGAAAGTCAACAGCTGTGTCCCAACACAACTCTCACAATTCATTCACAACCTGCAGTGGCAGTTTCCCTTGTAAAGCGTAAGAACAAAGAGGAACTTTCGCAGGAAATTTACAAACATGGCGCACTGTCTTCTGTGGCTGCCAATCTATACCCTTATCTTTGGGAAGAGTAAAGTATTAATGTAATGTATGAATCCCCTCAAATCCCGTAGGAAGGAATCATGTCACAATGAGGTCAGTGGTCTAATGCCCCATGAGGGGATTTTTCTATCTTTTAAATTTACTTTCCAATTGAAGCTCACATTCTGCCAAAGTGGTAGAAACTAAAACGCAGTTATCTGGGATTTCCCATCTTTGTCCGACACTGTGCCTCATTCTGGCGGGTTTACATGGGACCAGGACATTCAGTGGTGGGGCAGAAACCCATCTGTTCTCTGATAGCCTCTGTCTTTGCTGACTCCACTGAAACATCCATAATCTCTTCTTGTCCTTCCTCTATATAACCCGGCTTGCATGCACATATCCAGGAAGGGCCTTCACGTGAGAAGTCTCTCTCCCTTGCTTCTGTGGTCCTCATGGGAGGCTCTGGAGTCAGGTGGCAACATTCTGGGTCACAGAACTTCCAGGAGGATGCCCAAGGCCCTGTCTGCCTGTACCTACCGCACAGTCTTTCTTTTCTCGGGAATCCTATCACCTTACTCAAGCTCTACAGAAGGATCAGGGCACAAGTCCCCTCTGATCTCTAACCCTACAATTCTGTCTTAGGTCAGCCTCCACCTAGTCCCCAGGTCCCCTGAGGTCTGAAGTTTGTGCCTCTGCATCATGGTTTCCTGAAGAACATGCTCTAGGAACTTTCTGGTGCTGAATGCCTGATTCTGGGCCTCACCAGCTCATGGGAATTAGAAAAGATGCCCCTCCCTCCAGGAGGCCTGTGACTGCGCCATGACACATAGCAAATGGACAACTGGATGGATTTCAGCCCCAGTGGACTTCTTGGCAGGGTACCTTCTGTGGGATACAGTGTCCCCGTTGGACTAAGTTGCTTTGCAGTGGCGACTCCCACTGTAGTCCCACACCCTCATTCCTGACCTCCCTGTGATTCTCTTTCTTGGTGACAGAAGTCTGAGCCCACAGAACCTCCCCATTCCAGGGAATTCGTATCTCTTCTCAGGGCTGAGAAGAACCTCCCTGATATAGCTGTTTCCTCCTAAATCTTTGGTCTGTGCTAAAAATCCATACCAGTCTTTGTGAGTTCAGGGTTTTGTTTTTTAACATAAAAACCAGAGGGAGTGGAATTTGTTGGCTTCTCTGTTTTCTGAAGTGATAACTGAAAAAAGATTTTGAATACTAAATGTGGGAAGGGGCAAAGGAAAATGAAAATATTAGGGAAAAAATATCCATTAGCTAAAATTAGAAATGTCCTCCCATATATCTCCTATTAGAAGTAATTTGTGATATTTTTCCTGGAACCAACTGACTCTAAGGAATTTGAAGAATAAAAAATCATGTCAGCAAGTAATCTAAAAGTATCTTTCTCAAAATAATATTGCTGTTCGTACTGATAAGGAGACCATATTTAAAGCTTAGTCCATTTTGAAGGATAGCTAACAAATGCTTTTTGTCATAAAGTCATGACTTTTTAAAAATAAAGCATTCGTCTTGCCAGCTCTCTCCCAGTGTATTATATAATTATGTTTGTTATAAATTATTTTGTGTATATTTAATGCCAAATTGAATATTTTATTCATACTCGTAAGGCAAGTAATGAGCAAGCATTCTCTTTCCAGAAAAAAATGGAGAAGCAATTAGATATGGCACTTGCCAGGGGAAAGGCTATTCCTGCACATTTTCTTAATTAGAGGTTTCACTTAAGGGTTTAGAAGAAGCCCTATAATTAAATATTGACAACTGTAATCCTTGCCAGGCACTAATATTCATGTTTATCAAACGAGCATGTTTCTTTCACATATCACGTAACATTTTGGATCTCTTTTGACTGCTGATTTCTAACATAAATGATATAATTTTGAGGATCTAAAAATATAATGAGATTTCTCTTTATTTTAAAGATTTATTAAAATGATAATTTTTACAGTAATCATTAACTTCAATTCCTTACAATGAAATTTCTTTAGTAGAGCACATCAAAATTACATTGAAAAAAATCATGGGACCCTACTGAAGATGTAAAAAAAAGATATTGGTGGCAGTTCTGGTGTATACAAACATACAGTATGACTCCCCTAACAGCTGCCACCACGTGCACACCACCCAGTTTGGGGCTTAGAAATGAGCATGGTGTTGCCGTCTTATGTCCAGCAGTTGTTTTTCTGTCCTAGTCTCTCTTTGGACTCCACTGGAGTTCTGCTTCTCATCCTTTTGTCTGTGTCTTGACCTCGTGGTGGAGTTGAACCTTGGACTTGATGAGTACATTTGTCTCTTGATATAATCCTCAAAACTCCTGAGAACCTGACCCAAGGACCCTGTGATTTCCCCTACTGAGCACTCTGTTAGCTGTGCTGGCCAGCCTGGATCCAGCCCATAACCTCATGGTTTTCATGAATTCAAGGTCAATATTAAATTCAGTTTTTTTAGGATTAGAATTTGTATGTATGTAGGTGTGCATGTGTCTGTGTATGTCTATGTATGTATGTGCGTCTGTGTGTCTGTGTGTGTGGTATGTCTATGTCTGTGTGAGTGTGCGTGTGATCTCCAAATACACTTATCCCTACATTTGTTGTCCCTGTTGGAAGCCTCTGTTTTTTAGGGTGAACTACAGGTAGACCAACCTCAGGAACTGAAGCCCCATTCTCAATCTTCTCAATTCCTGATTGGATTAAGATGACCTGGGATTGCTAGAGCCCCCAGCACAGCTGCTAAAAGAAGTAAATGTAATCCTCTCTGAATTTAAGCTGCAAGCAACAAATATATATTGTTCACATTTAAATATAAGACAGAAATGTTAAAAATAAATATATGGATCAAGTGTTTGTGCATGCAAATGTTCTACATAAAGGAAAGCTGGTGTGCTTTTCATAATATCAGATCAAGTAGACTTTAAAACAAGGAGCATTGTAGAAGTACAAAGGCCATTTCATAAAGATGAAACAGCCAATCTGTGAGAGGATGTAAAAATTCTTAATTTAAAGGCACTAGAATAGTTTCAAAAATATATAGAAGTACATTTAGTTGACAAACTTGTAGCAACAAATGTCTGCTGCTAAGGTTTCCTCTACAGATGCAAGAAAGAAGTATTCTCACCCCTTCTGTCTGTCTGACTGTGGCAGTCAAGATTGAATGGAAGAATATAGAAATTATAAAATACAGGGAGGAGATGACTTTTATAACTCAAATAAACTTGTGAACAGTACAAAACATGTTTTACTCCAAAAAAGGAATCTAAAACTTGAGTTTACAAAATATATTTATCAACAATTGACAGAACTAAAAAAAAAAAAAAGAAGTAAATCCAAAATTGTAGTGGAAGATTTTGACATCTCTTTCACAGTAATTGCATATAATTCTTTAGAGTCAGTTTGTTTCAGAAAAAACACTACCAATTACCTTAGAAAAATGTGAACAACACAATAATTACTCTAATGGATATCAGATTGGTTGAAAATGTTGCTGAAAGCTCAGCACTCATCCCTGAGGCCTCATCAGAAGAACAAGGTCAAGTGCTTTGAGAAGGAAAGAGAGATTTATTAATTTGCCAGCAAATGAGGAGAATGGAAGACTCCCCATCTTAAAGTACCATTTCCCTAATCATAAGCAGAAATACAGAGCTTTTAAAGGGAGGGTTTTTAGTTCTAGGCTATCGTTGTTCAACTACAGTTGATGATTCTGATTGTCCCATTTCCGTTGGAGACAGTCCTGTGACTCCGCCCAGGACAGTTCTGCTGAGCCATCTCCCGCAGCATAAAGAACACAGGACACTCCCCCCTGCCTCTCCAGACCACCAGCCTGAGACAGGGATGCAGGTTTTAGTTCTCCAAAAGGAGTGGGGGAAGTTTAAAGCAGATGGAAAATATTCTTGTGTGTGGTTTTTTTTTTTTTTTTTCAGGCCATTCACTCTGTTACAAAAGATCACAGTGAATAAGAGGGTGTGTTACTGATGCAAAGATAGACAAAGAGGCCAGGGGAGCATAGCAGAAAAACCAGAAACAAATAGACTGAGCTGTATGTAGATATGTAAAAAGGAAATCAAAACCTCTGGACCTCCCCCCCAACTCCTTATGCAGAAGAGAAGGTAAAGGCCACAGGCCCCGGATGGACTGGCCTGCAGGTCATTCATTAAGGAAATTTAGCTTGGGTGGCTGCATTTTTATTTTTAGTCTGATCTGTTGGGCCCCCCTACAGGAGCTTAACCCAAAACAATGGCCTCCGATCATTGTCATATAACTGTGTTGAAAAAAAACTTTTCCCAAATTAGGAATTACTGAATTTCATGGAATCTAAGATGCTATTGATTATAAGACATGCTATTATTTTATATTCGACTACAAAGAAAAATGTTGTCAATTAAACTATTATACAATGCTTTATCACTAGTTGGAATTTTAATTTTATTCTTATTGTAATAGATTAAGATTTAATGAGACTTTTTAAAATCGTAAATAACTCTTGTGTCCGTTTATAAAAAGGAAAATATAGGCTGAATAAATTCCTAAAAGTTGTGAACATTCAAAGACTGACTCAAGAATTCCTTTTCTGCTCAGCATTGTTGAGGCCTTTGTTTTTCCATACAGTATTTTCTGTGCTGTTAAAGCATTTTAATAAAAACCCAATAAGGAACAAAGACATATTGGTGCTGGGCTCTTGGACTGGCTTTGCTTCTTAGGGAATGTGAATAAGGACGTCTGATTCAACACTTCCCCATCTGTCCCTAGGGCATTCATTGACGGGTAAAGGTTAGATAAATAATCACATATTATGTAGACTTCTTTCCCAGTCCCAGACATTCATTCTGCAAGCTGGGTGTTGATTTTTTTAAAAAACTGTGATAAACATACATAACATAGACTTTACCATTTTAACCATTTTCAAGTGTACCATCCATCTCCAGAATTTTTTCATCACCCCAAACAGAAGCTCTCTTATTACGGGTAGTAACTTCCTCTTCTTTCATCTCCTCGGCCCCTGAAACCACCATTGTGTTTTCTGTCCCTGTGAATTTGACTACTCTGTGTACTTCATGTAAGTGGAATGATACAATATTTGTCCTTTCGTGTCTGGTTTATTTCACTCAGCATAAAGTTTTTAAGGTGAATCCATGTTTTAGCAGGAATCAGATTTTCACTCCTTTAGGTATGTACGTACCACATTTTGTTTGTCCATTCCTCTGGTAAGCAACATCTAGGTTGTTTCCATCTTTTGGCTCTTCTGAGTGATGCTGCAAGGGCATTGATGTACAAGCATCTCTTTCAATCCTTTGGAGTATATACCCAGAAGTGGGATTGCTGGATCATATGGTAATTCTTTTTTTTTTTTTTTTTTTTAGCTTTTTGAGAAACTGCCAAACTGTTTTTCTGTAGTAGCTGCACCATTTTACATTTCCACCAGCAATGCACAAGGGTCCCCCTTTCTCTACACTCTCACCAATGCTTGTCATTTTTTCTTTCTTTCTTTCTTTTTCTCTTTCTTTCTTTCTTTAGTAGGCACTCTAATGAGTTTGAAATGAAGTGTTGATCTTTTTTATGTAAATACTTCATAACTGCTGCTCAGCTGACCTCTATTGTGAGATGCTGTTGATGATAGACACTTCCCAACTTCAGAGATTAAAACTGGAGAAATTATGGTCTTTATTTTCTTCTTTTGCAATTTGTTAGGCTGGCATCTTCCGGGATCTACAACAGGAATAAAGTTGCACGTAAAGCATTTTCATGTCTGACTCTGCGCTGAGTGCTCCAGTAAGGAGAGAGAGAAGAGGCTCTTGCTTTTTTTGGGTGCAGGAGAAAAACTGCAAGAACATACATAGTCATCCTGAGAGTGTCTGGTGGGCTAAGTTCTCCTTTCAGCTTTAGTCAGCTGCGAAGCCTGGAGCATAAAGAAAAGAGAAGCCTCTTTTGTGTTCTCCCACGTGTCTCCTTTAGTCAGACTTGTGTTTCCCTGGGTATCCTGCATTGTCCCAGAACCTATTTTGTTGTTTTGCATTTGGAAAGGGTAGTCTTCTGCTAGTGTCAAAACCCAAAGACCGAATGGACTTTACTTGCAAGGACAATTGACCACTGCAAGAGAAAGCCTGACTAACAGCTTCCTGTGCTAGAGATTTGGAGGAATCTGGAGTCTGGTCCCTGGTCTTCCCCGAGCAACAGAGGGCCAGCCGGATAAAACCATTTACCCGTGGTAATTTTGTTAATCTTGCTGACCCTTGGTTTTCTTTTTTGTAGCCACCTTTCTGGGTTTTTGTGAAGTTTGGAAGTCAGGTATGTAGGTCTGTGGCCCTATGTGCCTCCCAAAGTGAAAGCAGCCTGTCTGTGGTGGATGCTAGTATTAGGACACTTTCTGGGGGCTATGTGTCCAGATACTGTTCATTGCAATAGTGACTTCTGATTTAAACAAGATTCTCCATCTATACTGGAATGAAAATTCAGTGAATCCTAAATCTTGCAAAATAGGTACATGGTATTATAATACAATCTGCCTGGGAAAGGGTTTTAAAGTGACAAAAGAGGGGAAACGGTGACATCTAGTGGCTTTCTGGCAATATTGCATGAAACTATTTTAATCCCCAGGTGAATCTAATGTGTAGTCGCACCTTGCTTTACATACGCTATTCCTAGAAAACTTTCATCGAAAGAAAATTTCTGTTATTGTTTAATATCAGATATAACTTATTGTAATTTCCTAGACTCACTTTAAAATAATGTCCTTAGATAACTTTTTTCAGTTTTATGTTACATAGTTTATTAGTTTTATTTTTTTCATGATTTTATGTAAGCTGTGGACTTTATAATTTACCCAGCACTTTCTAAGATTTTTATACTCTTCATATTAAAATAATGCAACATGGTATTATCTTACTAGTCTTCTCTGAAAGTAGTTACTAACTTTGTAAAATATATTTAGATGTGTAGAGATTAGTGCAAGCATTTATTAAATATAGTTTTATCATAGGACAGTTTTAGATTTACAGAAACGTTTCTCCCTATCATTAACATCTTATATTATTGTAGTACATTTGTCACAGTGAATGAACTAACGTAATATAATGACTACATTGCTATTCACTAATAGTTATGCAGAGATCACACAGCAAGGGAGGAAGCAAGGGGGAGTGGAGGTGTCAGACTCTTGAACAATCAGCTCTTCAAGGAGCTAGTAGAGCCGGAACTCACTCATTAGCATGAGTGAGGCACCAAGCCACACATGAGGGACCTGCCCCATGACCCAAACACCAACACTGGGATCAAATTTCAACATCACAGTTGAGGAACAAACATCTGAACTACAGCATGAATGAAAAAAAGAACTATTCAGGTTTTGAGCAGAATTCATATGAAATATAAGAGTCAGGATTTGCAGGGTTTGAAAATAAAACTGTTTCACTGTCACAATCTTTCTGGGCAAAACTAAGAAACAGCCTCTGGGCAAAGATTAAATCCTAGGCAGTGGTAAAGGTGGAATGAAAGGTTTGGCTTATTGTGACCTCAGAAAGATTTAGGGTCATCTTATAGACTGTCCAGGCTAAACAATGGGGCTTTTAAAAGTCTTGAGAGAATTGCCCCACAGCAGTCTCAAAGGTGGACTAAGGGCCCACCTCAGAATTGTTGGTGAGGTTTATGACTAATGGAGTAAACTCTGATAAAATTCAAAGAAAAGCACAACGTTTACAAGAGACTTATGTTGGTGGAGTGTTGTAAGCAACACTGGTGTGGACTGAAAGGGGCCCAGACTTACGGACCCCCTTCCCCAGCCTTCTGTGGAAAGAAACAGGCTGAGAAGTTAATCAGTTGCAAACCTGGGCCGTTTCTTACCCCTGAGGATGTCTCCCAGGGTGGAAGCCAGAGCTCCAGGACAGAGCCAAGGGCTGGGAGAAGGCAGTGAGCAGGAAGTGGGCCCCCACCAAGATGCTGGGATCCACAGTGACCCTCTGGTTGGACAAGCGTGTGGATTGCCTTACCCTGTCTCTGTCTCTGCGCTGTCAGTGGGTGTGTAGAAGGCTACTGGCTTGTTTCTGTAGTTCATAGTTCTTCAGATATAAAGGAAATGTGCCCCAGGAGGACCCTCACCTGCCCTTGGATGTGATTTAGATGATAAAACTTGTGAGAGTCTCGAGAGGGCTGAGTGTATCATGCATGTGAGGAGTGCAAATGGTTTGTGGCCAGAGGAAGATTATGGTGACTAGAGATGGCTGCAGATTCTCTGACGCTTTTCCCATTGAGAGGTAGGGTTATTTTCCAACCCTCCCAGTCTATAACGGCGTTGAAGACGGAGTACAGTGGAAGTGACACTATGCCAGTCCCAGGCCAGCCTTGAAGAGAGCTGACAGCTTCTGTCTTGCTTTCTTGGAGCACTCAACTGCCGTGTAGAAACTGACTGCTCTGCCGAGGGACGACTTGGAGAAGGGGGCCCAGCTGAGCCCAGGCTTCCAGCATCCCCTCCTCCCAGGGTGTAGACACAGGAGTGAAGCCTGTGTGAAACCTCCAGGCCATGCCAACCACCAGCTGAATATCACTGAGTGGCCTGACATGGACCAGAAGACACCCTGCAGAAGAGGCGCTCAACCACATCTTGCCGGAGTTCCTGAGCCCTGTGGATCGTGAGCATAACCAAAGGCCTGTTGTTTTAATCCACTAAATGTATGGTGGCTTGTTATAAGGTAACAGGTATCTGAGACACACACACATACTACATCCTAGCTGTGTGGTCTTGAGACTTCAGGTCTCTGCCATCAGTATTTTCATCAACAAAATTGAGATAATAATATCTATCTACCATGGGTGTTAAATAGTATAAGTAAAATAATATATGTAAAGCAACTAGCATATGTTTCGATCTTGATACTCATTTTTAACTTTCTTTTGTTTCTCTGCCATGCCCACCCCCACCCCCAGCTCTCAGGTCTGTGTTGACTGCAGACGCCCTCAGTTTTCCTGATATATAGCTGGATAGATAAGGGTATACACACACACATCCCACATATGTGCATACATATGTATCAGGATTTTAAATTGCATTAATTTTAGAATTTATAATCACTTACCACTTTAAAAGTGATTATTTGTAAAAATGGTGAGGATGGCTGTATCCTTAGTCCAAGAAATGGAGTACTGTTTTTGTTGTTGATAGAGGTTTCTTACCATCATGTTAGTGTTGCCCATTCATAATAAACCAGACTTTCCCCCCAGAAAATAGGATAGAACAGGGTACTGAGCAGGAGGAATAGTTTCAAACTTAGAAGGCCTCAGCTCTCAAAGAATGGATATGGCAGGGCAGCGCTGGGAAATGTACCAGCATCCACCTGACTAATTGTAATTACTAAAAACCCTTTAGTGGGGAAACGCATTCCTTGTGTAGTGCCCATCCTTTGATACTTTGCTTTGAAAATATATTTTACCCCAGCTACTTCACTTCTATCTTTTTTAGCCTATGAAAAGGATGGCTCGGTAGTTTCACTATGTCACACTCTGAACTCCAAGGACTCTGGTTGTGGTATAATTGTGTGACTCCAAATTGAAACAAGCACCTACTGATAAAGCAAACAGCAAGCATGCTCTCCGGTTTATAGAAAATGTATTGGATTGTGAGACATAAAGCATCGGTTTGCAGATGGAGAGACACGACAGGGGAGGATATAAATCTCTGGTGTGCATTAGTCCTGGAGTTCTTGCGAATCCAGTAATGGATCTTGCGTTTTCCAGATCTGGGGCTTCATCCCTTTTTAACCTCGCTTGCCCACCCCCCACACCCAATCTAGTCATCCTTCTATGGGAGCCGGGAATAGAGGAAATCTCCCTGCAGTTCTCTGCCTTCCCCCTGTGAATTACAATCCTACTTCGAAGAACTAAGGGCAACAAACACCTGTCTGGATAGACCCTCCGGCCCAGAGAGTCCGCGCCAGGGGTGGAAGGCCGGGCGGGTGCGCGCAAGGCCTGGAGCGCGGTGGGGCGGCGGCGCCGAGAGGCCGGCTGGCCTGCGGCAGAGCTCGGGCCGCTGGGCTGTGCAATCTGGCCTCTGGCAGGGAGAAGGGGGTCGCGTGCTTTTCCCGACGTCTAGGGCAGGGACCGGGGGTGGGGTGGGGAGCGGCGGGATTAGCAGGAGGGGCGCGGCCTCAGAGGAGGAGGGACGGGCGAGCGCCCAGGGCACGGGAGAGGGGAGTGCGGGGCGCCCCGCGAGCAGCCGCACCCATGGGCCGCGCTCAGCCGGCGGGGAGCGGCCCTGGCCTGGCGAGCCGGCCGCCTGCGCGGGGCTAGCTGGGCGCGGGCGCAGGGCTGGGCCGCCGCGGAGCTGGGGCGCGGGGGCGCGTGGCCGCCCGCGGCCTGCGTGGGGCCCACGCGGGGAGCCACCTCCGGGCGGTGCGTGAGCCTGATGGCGCGGTGCCCGGCAGGGGGGACCCCAGCTCAGGCCTGGGGCTGATTGTGATTGGGTAAGTCCTCGTCTGGGAAGGGACATGGGATGAATTCTCTGTTGTGTCCTGTTTGTGCGAGACGTGCGTGATTGTTTCCTGCTTGCAAAGCCGGAATCCCACTCATGAAATCCGGCGTGCTGACATCATCCGCCTTCCCAAGCGCAGGGGCTCGGTGGCTGCCGGCAGCGTTGGTCGTGGCTGACATGACTTCTCCATCGGTCCAAGAGCCACAGTTGCTTCTCGGACTTGTTTGTCTCAAGTCAGAGCGGTGTGAGTGTTTTCTGTTGGAGGGGCGCCACGTGACGGCCACCCTTGAGTGGCCTCGCCTGCGTATGCCACACAGTGCAGAAAGCCGTCCTGCATTTTAACCCGTTCAGAATACAGCACTCATTTCAGGCCATCCTTTCAAATAGAAATACAAAATTTTGAAAGCTGCCATCCCTGTTTAACCTTTGAATTTCTGCAGGGCAAGGTGGCAGAGGTTTGTGAGCTCTCAAGAAGCAACCTTTAAAAAGTAAAAATAGATGATAAAATTATTTTCCTGATAACTGGAATGGAGTGATTCGTGGAGACTGGGCCTTTGCCTTAACTTTGATGCACCAACACATTAGTACAATGTAGTTTAGTGATTGCACTTCAGTACACCCAAGGGAACCTAGGTCCTGTCCCCAAATGAACAGTTTTGAATGTACAGAATGTATTTTATCATCTCTAAAACTTAAGCAGTACAGACAGAACTAGTGTAAACTTGTTATATAACTATGTACTATGTAATAGAAGCTTAACAGTCATCCCACTACATTCAAGTTTTAAAATACAGGATGGATCCTGTAAGTTGTGTACACTTTCTTAGACTGTGTAGAATGTATAGGAGTTGATAGTTTACAGAAGACTAAAGATGTTCAACATTGTGCATGGAATAACAGTGCAGTGCTTGATTAGAGGACAGAGAAACCAAAAGACCCAAACAAGATGTTAAAAAAAAAAGACATATTTCATAAACTCTGTTCTGAATTCCCAATGTTAGTAATTTGTGGTGCCTGGAGTATGTGCAAGTCAGTGGCCTGGCTCCTGGGATGAAGTCCATCTTTATTTTCTTGGTGACCTTGGGCAGTCATTGTGTTTTGGGCTCAAATTCCTCTTCATCCAGTATCTTCTGAATTCTGTGGTCAAATTTATATGTTATTACATTGAACTCTCAAGTTCAAGAAGTTCCACAGGGAGAGACCAGGAGGAGAAGAGCAGAGGAGAAAAAAGATGGAGAAAAGGCATGGAAGTGGTCAGTGCTTTAAGGCATCCATTTCATTGTAATTCCTGTGATCGTTGCCAGGCTTCCCACATGAGACCTGTCCTCAGCTACACTTCCAAATGGGCAGGGATGCTGATCTTGGAAAGGATATGGTGTAATGTGAAGAGAGAAATTAGTTCCTCCTCTTTGTAAATAAGTTTCTACTTATTTACTTAGTTTCAAAAGACCTCCTCCCCCAATCACCCCTCCCCACAAAAGGAGTGCATTTTCTGGAGGAAGAAATTATTGTTCTTTGAAAATAAAACAAACAAACCAGCAAGCGTCCTATTAGTAAATTTAGCTTTCAAGTTGCACAAAAGGCAGCTGAGGAGCTAGAAGCAAGAAAAGTGGTCATGACAGGAGTAGAGGCTCCATTCGGGGATAAAAGTCACATTTGGGGTATCAGCTACTCAAAGAAGAGCTGTGACTTTTCTTTCTTTATAAAAAGTAAAAGTTTCTCGCAAAAAATGTCTTGAATTTGGAGAATATTTTAATGTCTGATCACCATGTAATCGTTTGTTTTAAGCATAAACATTTAGAGTACAGAGCAAAACCGTGTTCTGTGTTTGAGTCACTAATTTAATCTTCACCTATTGATTCTTTCAACTAACATAGCAAGCACCTCTTGCATGACAAGGATTATTTTAGGTGCTACAGATTAAAAAATGAATAAGGTGTGAAGATCACAATAAAAAGTTAAAGTGTGAAGAAATCTATGTAGTATAAAATGCTATGAGAGGTACCAAGAAACAAGAGACAGTGCTTTATCATAGAGTGGCATGTGATAATAAGAGCAGTGAGCAGGTAAACTGGATTTATGTAGCACTGATTATATAGACACTTCATATACTTTATCCATTTTAAGTCTCATAATAGTATAAAAAAAGTTGGCAGTACTGTTATTGTTTTACGGACATGAATAATACTGAGTCCAAAAGAGAAAAAGTAACTAGATCAAAGCATCAATGACAGAGCAAATTCTAATCGACTGTTGTTACTATATAGATATGTATCATAAAAGGACAATGTTTTAGGTAACTCACACTGAGTTATAAAGTTTTTCTCAATAACATATTAACTCATATACCAGTGTGCATTTCTTAATATTCAAAACAGATCTATTTGATGTAATTCTTTAGTTGACTGCTGATTGCTTTCTTTTGTCATTAAGTATTCTTATATTTACCTAGAAAGTGTTGAGTTACATGTAAAGGATAAATATTTAATGGCTTAAAAACAAGTGAAAAAGGTAAAGCAGTTTGTTAGCATAAAAGCTTGCTCTGTGTTATTCTCTCTGGTACTCTTTCTTTGACATCTTTATCCTTAGAATTACTTGGTTGTACTTAAGACATAGAAGCAAAAAGGAGAGGAAAAATCATATAGTTCTATCATTCTCTCTTGTACAAGATATATCTATGGAAGGCAGAGATTCTTCCTAATCTCTGTTTATAGTAATTAATTTGTGTTTAAAATTTCCTTTGTTGTAGAGTACTATAGATACATAATTAAAAACAGAATTTATTCCATTTACATTAAAAAATACAAGTGTTGAAAATTAGGTATCATTTTAATTGAAAGCAAAAGCAAACGTTTTTCTTAATGCATGCTCTAGTGGTGTCTGTATTAGAAATATTGAAAGTTGAAGGGTTTTTTTCTAATTCATTATCATATCTTAATGTATTTTATTTCTATGAGAAAATAAGATTTATATTCAAAGAACAAAAGCTGTTGACTGTTAAACATTAGGGAGATATTTTAACTAGAAGGAAGTAAATGTTTTAAGAGGTTCATTGAATGATTAACACGAACGGTGCTACAGCAGGCAGGTTTAATAGCTTATTTAAAATCTAGGTATTTCTTCCGTTTTATTTCTCCATTAAATTTTAATATTTCCTAACGCTCTCAAACTCCTGCAGGATACACACCAAACAACAGTGCTAAAGTAAAATGAACTAGATGTTTGTGTGGTTTTTAGTGACTCAAAAGAATTTGATATGTTTCAGAATTAATATGGGATTGATGATTTTTTTTTTTTTTTTTTTTTTTTACTGGAGGGCTGGTTGGATTTTGCAAGTATGAAGGGGCCTGGTCAAGGGACAACGGGGACCTAAAATCCAGCCCATGTCGCACTTGCCAAGCCTTAGGCCTTGGAGTAAGTCTGTATCTGAAATACTGTCAGATGTTTGAAGTGGCTTTTACCTCTCTGGCTGTCACAAAAAGTTGTTGTTGTTTCCATTTCACATAAAGGTGCACATGGGTTAATAGCAAACTTGATTCTAAGAAAAATAAAAATGACAAGGTTTGGGCCTCAGTTTCTTTAGGATGTCAGGGCAGGGGGTGCACGCACATGTGTTTAGGGGACATGGCAGGAGAAGAGGAGCAACTTTATTCAAACAGGACATTTTAAAAGTCTTAATGAATAAAACTATATTATTATGTTAGGGAGACTTTTCATGTTTTGTTTTATTTTTCAGAAGAGGACTGTCAGAAGGATATAGAAAGCACAGTTTTGCTGTGAAAAGCAAAGATCCTTTACCTACACATTTTACAAGAAATGTGCAGAAAGCCATTAATCAATATACCTGGTAAGAATTAACCTATTAAATGCTTCTAATTTAAAAATCACAAAATGCCCATAACAGATGTGGGAAACAAAATCAGTGATTGGCTGTGAATCTCTAAAAGTAAAACGCGGTTTTATTTTTAACCTAATGAAAATGTGACACTGCAAAAATATTTTAAAATTAGTGTACTGTGAAATTAACAAACACATTTAACGAAAGAAAGAGAAAGTGGGCTCAGAGAAGTGACGCCACTTACCAGTATAAGCTCTTCCGCTAAATGTTATTTCTGTTGTTTGCGTCCATCCCTGCAGTGAGTCCCCGTCACCGTTCTCATCCAGCGGAAGCCGCTCGCCCACGGAAGCCCCCGACTCCTGGTCTGGGTCTGCCACACACAGCTCCACCCCTGGCTTGTCTACGGAGAGGAGCTCAGTTTATTCTTGGAGAGATGATGTATGTCTCAATATTTTGGATAATCTTGTAATTACAATTTACAGTGAAGAATTGCTTCCTTATGTTCGAAAAGTCTTTTTACCAATTATAAAAACATTACCTGTTTTACCAATGGTAACAACATTACCTATTACATAGCAACATATACAGACATATAAAAGCATTTACATGTTACATGTAAAAATATTAGAATAGCGAAATATAGAGAAAAAGAACAATCAATCATAATCTCATAATGCAGTCCCAGCTGTAGATAGTTTTGTTTTTTTCCACCCTCCAACCCTGCCCCGATAACACGTTCCACATGACTTGTATGGTGTCTATGGCTGGAAATTCAGGACAAATTCTGATAGACAATGAAGAACTAGAATAAAACTGTGAAACACCACCATGATGAGAGCATTTCCCCCCGATATCTTAAGTCAGATATTTCACCTTTATTGTCTAACCCTAGTGGAAGCTATTAACTTGGACTTTGGTTTTGTTCCTTGTGAGAATGGAAATCTCACTGGGTTAGCTTGCAATCTGCAGCCCCGGCTTTGGGTAGGAACTGTGGACTCTGCAGTCTCCTGCCTCTTCCTCCCCTCACGGATCTCTGAGAGTCCTAGGACACAGCCTTTTGGGAAGCCCAACTGGCTCCATCGCTTTGGGTGTTCTGTTTTACCTCCTGTGTGTGCTTTTTTTGGTGTTTTTTTTGTTTTGTTTTGTTTTGTTTGCTTTCTTTAAAAGCAGTTCCACACTCCCCACAGCACATCTGAATCTCCTTCCCTATATACAGCATGTACAGCTGTGCAGCCCTGATTCTCAAAAGAGCGGTAGTGGGAGGGGCGTTGGGTTGCAGAGTCTGGAAGGAAGTCAGCTCAGAATGGCTCAGAGGACTTTCCAAACATGCAAACATGTGACTCCCTCACTTAGGATCATCTGCTCCCTCCCCACCTTCCCGCCCACTCACCTACACCCTCTCTGCACCCTGTTTCCCCATGGGCACAGACTGAGAGCCGTTGCTTCAGACTGTCCAGATTCTAGGAATTTTTTAGTGCAGAATTTCATGGAATTACCTGGGACAGTCTTATAACTTCCATTTATACAATATAAAATACTCTAAATCCTACAATTGCTTTCATTTTAATTTTTAAAAATTTATTTACCCTTTGATGGGAAGTATTTGCAAAAGCAACAAAATGCAAAAGATCGATAAATGAAAGTGAGCCTTCTGCCATGGCCCAGCCACCTAGTCCTCTCTTAGTAGACAACTATTTTTATTAGTTTTCTTCTTCTTTGCATTTTAAAAGAATAATTCATCTCCCCTGTTAGCTGGGAATCTAGTTTATTATTAATTTCAGAGAAGAACTAACACAGAAAGCAGTGAATAGTAAGTAGTCTGTGAAAATCAACCTGGATTGACCATTTGGGGTCAAGTATGTCAGACTGAATATGTGCTTTTTTGCTGTGAGTTGTGAATTAGGCCTCAGATGCACATACTCCTAGAAAACATGGCTGGGACTCTTGTCCTGGAGCCAACCTGTGTAGTGTTGATTCTTTCGATTACAATAGTGTTTCCATTCTCCTTGTTGGCTGTGAGAGCTCTAGGAGTGTTACTTCCCAACCAAGACCAGCTAAGAAGGCAGAAAGGTTTTCTCATCTGCAGCTCACTGTAGCCACAGTGCAAGAATCTCAAAGTTAGAGGGAAAATTAATATTCTGGCCTCACTTTAATAAGTACACTTATTAAGATAAGTAAGGATTTTTTAAATTTTTTCTCTTCATCAATTAAAAGCAGGTTAATGGCCCTTTCTACAAGCATAATTTCCTTTTCTGTGGTATCATCAGAAAAAAAAATAGCTTGTATTTTACAGATATGCTTAGGTGTGTCAGGCACAACTGTGTATGTGACATAGGACTGTGCATGTGTGTACATAGATATGTAGTTGTGTGTTGTGTGTATCTGTATTGATGTCTGTGTCAATATGAATACCTACACTTTTAACTGTATCTACGTAAAATCTTATAACTCCCGTGATACTAATTACCTCTATTGGACAATTACAGAGGCTGAGGCTCAGAATGAGATACATTATACTTTATCTGAAAAGTAAAAACTGGAGCACTAGTATGTCTTACTGCAAAGCCCGCATTCTTTTTCCCATATTATACTCCATTCTTTATAATGGGTTAATGTAAATTTATAAATATCATTGATTGCGAAGCCCATGTTTCTGTAACTTTTAGTGTTACAACTCAGTATGTATTTCTGTTTCAGGAATTTGACAAAGTCAATGCACAGAAAGTCCAGCAGTTATTCTGGGAGGTCGAGGAAATGTTGTTTGAAGGGAAAGTAAGCCTCCAGACACAGAATCTACTGGATGAATGTAGTGAGTGGACAAGAAGGTCCCTCCATCTGAGGTAGGGGTCTTGTTCATAGAATTCTCTAGACTGGGGTTTTGAACTGCCCACTCCTGACTTGGTTTAGTGCAATCCATACATTTGACTGGAAGCACTTGCCCAGTGGAAATGTCATCCAGAACGCAGTCACATGCTGAGAAATCACGCCCTTTGTTTTGATGTCTGAGGAACTGTTGAGACATTCCAATACTCAAATGCCTTTTCGTTTGTGAGAAGCAAATCTAGCTCAGAAAGACATTACGTACGTAACAAATGCAAGGATGGTAGAAGTCATTTTTTACCTTCACATTCAATAGTACGTGAGCAACACGTGTCTGCCTCATCGAGAGAGCTGTGTGAGGGATGCAGGTGGGCAGGGATTGTCTGCTGAACGACTGGATAGGTGACTCCCTCTCACCCCATTTCTTATGTGGGGCCATCATTTATTACATTTTATGTCAATGATGGAGACTACAGATTGGGTATGAAGAGAAGCTTTTCTTCCTTCAGTCACTCAGCCAGTCTATGTAGGCGAGAGTTTATCCCAGTTTTCTGAAAGTTCCTCTAGATTATATTTGGGGACAATAAATTAGAACACTCTTGTAAATTCAGATGGATTTTCTGGTTAGCTCGACTAGATACCTTTTTAAAAAATCTTGACTTTAAGTAGGCACTTTTTTTCTCTTCCATCCTTCATAACCTGCCTGCCTTAAAGAGTGTGCTGTGCCCACCAGATAGTAATGGTGGCTGCTCACTTTGCTAGCATGATGCACTTACCAAAACTCAGAGCTCAGACTTATTCCTGACACCGTTATCTTACACAGTTAAGATAAAAATGAAGGAGGGAAGGTGGAAAAAGAGCATAAGGTACATAAGCCAAGTGTACATACTCATATGTATTTATTCATTGTGTATATGCTAGTGAACATTTATAGAGAACATTTATAGAGGCGTTGCCTGAGGCACCTGAGTCTGACAGACACGTGCTATTTCTAAGCCACTCATCAGCCCTGCAAGGCAACCCTTATTATTTTATCTTGCACATGAAAGACAAGCAACCGCATCAGTGGCTTGGGGAGCCTGAGAACTTGGCCTCAAGACCCAGTCAGTGGCGAGAACAGCCTGGCTGCTTTCTCAAGCTCTCTCGGAGCCGAGCCGAGGTTCCTTTGTGTCACCGGAACGCTCCCCTTGTGCCTATACTTAGCTTATCACGTCACACAGGTGCCTTCAAAATCGTTATTGTGTCCTACCTTTGAGATCTCAAAACGTTTTTCCCTTGTCTAATCAGAAATGTTAGTAGCTTCTTATTTTTTCTTAACCTTGCAGAGTACTAGGAAGGCAGCTGATGCCACCGGCTGAGGAAGGGTTCCGGCACTTCCAGGGCCACTCGCCCAGTCCCGCGGGCCACAGACGCTTACGTGATGCCTGTGAACTCAGCAGCAGTGTCAGAGAGTATGTTCGCACAAGTACTCTCAGAGAGTGTTTTTAACTGTGTTTTAGTGGGGCTGTTTCACGCTTATGTCAGCCATTGGCCTTGGCTCCGCCAAATTTGGAAGTTTAGATTTCAGTGAAGGACAGGTACAGAGACTTTTTTTCACAAGATGCTTCTGATTCCAAATTGATGAGATGTGTAAATCCGTGTATGTATGTGTGTATGTGTGTATGTGTGTATGTATGTATGTGTGTGAAGTATATATGGAATACACATATGCACACATACAAGGTAGTTAACGTCAACCTTCTTTGATCCCAAAGGCACTGTGAAAGGTGGAGGCAGAATCAAAAACTGCCTGATTGTGATGGATCCTAAGCCTCCAGGCAGTAGCAATAGAAGAATAAAACTCTGTCCTGTTTTCTTTTGCTCACTCACAGACTTTGATATGTCTCCTTATGACATTCATACATATTGGAGACTGTGCTCAGACATCCTTTCATTATAGCCAAAGAGGATACAAACTCATAGAATAATGCAGGCTTTTAAGAAGACCTTAAAAATTTTAAACGATGCCTATATTCAAATGTTTTGAAGGATATGAGCTTTGTCAAATGTAATATTTAATGATTTTTTAATTTGGGATTCTGTACTTTATGGATAAAGATGCACCATGATTATGCAAGCATTGCATTTTTGATGTTCTACACACTCCCATGTGGAATCTGTTTGTTTTTTTCCCCCATAGGTTGTGCATCTCTGGCTCCCAGATAGTCCCGGCAGCACTCTCAGCCTCTGCCCTGCCCGGCCTTGATGGCACGGGGCTTGCTGACCTAACGGCATGTCCGTCCCTGGAAGAAGAGGTTTATGATGCAGATGGAAAGATTGAAGAGTATTTTGCTTTTGATAGAAAAGAGGAGTAAGTAGAATTTTATTTGACATTGACTTCATTGTGTAATATTAATTTATTTGACATTTATTTTTTATTATATGCTCATTTAGCGTTTTGTATATTCTTTACTTGTCTGAAAGATTTCTATTCTTTTGAGAGTAATGTACTCCCCCAAATTTTAGATTCCTAGCAGGGAGTGTATATGCAAGAGCAGTGTGTCCCTTTCTTCTTGACGACACGGCACAGACAGAAAACAAGAATTCTGTTCTGCAGGCAGTGAAAGTACACAAGGCTACTAGTGGCCCTCATGCCCAGGGGCTCCAGGTATTCTATACACGTAGCCGCCCAAAAGGGTAAAGGGGAAGTTCTAGTCTCTGCACTAAATGCACATTTTATTTTTAAGAAAGCCTGCAAATACGGTATGATAAAAAAATGTGCCTCATGATCAAAAATTAGTACGTTAAAAAGTAACACTGTTGAAACAAGTCTTAACAAATTTAAGAAGATTGAGATCATATCAAGCATCTTTTCTGACCACAATGGTACAAAACTAGAAATCAATAACAGAAAGAAACCTGGAAAACTAGCAAATATGTATAAATTAACACACTGAACAACCAGAAGGTCAAAGAAGAAATCAAAAGGGAAATTTAAAAAAATCTTGAGACAGATGAAGATAGAAACACAATAATCCAGACCCAAAACTATGGGATGCAGAGAAGAGGTTCTAAGAGGGGAATTCATAGCATTAAATGCCTACACTAAGAAACAAGAAAGATCTCAAATAAACAACCTAAGTTTGCACCTGAAGAAATGAGAAAAAGAAGAACAAACCAAGCCCAAAGTTAGTAGAAGAAGGGAAATAACAAAGATCAGAGCAGAAATAAATGAAATAGAGACTAGAAAAAAACAATAGGACAGATCAATGAAATGAGGAGTTGGGGTTCTTTTGGTTTGTTTTTTTCCCCCAGTTTTATTAAAGTATAATTAACAATAAAAATTGTATATATTAAAAAAAAAAACCCAGCCAGGCATGGTGGCTCCATCTGAGGCAGGAGGATCGTTTGAGGGAGCAAGGCCCCATCTCTACAAAAACATAGAAAGATCAGCTGGTTGTCGTAGTCCCAGCTACTCGGGAGGCTGAGGCAGGAGGATCACTCGAGTCCAGGTATTTGAGGTTGCAGTGAGCTACGATGACACCACTGCACGCTAGCCTGGGCAACAGAGTGAGAGCCTGTTTCATAAAATGAAAAAAACTGCCCCTAAAACCAATGTGCTACTTAAAAAAGAATGAATGTTATCAATATATGTATAAATGTACCTAACATATGCATGCATGATAGATAGAATTATTTTAACTCTAACCATTGATCCTTTTAGTAATTAGAATGGGTTTTTTCCTTAGTGATGATGAATGTCTTGAACAAAAGCCAGCTCACCACAGCAGGAAACAGCAGAAACACGGACTTCCTCCTGTTTCCCCGCATGACTGTATCAAAGATGCGGTGGCAGCAGAAGTGTTTGATCATGTCTGGAAAAATGTGGTAGACATTTTGGAAAAGCTGATTAGAAAAAACTGGGAAACTACGCTCACAGGTACTTACTTGTAGAATTTGGCCTAACCTGAAAAAAAATAAGACCTCTCTTCCTCAGATCTGTGCTCTCCCACCCTGGCTTGGCCGTACCTAGAACATGATTAGGGTGAGAAGAGAAGTGGGCTTTCTACCTTTATTCACAAATGATTTTTAATCACTTCAAAAAGGATGTTATTGTTTCTGAGCTATAAAAATAATGCATATGCACCCTGAAAAAAACACAGAAAAACATAAGAAAAAAAGCCAGAAGTTGCTCTTTTTATTGTGGTTAAAAAGAACTTACCTAACAGATCCCTAATAGTGGGATACTTGTTTTTAGTTGGTCATGACATTATTTGTAAAGTAAAATGTAAGCATAGCCAATCGAATAATCACTTTATCTTTATTTCAACTTACAGATGTTTTCTAAACTACTTAAAATGGAGCAGAAACAAATCATAGAAATATCAACTGTGGACAATATCGGCTAGTTTTAAATAATTAATTTGTACAATAAGGCAATAATCATGTTAATTTAAATTCTGCTCTTCCAGCCAAAAGGATCAGTTGAGCTTTTATAAAATACTGAGAATCTTTACTGACCCAACGTATAATCTCTGTTTTCCTACATACACCACTGAAATGATAGTCACATCAACCAATCGCTCCGTGGGTCTCTCCTTTCTATAGTAACGTTCTTTTACCGGTGGCCATAGCATGGACTCAGGGTGACTCAAGAACAAATACTCTTTTTGAAGAGTTAATTTTAAGTATTTATATTAGATAATCTGATGTTTCTTCTGATTCTTCTCATAATTCTTCTGTTGACACAGAAGGAAAAAAACAGAAAGAAAAATTGAAAGTAGCAGAAACCAAATCTCCACGTGTGCTCATTTCCCGTTTCCCCGCTGATATATCAAGTGTTCCCCCGTCCAGAAGTTCTGAAACCCGAAGCATACCTTTGGCTTCCCATCTTAATCCACCCCAGGTAGGTGCTTTTACACTCTGCTCTCTCATCTTCAGTCTTTATGTCTCTCACTTTACTGTGGCATGAGTGCCATTCTATTAAATTCTAGTGTCAAGGTATTTGGATCATTTGTCAATAAGACTAAAATGCAATATGATTATTTCATGAAGTTTAATGGAACCACCACCTTCTTTAATGCAGCAGGGACATGCAGGCACTGCATTGAAATGTGGAGCTGTTTTCTGTATTTGAGGAGGGAAAGAAATGGTTTTCCCAACATTTCTAGCCAATTTGAAAGTAATAAATGGTTTCCTCTCCTTCTGCCAAAGTGGTAAGAGAATCAACGAGTATGTATTAGGTTCATTCAACATTTGTTGAGTTTGTAATTAAGGTGTTTTTAGGAGATATTTGATGAATAAAGCATAGTTGCTGGCCTAGTGAAACAAAGAACTATAACACAAAGTCAAATGCAATACATTCTGGGAGGGATGTGCAAAATCAGTGATGTAGGAGAATCGAAGAGAGAATGATTCATCCTGATTAGTGGATGAGGACTGGTCTTTTACATCGTAGGTGAAATTTGAACAGAAACATGCAGCAATGAGTAGGGTATCTTAGGGGTGAGAACTCTGGGTGGGCGGTTTTGGGCCAAGCAAAGGCATCGGTGATGAAAGATGGGGCATGTTTGGGGACAAGATACTAGAACAGCAGGGCACGGTGGCAAGAACAGGGAATTTGGACTCAAGAGGCCTATAAGGGGTATTATTTTGGACATGCTGTTTAACTTTTTTAGACTTTAGTTTCCTCATCTGTGTAATGAAGATAATATGATGTTATCTAAGCGATTGTAAGGATAATATCACAGAAATATGCGAGAGCTCCTGACACAGAATCTGGCAAATGCTCAGCACTCAATACATTTTTCTTGAATTGCATCCTTGTAGTCAAAGATCTAGTAGCAGGTGAGGCTGGAAAGGCCGGACGTGTTCGTGGCAGGTCTTCAGTGGTGCTAAGGAGGTTGTTTCCTGCAGCCTGGCTGGTGTTGGGGAGTAGAGAAAAAGGATAAGGCAGGATTCCTGGGTGTGAGCCACATACAATTTATAATTTAGGTAGAGAGAGTCAAGCCATGCCAAACAATACTACTCAAGCATGTGCATGCACACACACACACACACACACACACACAAAAAAAGCAATATAGTCTATAGGAGAGTGAATGAGAGTTTGAGCTTTGTGTATGGACCGTACATTTTGAGCCTGATGTTACCATTTATTGTGATCCCAAATCAGTTCCTTTCCTGCAAAACCTCAATTTCTTGATCTATGGGATCTATGAGGTAGGAAGCTTTGAGAATTAAAGGAAATAAAACATTTAGTACAGTGTGTGGCATACAGTAGCCACTGAATAGGTGTTTACCTTTTATTATAATCAGGTGCTAATTATATATTCTATTTCATATAATATTTTGTAATTAGATATGTCTTAGATCAAATGCTGTGGGGTTTGGAGGAAAAATATCATACCTCTCACAAAGTCGGGTAAACCATGAACTAAGCCCTAAATGAGAGAGTACGATTTGTTAAGCTGAAAAAGAAAACGAGGATATTCAAGGCAGAGGCAAAAATATGCACCTGGAACAGGAGCAACTAAACAGAATATCTTCGTGATGTTGAAAGGACAGAGGCATGAATAGGGTTCGTGGTTCAGGGAGCAATGGGTAAAACAGAGTATCTAATTGGCTTGTTTTACTCTGTACAGTAAGGGCTTTACAATAAGCAGTCTTTGCTTTTTCTATTTAAAAGAATTTTTCGGAATTGCTGTCTGCTTATTGTATTATTTGGTCTCTTTAAAGTGTTCTGACAAGTTAAGTTCATACTGTTTAACCGGCAGCATGAATGTCATAAAATGAACAGTTGACAATATAGAAAAGAACCTTTGAATATCAGGCAAAATAAATAGACCTGAGAAATATGGAAATTTTAAAAGGTAAGGACCTATTTAAAATAGCCATTTTGTTGTTTTGATAACTTCTTTATTTGGATAATTGTTAAAAGAAAATGAATGGACAGCAAAGTTAAAAGAAAAAATAAAATAAAAATAGAGCCTATTTTGAAGCAATCCAAGCGTTCTAGTGGTGATTATAATTGGCCTTAACTTATGTCTCTAAAATTTGTATTCACATATATTCAATATAGGGAAAATGTGATTGTGGTTGCTACATCTATTCTTGAACTAGAATAGAATTCTAGTCCTGGAAATCCTGTTCACCTGAATCTAAATATTATTTTAAGTCCCAGTTGGTCCTATTGTGGAATAGAAGAGGGAATTAACAGTTATTTAGCCCTTACTTCATGCTTTCACAAATGTCATCTAATTTAATTCTCTCCATAGCTTTATGAAGTAGGTATCATTATTCCCCAACTTAAAGATGAGGAAATTAAAGCTTCAAGAGCAAAGTAATCTGTCCAAGGAAACAATTAGAACTAGGTTTTCCCCCAGCCTGTCTCTCTTGACTCTGGCGGAACTAGGAGCCCTGAGGCCTTTCCCTTTCTTGCCCTCAGCCTCTCTGCCTTCAGACCCTGGAGGGCCCAGAGACAGATACACTGGAGCAGGTCAGCTCCCTGCATCCAGCTCCTGGGAGCTCAGAGCACGGGTAGGATGAGGCTCCGCCCTGCTGCCCTCTGGCTGCCTGTCTGGGTTGGTGGCATCCCTCTGGGTGCAGCTGTTCTCTCCAGGGGCCAGGAGCCTCTCCCTCACTTCTCCCGCCTCAGGCCTAGTGTGCTAAATGCCCCCACTGTCACAAGTAATTCCTTGTTAATGTCTCATGCCACACCTTTATAACATATAGTCCCTTCATTAACTTTTCCTCGTGCTAGCCAGTTGGAGTGTGCCATTTGCCTCCTGCTGATTCCTGATAAACATCGGGGATTGGAATGGCACTGGATATTTTTAGATTTTAATTTTAATTTTTTACTTTTCTCAGATTCATCGCTTCTCTAACAATTTTTATAATGATTTGAACGGTGTGATGACAATTCAAGCAAAACCACTTCAGCAGAGACCCGCCTATTTTGCAGATAGGACACAGTATGTATAACAGATAATTTCCCAGCCTCTATCCTGGGCTGGAAACGGTTCTGCACCTAAGACTCCAGGGGACATGAGCTAATGAAGACCCCATTTAATCCCGCGCTCCAAGGTGCCTGCGCACATCGCAGGGGAGAATACAGCCAGTGTGCCCCAACAAAAACAGAGTCTTCCAGTATCGACCATAAAACAGTTGCTATTGTATATTAGGATGGGAGATGAGGAAAGGGGAATGTAGCCGTAAAATTCTTAATCTTGTGGGCTTTGCTATTTGATTACTAACAATGAAGAACTCAGATCTTTTTTCCCCTACGGATGATTCTTCATTGAAATAGAAATAGAAATGGAAATGATAGTCTGTACGTTCATTCCACATACCTAGGAGCACGTTGCGTGTGCCGGGCACTGCTGTAGACAGCGCCCAGGAAAGCACGCAGCCGCGTTCCCTGTTCTCACGGCGCTTACACCGGAGTAACGCGCTGGTTCCCTCCCCCAGGAACGCACAGGAGGAGAAAGCCCTGGGCGGAGGGGCCGGCGCTCTTTCCTCCGCCAGGCCCCTGCTGGGACGCATCTCGGACACGCGGGGATTGCAGACTTCTGCAAAGAAAACGCCGGTGCACAGGAGGCTGCCTTCTCTTGCTTCAGATTCACAGAGAATAAAAACCCCCAACGTGTACAGTGATGAAGTTCTCAGGGGAACAAAACTGTAAGTCTTGTTTCTCTCGTGGTAAACTGGAAGTCACATGGGACAGAGACACTTGTCGAGTTGGGTATATCAATTATTCCAGACAGAACAGCTTCTGTGAAATCTTATGTAGACACTTCTCTAATGAGTTCGTTAATTTGAATATTTAAGATTAATTTTGTTCCAGTGGTATACGCAGTTGTGTACTAGAATACAGATCAGTCCGTGTAACTAGCATAGGCAGCTAGGCGAAATGAAACTGATGGTGAAGTGATCTTGGGTGGGTTTCAGGGGCCTCATCTGTAAAACCAATAATTGATTAATGTTTTTAAATTACGTCATTAATACTTCTTTACGGGGAGGTTTAAATAAAATAATGTATAGAAAATGCTATAAAAATAATAGGGATATATATATATACATATATATATACCCCTGTCAGCTTTTACTTATCTTTATGGGTTTCACTCTACGTGAGGAGTTTCAGAAAAGCTTTTGGTCTTAGGGAGTCACATCAAATCATTGCCTAATTAGAAAGATACTTGTCTATTCCTTGATCTTAGGGTTCCAAAGAAGCTTTCCAGGTAAATTCAGTGTCGGGCAATCCTTACGTTAATAATAACAGCTAGTGTTTATGACTTGCTTTCTCTCTCACCGGCACCAGGTAAATGAATTACATTTATTATCTTATTTATTCCCTACCACAAACCTTTTGAGTCTTTACTCATATTATTCCAAATCTAAAATGAAGAAACAGGCTGAAAGAAGGTGAATAACTTGCCAAAGATCATTCCCCCCAGGGAGTGGCAGAGCCGGGTATACATACAGTGCTGTCTGGCTTTGGAGGCCACCACTGGGTCACGATGCCATAGACCGTCCATAGCAAGGGTGGGGGTTACTGGAGGGGCTGAGCTCAGGTTGCCCTGCAGGAGTTGGAGGAGTGAGCAGCTGCCAGCACTTACCTGGTAACAGAACTTTTTCAAGACGCATTCTAGCACCAATCTCAGTTTTTTATGTTTCCTTCACAATTTGGGACTGGTATTTTCAGCTGTATTTGGGTCTCTTCTGTTAATTCTTTGGGGATCCCTCTCTCTTATCCACCTTGCACACCTTCTTGGCCCTGTGTCCAGGTCACCAGCTCTCTCCTCTCCCTCCCAGCCTACCTGGGCTCCACTGTTGGACTTTCATCAACAACCATTTCTGTTTCCTAATTGAAATAAATTCAGATGTCTCCAGTTGTACGTTCCCTCCATGTTCTGGCCCCCAGTGTTTTTCAGCTTTTTCTTTTTTCACTATTGCCATACTAATGAGCCCTTTTAGACTATTTTTCCTAATTGCTTCCCACCCATGGAATTTTACTTCCACAGATAGACTGTTTATCTGTATGTATAGCTGTGCTTTATACAGAAGAGTAAGGGGTTTTTGCCCCCGAAGGACCAATGTTTGCCCCATTGAGGGGGATACCACCACCCTCTCTGATTGTGCACACCTATTTCCCATGGCTTCTCTGCATCCGCCTTCATTCTGGACACCGTATCTTCCCTCTGACCCATGAACACACTCGCTCTGTGTCTCCTTCCATGATTTTGTTCATGCTCCAGGTTTCACTTTTATGGAAACATTTTTTCCCTGGTTATCAAAATGCTATAAGTTCACCATGGAACATCAGGACAATACCACAAATAGGAGTGGAAATCAAAGATACCTTGTATGCCCATCACTTACAAATGAAGAAATGACAGCTGTTGGTAAATTTCCTATTGATTTTGTCCAAGATTATATTTTTTCTTTTCTTTACATTGTCTTTTTTCTAACACTAGGTTTATCCTACTATTGTATCATGTAGCACTCTTTCATATGCTTTTTTCACTTAACATTATATCATTCCTATTTTTCATGTTATCAAATATTTTCGAAGGCATACTTTTAATGACTACGAAATAATCAGGTGAGGCCGGGCGCGGTGGCTCACGCCTGTAATCCTAGCACTCTGGGAGGCCAAAGTGGGAGGATTGCTTGAGCTCAGGAGATGGAGACCAGCCTGAGCAACAGCGAGACCTTGTCTCTACCAAAAAAGTAGGAAAAATTAGCTGGGTGTGGCAGCATGCACCTGTAGTCCCAACTCGGGAGTCAGAGGCAGGGGGATCATTTGAGCCCAGGAGTTTGAGGTTGCAGTGAGCTATGATGACACACGACTGTACTCTAGCCGGGGTGACAGAGCAAGACTCTGTCCCCCAAAAAAAAAAAAAAAAAAAAAGTTATAGGTGTATGATAATTTATTAAGTTTTTCGGTATTACTGAAACTTTTCAGTTTTTTTCTGTATTTTCATTATTGTAATATGTAGTGAACATCATTTTATATAAATCTTAATAAGGACATCTTTAAATTGTTTCCTAGTGGTGCAGTCTTAGAAGTAAACTTACCAGGTCAAAGGTTACGGATAGTTTTAAGGTTCTTGAAATATTTTTCCAGAGTGCTTCCCACAATGGTTGTACCAATTTGAAGCCTCACTGGCAATACATGAGACTGTCTGTTTCGCTGTAGCCCACTACACTTTGGATATTATGTGCATTTTAAAGCTTGACAGTTTTATAGATCAAAAATTATCATATTGTATCTTTCCTAACTTTATTGGCAATGAATAAATGAATTAGAGTCTGTCTTTATCCTTGTGCAAGGACCAACTTAATTTTTGAAGATTAATATCTGGTAGGGACAATCTCATATCATTATTCCTCACTTACTAAAATTTACTCACCCTTCCTGACAAATCAACTTTACAATCAGTTTGTCAAATTAAAAAAAAAAAAACTATTACATTGGACTTCGTAGAATTGAATCTATTAAAAATGTAGGAAAAACTAAGATCTTCACAATATTTAGTTTTCCCGTCAAAGAACATTTTTTTTGCCTCTATTTTCATATCTCCTTTTTGGGATTTTTTTTGTAGTTTTCCTGATCCAGGACCTGTACATTTATAATTAATTGTATCCTTCATTAATTGCTCTATTCCCTAAATTTTTACGGGGCTTATATTCAGAATCATATGCCACCGCCCTTTATTATATGCTGTGCTGCCTTGTTCCCTAATTACTTGTATTTTCATCTTGTTTTCAACAACTTGTTAGCTCCTGAAGAGGAGGAGCTATTAAATAGAACTTTGATTCTTTCTGAGCTCTGCACAGTTCCTAGCAGACTGGAGCACTCAGCCCACCCAGGCTGACAAATTGCCGCCAGACAAGGAAAGTGTGGCTGGAGCTGTGGTCCCCACTTCTGGTTTGTCTTTCCTGAAACTTAGCTTGTTGTACTGGAGTATTCTTTTTGGAAGGCGGATTGTGAGGAATAGCTCAGACTGGGAGCTTCTTGATAAGGTCTGTCCCCCTCTGTGTGCATCTGGGTGTTCAGTGACATGTTGTTGTGTTTACAGGCAAACTGGCATAGAACACATGTCTTCCCCGCCAGCTCAAACCTCACGCAGCAGGTTACCCCCAATAGGCTCAGACACCGGGGAGCAGAACACGGCAGTTCCTGGATCCCGCCCTGTTTCTGTAAGAGAGATTCCATTATACTTAAGTGCACCATTTAGATAGTCTGTTGGAAAACAAATGAGCAAAAATAATCTTGGCACTTCCAAGCGAAATCAGTAACATAAGAGAATGATCTGATTATCTATCTTCAAAATGTCTCCATAATCTGCTTGCAGAAAGTAAATGGCTTGTGAGAATTTATAGAGGGTGAAAGGGCTCCTTTACCATTTTGTGAAATAAAAACATGACACGAACTAAATCAGAAAGTCCAGGTATCAAAGAAATATCTGATAGTCAGGATAGTATAGCGAAGAAAAGAGCATGAGGTAGGTCAGGTCGGGAGACAGGCAGGCCCGTGTTTGGGTCCTGCCACTCAAATTTTCTATAGGATTTGATACAAGTCACTGTAATCTCCCTGAGCCTTAGGGAGGCTCCCCTATAAAAGGGGAATAATGATTCCTACCCCACAAAAAATTTGTGTTTAAGGATTAAATGAACCCTTATATGTTAAGTAATGCCTGGCATGAAATTAAGAGTTTAGTAAATTATAAACCTAGTTATTTTTATCAGGCCTCATTAACAGCTAACCTTGCCATGTTTATTGCAATGTAGAGGCGATATCTTCTGTGCTCAACTCAGCCTGCAATCGCAAAAGGTTTGGGGAAGGTATACTGCTAGCAGTGTATATAACCAGGTTTCCCCCAGATTTACGATAACCCCTCACTTCACTCTGATGCGAGTAACTTGTCTATTTTATAAAACACAGAAGGACCCTAGTTGTAGGAACATAAAGGTGTAGAGAGAAAAAAACCCACTGAGGCAAGGTTTTCTCTTTTATTCTTTGTGCCACCTAGAGCACAGTAATGGAACCCATTCCTAGAAGGCAAGAGTGGCAGAGCTTTAGTGTTTAACTTTAGAATGAAATAATAAAGGAAGGCAAACATCACATTAAAGTCTGATGCTTCACAAATCCAGAATTACATTTCTATTACAATTTAATCATAGTAATTATATATGGTTATGGTTTTTGATCCATATTTGACTGTTATGACACTACCATTTTATCAGGTTTAACAATGCTGTTACATAATTAAAATACATTTTAACAGATATTTATCCTTAGCAGACTTGATACTTAGCAATATCTAAATAAAATTTTTCAAATGAGTGAATGAATGAGTGAATGATTGAAGCAGTTGTAGATTTTCTTTTGTCTTTTTAAGGATTGCATTCATTTTAAACAAGAGCATCTTATCCTTCATTTAGTACAGAGGAAGGCATCCGCAAAGCCGTGTGTTAAGTGCAGTGCCTAACAGTATAGAACTGTCACCTCTTCGAGAAAGAACTGTAACCCTGGAACAGCTTTCAAGGCCCAGCACAACCCATACATTCCAGGTAGGTTCTCTGTTAACCGTAACTTTGATTTTTAAAGATATTTGAAAAAATAAAACTCACTCCTCGTTTTGTTTTCCTCCCAACAGTCAGATACACCTCAAAAAGTTTCGTTGACGCCAATGGAATTTGCTGGTCACACAGGGACAGGTCAAAGTATTTTGACAGGTCAGCTGTTTTTCACATATAAATAAAATGATGTGCCCTGTGAGATTTAAAGTTTCAGAAAGTGAAATTGAAGATTATCTACCTTGATAAGCCTATTTTGACCACGTAGGAGGAAATAGCAACTGTTCGTTGGTCTATGGCCTGACCTCAGAAACTTCTATCAAAGAGCAAACCTGCACAAACAAGCACTTATCTGCTGTTGGATCACGAAGGGCAAAATGCCCAATGCTCTTAATTAACTGGGGCCCTCACTCTCAAAAAATAAAAATTAAAACAGGAAAATGCTGTCTTAGGAGAAGTCACTCTCCCTCTCTCTGCTATAGAGTTTTCATGCTTTTCTTCTAAATGAAACCCTAATCTTAGATTCTCTTTGAAGATCTAATAATAAAAATGCTTGGGAAAGTTAATATAAATTTGCAAATTATTTTATAACATAGAGTTTTACAGATGAATACACATTCTCAGCCTCGTATGTTATTTGAAGACTAAAGTTCTAGTGTGAATTCAGGCCAGTGATGTTTTAACTTTAAAAACTGTTACCAACTTTTTTCTTTCAAGGAGGCAGCATAGCATCATCGTGAGGTGTGCTGCTCTGGACTCTGATGTCGAGTTTTTATCACAGCTCTGGCACCCACTAGCTGTGCAACCTAAGGAATCTCCCAACCTCTCTGGGCCTCAGTTTTTTTTTTTTTTCTTTTATAATAGGTAGGATAGATAAAATAAATATTGGAAATCTATGTAAAGGACCCAGCTAGATGCCAGGTCTACGTTGCTCAGAAATTACAAACCATTTGTATTATAGATAATCTGAAATGTCAAGGGTAGTTTATTGTTTTAAGGGAGATTTTTAATATTATAATTCCAACAATAAGTTTCGTGGAATTTAAGCATCGCGTCACACAGATTTAGCTGTCATTCTCATCACAGCAGTTCTTTCTCTGAAGGGCAGTCATGCTACATTATCAGGTATTGCTTTTAACATAGCTGTACATAGTCCGGGAAAGTAGGCAGCCAAGTTTGCTATTAATCAATAATGATGTATCGTATCAAGTGCTCACTCTGGGCCAAGTTCGGTGCTAAAGGCTGGAATTCAAAACCAATGTTTTGATGTGTGCCTCAAGGACCGACCACCTAGCTCACCATTCAGGTGGGTAAAGAGGTCAGAGGCCCCCTGCAGGAGGTGACCCTCACGTGGGTCCTGAGTGAGCAGGGAGTGGGGGCTGACAGATGCGACTCCGTGGATGGCCAGTAGTTGGTTGTGCTCAAAGAGGGAACTGGCGGCATTTTGATGAGCTCAGTTTTGGGGTCGTTGACTGTGGTATTACCAGGCAGAGATGTCTAATTAGTAGTTTGGGCATGCAGAGGTACAGGTTGGGGCAGAGAACCAGGTTCTGAATTTGTTTTAAATCTGCATGCAGTCTTTCCCTAAATTCTAAGTCAGCATGTTCTCTTATCAATAACTTTGAGACAGCTATTATCATTGATGGTCAAAGGCCTTTTGTATTTCTGTAGACATAACCGAGGCTCTATAAGGGAGACGTACCTACATTTCTGAGGATTTATTTTGTTTTTCTCTGATAAGCAGGCATGTGGCGTCCCTGCTACATTTGGTTCCAGGTCAAAAATCACCTCACTGGGAGCTACTAACTTATCAGCTTTTCATTTTTTCTGTGGTAGAAGATTAAAAAACGAAGAAACTGAGAGGGTACCCCACTAGTGGGAAGGATCTCTTAAATTGCTGGCACTGTCTCTGCCTCCGTGAAGTAGTAGAGCTGCTGCGGCTCCCTACCCAGCATCTGGACCTTAAGGACTGACCTCTGCATAGAAGGCTCTTGCAAACCCCCCAGCTCTGGGAGAACTCATGGCCAGCACCTAGGCCTGGTTTGGGGGCCACCCTTCTTTTTGCTCAGGACTCCAAATGACAGTTTTTATACATAACTATTTCCTGACTCATGCAAAAGTGACGTTAAAATAAAATATTTTTTATCAAAAGTATCTTCATGGAAGGTACAAAACAATCTTTTTGAGAGGTTGTTGAATTTTTAAGGCTTTACTAAAAATTACGTTTTGGTTGGTGTTTCAGGTTCACAATATCTGCCTAGATCTTTTCAGAGGACAACTTTGGCTTCAAGGAAGAGATTCCAAGTGGCATCTTGAAATTACTTCACCAAAACTACAGCACTTCCTGGAGCATTCAAAGCCTCGGAACACTATTTATCACTTGAAAAATGGATGAACAAGTATTATTCTATTTATCTGTTTGTCTGACAGTGGGAGATGTGAGACTAAGGGAAATACAAACAAATAAATTACTTAATTTTGAACACTTTGCCTTGTAAAGAGAATGAAATGAAAACTCACTGCACTTCTTTACTGGAAGCATCCCCGAGGTTCTAAAGAATGTTAGAGCTGTGCTCAGAAGACCTTAACATGTATTTATAATTCATCATTTTATCAGTGATACACAAACATAATTAGTGTGTGCCGGTATTCACATACTAGTTAACATATAAGAGCATATTATCTACGAGTACACCATTTGTACCTTTGTACCTTGACATTCTTTTAGTCTTATTCTATTAGTAATTCCATCAAAATCCTAGTCATTAATAGATGTTACTTGGTTCTTTAAAAATAATAAAGTTATATTGGAGACAATACGTCAGACTAAGATTCGGATTGTTCTAATCATTATGCTGGCTTTCTCACACCTTCATGACGTGCTTTCGTCATGAACCTCTTTGAGAAATGTCAGTGGCTAATTCTCCCAAGCCAATTTTCTTTTACTATTACAGGTTCTCGTTTTTCAAACTCAGACAGCCCATGTAAAAGTACTCCACATTTTATTGATTTTTAGAGCTGAACATAAACAAAATTAAAATCTATTGCATACGACGTCATGTTTATTGTTGACATTGAAGTGTTCCTCTGTTGGAGGGGGCTTTGCAGCAGCAAGGGCTTTGCCCTTCCTCAGATGTCACCTCTGCAGTGAAGCCGTCCCAGGGCCCTCCCTCTCCTCACGCTCTGTCCAGCTGCTCTGGTTTGTTTTTCTTCAGAGCGTATGTCCCCATCTGACGTGATCAGCAAGGCTCTAGGTTTATTTTTCTTGTGTCCCTCCCTCCACTGTTTTCCTTTATAATGACTTAAGTCCTTAGATTCATTTTCATATCCTCAGATCTCAAATCAGCAGAATGTCTTCTTTTCTATGAGATAATTATATGTGATCAGTCTAATTTGATTAATCCAAAATGAAGCTTTATATATATAAACTTAGATGTATAATTGTTATATACATATACACACATATATAATATAAATATATAATAAGTTATTTTCAGACGTATTTCTGCTTGTTGGAAGAGGGGACCATTGCGTACTTATAGATGTCTGTGTGTTGAGACTAGAATTAGTGCTTTCCTTTATCACAGAGTGACAAAACAAACATGACTGTAGAGCCTTGCTTTCATGTGACAATTCCTCTTTTGTTGACTTCATTTTCTGTACAATGAAACATGTTAGAGAGTGGAAACGAGAATGATCACCATATCCATACCTCTTTTGGATGGGGCCACAACTCCATGACACTAATAGATGTTTCATAGTTAATGATAGAATAAGCAGACATATTATAAACAATACAAGTGTCACACTAGATGTAACTGACACATGTGGAATGCTGCATCTAAAAACTGCAACAGACACAATCTTTTCAAGTACACATGGAATATTTATAAAAATAGACTATATGTTGAAACATGAACCAAGTCTTACCACATTTCCAAGGGCTGTAATCACTCAGTATGTTCTCTGACAAAGTTGAATTAAACTAGAAATAAGCAACAGAAAGATAAACAGAAAAATCCACAAATATATGAAAACTAAACAATATAGTACTAAGCCATCTTTGAGCTCAAGTAAAAATATCACAATAGAAATTATTAAATATTTTAAGTATGATTATGATGAAAATACATCACATCAAAACTTGTGGGATTGTACACCAACGCTCATAGCAATGTTACTGACAATAGCCAAAGATGGAAACAACCCAAACGTCCACAACAAATGAATGGATAAACAAATGTGGTATATAAATACATTAGAATATTATTCAGCCTTAAAAAGAAATGGAATTCTGACACATGCTACAACAGGAATGAACCTTGAAAACATTATGCAAAGTAAAATAAGGCAGACACAAAAAGACAAATTTGTATGATTCCATTTACATGAATTACCTAGAATAGGCAAATTCATAGAAAATAGAATGCAGGTTACCAGGGGGAAGGAAGAATGGGGGGAAGAGGAATTCCAAAATAGACACAAAGAAGCAGAAGAGCTGAAATTATGAAGATAAGAACAAAAATCAGTAAAATTGAAAATAAATGCATACCAGAGGGAAAAAAGTCAACAAAGCCAAAAGTAGCTTTTTTGAAAAGATTTATAAAATTGACAGTAAGAAAAAAGGTCAAGAAGAAAGGAGAGATGGCACAAAATAACAGTATCAAGAATGAAAATGGGCATATCACTACTGATTCTCCAGACATTAAAAAGGATAATCAGGACCAGGTGCGGTGGCTCACGCCTATAATCCTAGTACTCTGGGAGGCTGAGGCGGGAGGATCGCTTGAGCTCAGGAGTTGGAGACCAGCCTGAGCAAGAGTGAGACCCTGTCTCTACTAAAAATAGAAAGAAATTAGCTGAACAACTAAAAATACATAGAAAAAATTAGCCGGGCATGGTGGCGCATGCCTGTAGTCCCAGCTACTCAGGAGGCTGAGGCAGGAGGATCACTTGAGCCCAGGAGTTTGAGGTTGCTGTGAGCTAGGCTGACACCATGGCACTCTACTCAGGGCAACAGAGTGAGACTCTACCTCAAAAGAAAAATTAAAAAGGATAATCGGTATACTATGAATAACTTGATTTGATAATTTAGATGAAATGTTAAAACTTTTTGAAAAACTTCACTTATTACCAAGGAAGAAATAGAAAAATTGGAAAGGGTTATATCTATTATAAGACTTAAATCTATTATTAAAAGCATTCCCACAAAGAGAACTCCAAGTCCTGATGACTTCACTGGTTAATACTTCCAAATATTTAAGGCAAAAGTCGTACCAACAACAGCAATATAAAAGAGTTCTTCAAGATAATAGTCATTTTGTAAGGCTACCATAACCTTCATACAAAACCTAATAAAGACATTACCAAAAAAAAAAAAAAGGGGGGGAGAAGATTACAATAAAGTAACTGGGAATCAAGAAAAAAACAAAACAAACAAACAAAAAAAACTACAGATCACTGTCATCCCTGAACATAGGCAATAAACTCCCAAGAAAGACAGTAGCAAACTGAATCAGTAATATATGAAATGGATAAAACATACCATCCAAATTAAATTTATTTCATAAATGCAAGTTTGGTCTACCACATGAAAATTAACCAATGCAACAAATGATGTAAAGGAAATGACCATATAATAATCTCAGTAGATGGAGAAAAAAATCTTTGGAAAAATACCCATTCATAATAAAAATTCGTAGTAAACTGGGAAGATAAGAGAACAACTGTCATCTGATAATGGGTAATTAGGGATAAAAACCTATAGAAAACTTCATGCTTAATGGTTATTTTATTCTGATTTTAGTTCAATTTTTAATTTGACCTATACCTCCTCACATCAGAAACAATACAACAAGTGTCAGCTACCACCAGTGTTATTCATCATTATACAGGATATCCTTGCCAGCCCAGCAGGACAAGATTATATTATTAAAGGGTCTTAAGAATGGAGAAGAAAGAAAAAAATTCATTTTTCACAGAAATCATGATGGTGTATATAGAAATTCCAAAATAATCTACAAATAGACTTAAAAAATAATATGTGATGTTAGTGACATTGAAAACAAGGTCAATATAAAAAGTCAATTGAATTTCTGTATACAGACAGTTAAATAACAAAATTTATAAAAATACCATTTATGATAACCTCAAAAAAATCAAATACCTAAGAATAAATTTAATAAAATGGTTATATTTGAGTTCTCCACAGAAACAGAATTAATAGGGGACACACACACACACACACACACACATACATATGGAAAAGGAGGGGGAATAGAAAAAGAGATTTCTTTTAAGGGAAAAGGGGTCTAGCAAGTCTGAAATCTGTAGCACAAGCTGGAAATTCAGGTAAGAATTGATGTTACAACATTGAGTCTGAAATCCATGAGACAGCACCGGTAAGCTGGAAACTCTGGTAGGGTTTCTGTGTTGCAGTCTTGAAGCCAAATGATTTCTTCCTCAGGAAACCTCTATTGAGGCCTTCAACTGGTTGGACAAGGCCCACCCACATTAGGGAGGGCAATCCACTTTACTCTAAATCTACTGATTTAAATGTTAATCATATCTAAGAAATATAGCAACATCTAGACTGCTGTTTGACCAAACAACTGGGCTCTATAACCGAGAAGACATATAAAATTAGACATTACAATGGGTAAGACCTCCTCAAAGAAAGCTACTAAACATTTCTTGCAGAAATTAAAGAAGATCCAAATAAACAAAGTGATATATCACGTGATGTTTATGGATTGGAAGACAATACAGGTATTATAAAGATGTCTATTTTCTCCAAATTGATTTTTTTTTAATTTTTAGTTTTTGTGGGCACATAATAGTTGTACATATTTATGAGGTACATGTGATTTTTTTTGATACAAGCATACAGTGTATAATGATGTTTATATTTAATTCAATCAAAATCAAAATCCCATCAGGGAATTTGTGTGTGTTTATATGTGTTTGTGTGTGTATTAATAGTATTCTAAAATTTATATGGAAATATGAAGAGCTCAAATTAGCAAGATAATTTTGTAAAATTTGGAAAACAAGTTAGATAACTTATGCCAAGAAATATCAAGACTTACACAATTACATTAATTAAAATAGTCTGCTATTGGCACAAGGAAGGACAAACAGAGCAATAGAACAGAATAGACCATATGTGTGTGTCCAGTCACCTGATCTGTGACAAGGTGCCATTGCAATGCATTGATTAAAGGATAGTCTTTTCACTAAATAACTATTGAATCAATTGGATATTCATATTTTTATAAAAATAGACATTGAAGTCTACCTTACTACCACACACACACAAATACATTACAGATGATTCTTGGATCTAAATACGAAAGGTAAAACTATAAAATCTTAGAAATTAACATAAGAAATTATCTTTTTTGTCTTGTGGTAGGCAAAGATTTTCTAAACAAGACACAGAAAGCATCAGCCGTAACAAAAAGGATCAATAAATTTGACTTCATTAAAATTTAAAAGCACTCTATTTATTCAAAGACATCTGCTATGGTTTGAATATGTCACCCCAAGTTCATGTGTTGGAAGCTTAATCCCCAATGCAATAGTGTCCTACTGGGACCCAGAAGAGGTGATTAGGTCATAGGGCTCTGCCCTCGCAGTGGATTAATGCCGTTATCATGGGCGTGGGTTCCTGGTCAAAGGATGAGTCCTCTTGCTCTGTCACACTTGCTCTTGTGCCCTTCCACCTTCCGCCACAGGATGACAAAGCTGAAGGCCCTCACCAGCTGCAGCCCTTCAATTTTGTACTTCCCAGCCACTAGGACTATCAGCCAAATAAACTAGTTTATAAATTACTCAGTCTGTGGTATTCTTTCATAGCAGCACAACATGGATTATGATAACATTAAGAGAGTGATACAACAAACTACAGAGAAAAAGAAATTCGCACCATATATCTGGCAAAGGACATGTATACATGTATTCATATATATAATTTATTATATAACAATTGTTATTAATTGCATACGTAGAACTCCTAAAAATCACTAAAAAAAAAAAAACCCAGATAATTCCAATGCTAAACATGGGCAAATGATTTAACACTTTTCAAAATTGCCAATAATCTTACAAAAAGATATTCAGCATCATAAATCATCAGGAAAATGCATATTAAAGTCTCAATGTAATACTACTACAAGACCTAACTGAATGGCTTTACCAAAAAAAAAAAAAAAAAAGACAATTCCAAAAGTTGGCAAGTATCTGGAGCAGCTGGAACTATCACAGACTGCTGATGAGTATGTAGATTGGTACAACTTTGGAAAACTGACAGTAATTACTAAGGCTAAATATACATATACCACATGACCTAGCAATTCCACTCCTGGGCATATGTTCAGTAGAAAGGCATATATTCAGCAGAAATATGTACGTATGTATCAAAAGACATCTATAAAAGTGATCATACAAAATTATTCATAATGTGGAAAAAATGGAAGCAACTGAAACTTCCTTTGGCAGTAAAGTGAACAATAAATTTTGATATATTCAGATAATGAAATAATATACAGCTGTGAAAAATAAGGGAAACTACTCCACACAGCAATACAGATTCATCTCACAGATATAATGTTGAGTTTAAGACACCAGATAAAAAAGAGTACAGGCCGGGCGCGGTGGCTCACGCCTGTAATCCTAGCACTCTGGGAGGCCGAGGTGGGCTGATCGTTTGAGCTCAGGAGTTCGAGACCAGCCTGAGCAAGAGCGAGACCCCACCTCTACTAAAAATAGAAAGAAACTATATGGACAGCTAAAAATATATATAGAAAAAATTAGCCGGGCATGGTGGCGCATGCCTGTAGTCCCAGCTACTCGGGAGGCTGAGACAGGAGGATTGCTTGAGCTCAGGAGTTTGAGGTTGCTGTGAGCTAGGCTGACGCCACGGCACTCACTCTAGCCTGGGCAACAGAGTGAGACTCTGTCTCAAAAAAAAAAAAAAAAAAAAAAAGAGTACATACTATATGATTCTGTGTTCTACTGTATAATCTGGGTGGTGGTTACATGGAAGTGGTGATGTTTGTCTATAAAACTGCACATTTAAGTATTGTGCACTTCGTTTAATGTTGGTATCTGTGATTCAAAACTCAATGACAAAATTTCCTGCTACCCTTCATGATTTGATGTGTATGCAGATAATGTAGTTCTCTATCCAGCCAGGAATTTATTTTTATAATCTAAATTAAATATCTGTCTTATATTGGGAATCATTCCAAGTGACAGAAAATTTAGGAAATAAAAGTATTATAACATATTCTTGCCCATGAATTTAACTTTCAAAAGCACTGATTTCAAGTGTGAGAGAGTTATCAAACAAAAATCTTGACCAAAGAAAGATCTTCCAAGGGGGAAGGGCATCTTTTGTTATAGAAGCTGTCTTTGGGAAGAAAAGGAGACGCCTTCCTACTCAGCGAGAATAGCTCCACGAAACTGAAAATCTGCAGGGATTTCCAATGTGGGTAGATTGCCATCACATTGGCAATGTAGTCAAAAAAACACCATTACGTTTCGTACTCTGGTTTCTCTTCAGATCGAATAAATCTTTTGTCTTTTACATTTCATAGTGAACATTCTAAGGTGCAGCACCGTGTACTTTGTTATCCTGAGACTGTCCTGTGAGAAGGGTATTGCCATGCATTTCTTGTACTCCCAGACTGGTTCAGTCTGAAATTTCCATACGCCAAGGCAGTTTGAGAAGTGTCCTATTTGGTAACAAGGAAGGCACGGTAAAGACGACTAAAAGAACAAAGGGACAAGACTTTAATTTTATTCTACCCTTCCCTGCTCCAGCCTATTTCTTTGCCCCGGCTGTTACTTGTGCTGCCTACAGCAGTCCTGCTCCTTCAGTTCTTGAGGGGAGAGGTGGTAGGTTATAGTCCTTGTTTTGTCCACAGAGATTAGCAGGGTCTGATAAAGACAAATCTTGTACTTTTATAGCTGTAATTGATGTCATAGTTCAGCCTCAACCCTTTATAGAGGAGGAAACTAAAGCCCATGAGACATACTTAAAAATGTTAAATAAATACATGTATTTTTAAAAAGTCTTAAAGTGATTAAACAATATAGAAGTGAATAAAATAAAAAGTGTACGTTCCCCTTCCCCATTCCATAGAGTTGATCAGCACTTTTCTTTTCAGACATTAGTGTCGCCAATGGGAAACCCTGGGTCCCAAAGATGGTATCACATCTGTTCTGCAACTTGTTTTGCTTTTTTTTTTTTTCTGTTTCCACTTAATATTTCATAAACCTCTTTCCATGTCAGCACATATGCATGACTTAAAAAAAAAAATTCAACTGGGGAAAAACCTCAGGCATGTTTTTTTCTGCACCAAAGCGGCCCTGCAGGGGCTGTGGGCAACTTATACAATAGTAGCTGCCAGCAACTAATCTAATTGAGCAAAATAGGGCCCCAGGGCGTTCTTACTATTTCATCTTCCTTGGCACTTGTTGGTTAGGAGAGGAACACTCCTAGCCTTTGTAGGAAGTATCCAGTGTAGAAAAAGGAATCAGAGCCAGGATTGGGCACTTCTGCCTGGGAGAGAGAAATTGGTCGTCTCTTGGAACACAGTCGCGGGCAGAATTCGAGCATCCTTCTCTCTGTCCTCGCCTTTCCTCCTGCAGGCTCCGCAACTGCAGTCTGCTCGTGAAACCCTCCTCTCCAGCAGCCACAGCTCCACCCTTTCTCAAACCCTCCCCTGTCCTCTCCTACCGGCCCCTTCTTATTCCCTTAAGTCGCTGGCTTTCCTTGATCTGGAAGGTATTTTGGAAAAATATCTGGATCAGAACAACCTCACTTGGCTCTCCAAGTGTCTCAGTCACCTGGCACAAAAGGTGGTTTAAGGTTGTGTCCCTGAGGCCACTCTAGGTCAAAGTCGCCAGCTGCTCTAAATGACCCTGATGCAGGAGCCAGGACGACCCATCTCCCAGCGGGCAGCCAGTCCCGGCCGAGTACCGCAGCGCCGGGCTAGAGCAACAGTGCGAGGTTAGAGCTCCAAAGCCGAATGTCAAACCAAACCTCTTCATTTCAGCCAAATTCGCGCTGGCCAAATTCGTCACCCCCACCCCGCTCTCCCCCCACTCCCATCCCCCTACCCAGCAGTGGGGTCCCATAACCCAAGCGTGGGTGGTCCCAGGGCGCCCGAAGATGCCGAAGTGACCAGTTCCAATGTCCTCTCCATCCTGAGGGTGCCCGAAATGTAACGTCCCTTCTCCCCATGCCACTCTGGGCGTCCTCTCGTGCACTCAGAACCCCTGCAGGGCCCCGACGCAGTTCTCCGGGGTTTCGCTTTCGGCTTGCGGGCAGCGGCGGCGCGTGCACGGCGCAGGTTCCCCGCGCACCAGCGGCCGCCGCGGACCCGTCCCGAGGGCGCGGGCGGAGGAAGAAGGGAGCGGCCGGCGCCGCCTCTCGCCACCCCCGCCGCGGACGTGCAGACTGGCACCGGCCCGGACCCCGCCGGCCGAGCGCAGCGAGCCGCTGCCGACATGATGGGGCTCTGGCTGGGGCTGGTCGGGCAGAAGCTGCTGCTCTGGGGCGCGGCGAGCGCCGTCTCCCTGGCCGGCGCCACCCTCGTCCTGAGCCTCCTGCGGATGCTGGCGAGCTACGCGCGGAAATGGCAGCAGATGAGGCCCATCCCCACGGTCGCTCGCGCCTACCCCATAGTGGGACACGCGCTGATGATGAAGCCCGACGGGCAAGGTAGGGACAGCGCCCCCTCGCAGGCGCCCCTCCTGAGGCCACACACGCGGTCCGCACCGCCCCCGCCCATTTGTCTGGAACCCCAGGACCCCAGGCGCTGGCTGTTAGCGGAGAGAAGAATCTGTCGCTCGGTAGAGAATGGATTCCCAGTTGAACCCAGTTTTTCCCTTTGACACCTGCTGACATCACTAGTAGCCCCCATCCCGTAAAGGACATTTGCTTTGTGTACGACACAGAATGCAGTATTTCCAAACTCCTGCCCTCTGCTTTTTCTCTTCTATTCCCACCTCGTAGCTGCTGAGCTCTCAAAACCCCGTCTGTCTTTTCTCCTGTCTTGGCTTGTGAAGCGCGAAGAATTTAAACTCTCTTGGAACACAGCAAATCCTTTAAAACTTAGTGCTGCCCTCCTCTGTCTCTCACTTTGAAAAATAAGAGATCAGAGAGTCATTTGATGCTCCCCGCCCCAGCATCACAAGAATAGACCATTATTTTTGTTGCTTCTTGAACTTCCTATTTTAACCTTTTTAAGGAGGTTGAATAATAACAGCTAATAAACTGTGATGACAGGGCTTTCAGATAAACTTATATGGCAAGTTTCAAAAGCCTTATTTATCAAAGAGTGCATTTTTTATTGAGATCATCTTTTAAAAAGAGACTTATGTTTTGTTGATAAGAAAAAAAAAATCACTTTACATTTGAAAGCTCTCAAAAGTACCTGGTATTTGCAATCCCCAGTTAGGAAGGGTGAATTAGATCTTAGCACTTTATTTTCATGGGTGTGTGAGTTGAGATATCCAGAACTGAAAAGATTTGCCCAACATAACATATTTTAAAATGAGCCCTGGCCTGGCAAGGTGGCTCACGCTTGTCGTCCTAGCACTCTGGGAGGCCGAGGCAGGAGGATCACTTTAGCCCAGGAATCTGAGGTTGCAGTTAGCTATGATGATGCCACTGCACACTACCCTGGGTGACAGAGCGAGACTGTCTCAAAAAAAAAAAAAAAAAAAAAAAAAAAAAAAAAAACAGGCCCAGATCAGAACCCAGTTCTTCCTGGGATCGTTAATAATCATTTTACAGGCTGAGCACTAACTCCAAAGCTTGAAGGATTATTTCATTTTCATCTCTGTTTCCACAAATAAAAATAACACTGTCACTTCAACTTCATAGGAATAAGTTGAGGCCTCATGGGGAATGTTTACAAAAATATTGAAACTATTTTCTGGCAGAAAAAATAATCCAAGTAAACATTTTACTAACCAAATATCAACATGACTGGTGTTACAAGTAATCCAACAGTTAGATACGAAAATCACATTGGTAAAAATCATATTGGTTAATACTAAAAGCAGAACTAGCCATCTAAAATCTTATGATATTAAAAATAATTGTGTAGATTTCACCCCCCACCCCTTACTCTTGGAAAGTGATATACTTAAGAAGTCTCATCATATTCTTTTGGGGATTCCAAGAATTAAAATCTCTGGTGAATAAGTCCTGTTTCAAAACAAACTGTGAGCTGATTGGACTTTTTTAAAGTAATTCTCCTTGGAGTTACTTTCTGAGTGAAGAGAATGACAATATTCTGTCTTTTACAAAGGGACATTTTATTCCATCAACAAGTGCTGGATTTTGGCATCATTAAAACCATGGTTCAATTTCCAGCTTTGTAACCAAGTTGTTTGAGAAGTTGTTTAAAACACTCTAAGTTAGAGATTTTTTTTTTTCGCCTCTTTACTTGTAAAAGTAACTATATTACACAGTTATTTAAAGAATTAAATTTAATGCATGCAAAGTTTCTAGATCACTTGGTTAGAATAAGTTCTTTAATTGTCAATCAGGCATTTGTTGAAGCCCTGCTTTGTGTTTAGCATTGAGCTCAGCAAAGTTGGAGATATCAGAATAAGATATAGTCCTTATTCTCAGTAACCCTGTCTTTTATATACAAAGGACTATGCCTTTCATTCTCTAATGTCCAAAGTCTAGCCTCAGTGATCTTACCTTGAGCAGTGCGGTTCACTTCCAATTGGCCTCTAAACCCCGATCTCATGTTTTCCAGAGACACACAACGGTGTCTTCCCCAGCTGATCCCAGCTCTTGGACCTGATACCTTCAAACCATCGATTCAGACCTCCCTGTCCCCTCTGTCAGACAAGACCAGGGCAGGCAATATATAATATTAGCATGAAGCAGGATTTTTTGATACTGGCGATTTGACCCAGCCTTTTCACAGCAATTTTGACAGCTGTTTTATCTGAGAGACATTCTTCAATCTTGGTACACCACTTACTAGCTCTGAGATATTGGGCAATGATTAGAAAAAGAGTGCATATTTCAGTACATCAAAACCTAATAATACTTATTCCATTATAGCTAACATTCATTATATATTTATTTGCTGTGGCAAATACTATTTTGAAATAATTTTAGACCTACCAAAAAGTTGCAATAATAGCATAGAGAGTTCCATACTTTATATGCCCCCTACCCAGCTTCCTGTAATGGTAACACATTACATAATTAGTATCTTTATCAAAATGAAAAAATGAACATCTGTACAATTCATTCACAAAATTCTTGTCTTGATTGAATTTTAATATTTTTCTCCCAGAATTTTTTCAGCAGCTAATTCAGTACACAGAAGAATACCGCCATGTGCCACTACTGAAGCTCTGGGTTGGGCCAGTGCCAATGGTGGTCCTTTATAATGCAGAAAATGTGGAGGTGAGTATGTGCTAAATATGAGTAATATTGCTCTGTATATTTGATAGTGTGAGAACCTTATCAGAATAAATATAATAAATGTGTCCTTATACTTCATTTAATTCAGTGCAAACAGCACTCCATTAAATACTTTAGGCTACATATATATGGTGCCATGTGATGCTTTCCAGATGTAATCTGAATCCTGAGAGCCTAACCCCCTCCAGATATAAGTGCACATTTGCTTTCAGGTCTCAATATATTTGTTCTCCTTTTGGGGGAAGTCTACAGAAGGATATAGTTTTTTAGAACCATAAATAGATTATTCCACAAGGTGAGCACTTATTATCTACCAGACACTGTAGGACTTTAGAAATATAAGACTAATAAAATGGATGTTTCCTTCAAGGTGTTCAGGGTCTTATATGGATGATAAATTCATGATTCCAAATTTAAAAGAGAATGCTAATCTGATATTTATAGGGTAGATGTTATTAATCCATGCTGTTGAAATTAGTCCTCAAAAAGTATGTAGATCTTTTACTTATAGCGGTGACACTGGGAAAATTATCTTGTGGTGTGAAGAGAAAAGGACTTGGATCAGGAGGTAAAAATGGGATAAACAGAGCTTCTCTTCATGGAACAAAATTAAAAAGAGAATTTCCCAAGTGAGAATGCTTTCTTGTTGTTGTGGCAAAAATGTTGGAGTTTCTCTTGTACCACTCTCCAGAATGCTGGTTCAGAGAAGACAATGAGGGGACCCACATGGGATTTCAGCCACAGTTGACTTAGTACAAGTGGGTTTGATGTATGCAGGTAGAGATCTGTCCAGAGCAGGAGACTCGAGCAAGAAGCTTAGCGAGACTCTGCTCAATCCTAGACACTCATCCCTCTCCTACTTCACTCTAATGCTATGTGATCCAATTACATGCATAGCTTCCAATGTCACCTATATACTGGTGACAGTCACATAGGTGTCTCTAGCTCAAGCCTTACCCTGAGCTTCACACTTCTTTCAGACCACAAAAACTGGAAGACTTCAAAGTCAATATACCTGAAAACACACGCATGATTCCCGCCTTCCCAGATGTGCTCATCCCCCAGGTTCACCTGGTCCCTCCTCGCCTCCCCTCACCCTCATTGAATGAGTCCACCTGGTTCCTAGTTCATGGCAGGAACCAGAGAATCATCTTGGGCATTTTTGTTTCCCTCAACTCTGTTTGGTACCCAAGACAGTTATATGTTCAAAACTCTAGTTGAATTTCTTTGAGGCACAGGAATGAAAATGAACCACCGAGAAAATAAAGGCTATGAAATGATGCCTTTAAACGTAGTTGTGTTCTAGCCAGGTGTTCCTATAATTGAAGTTATTTTGATGTCTATATAGTTCTCAAATATTTTTTTCTCTTCCTAAGGTACTTTTAACTAGTTCAAAGCAAATTGACAAATCCTCTGTGTACAAGTTCCTAGAACCATGGCTTGGCCTAGGACTTCTTACAAGGTATGTCTGTGTAAATTTGTGAAGCTGTCTTATAGAAAGGGTTCCTCCTATATATAACTTGTTTCAGAAATTGACATGAGGTAGTTTTTTTTGTTTTTCTCTAGCGAGCCTGTGCTCTCAGGAAGGAGGAGAAAGGCGGAAAAACAGGTCTAACTAACAGTGGGCCTTTGCCAGACAAGAGTCCAGGTGTATGCAGTCCAGGTGCGGGCAGATCTCTAGCTGTGGAATTCAGTGCCTAGGTCCAGTGTTCCAAGAATTACGAGGTCCTGATATAAAAGGAATAGAGCAAAGGAATGTGTGGAGCAGGAAAATCTAATCAAGAAGCACAGTGACTGCAGTCCTTGAGCTGGCATCCAGAGATAGGACTCCATCCTCTGAGAGAGGACTCAGCAAGAGGAAGGCAGGAGCCCTGCAGGGACTTTGGAGAAATCAAGCCCAGCAGAGGGCAAGATAGAATCATACAGTGTGTGGATCATGAGAGGAGGACGGGATTGATAGAGAAGAGAAAATAATTCTTATTTTTACAAACACAGAACTTAAAAATTGAGAAAAATTCTTAAAATTTTCAATTTTATGAATGCTATTTTAAATATTAAATATGAGTATTAAAGAACAATGCCAAAAATATTTGTATTTTGTAACTATAATGAATTTATATATATATTAGTACATATAATCTCTCTTTGTAATTCTGTCCAAAGCATTTGAGAATCTGTAGATTAAGCTGTTAAGCTGTTTCGAGAGAATTTTGTTGATTTGGCTTGATTTATGCTTTATTTGTTTTGGATGTTACTTCTCTTTTTTTTGTAACCATGTGTTATGTTTCTAGTACTGGAAACAAGTGGCGCTCCAGGAGAAAAATGTTAACACCCACTTTCCATTTTACTATTCTGGAAGATTTCTTAGATATCATGAATGAACAAGCAAATATATTGGTTAATAAGCTTGAAAAACATGTTAACCAAGAGGCATTTAACTGCTTTTTTTACATCACTCTTTGTGCCTTAGATATAATCTGTGGTAAGTCTCATCGATTTGTTTCTACATTTATGGTGTAAAGATAAAATGGCCCAAATGGTAAATCACATTCTGTCAGAGAGGCGGTTGAGGGGATTAGAAAGGACAGTGGATTCTTCTAGGTGGTTCTACTGCTACATTAGCCTCCCAAGAAGCAGCGGCCACTCCAAGGGCTCTGAGCGGAGCAGTCACAGAGTCAACTTCCCAGGAAGGGGACAGGGAAGAAAGAACAGGAACAGGTGGTAGAAGAAGCAGAAGAAACAAGAGAAGACAGGAAAGGTAGAAAGAATGATTCTAAAATATATAAAAACAGAATAGGATTTACATCTTCTTTAGTGTCTGCCACTGCAAAATAAACACAAGCTATGTGGATTGAATGTTTGCTTCTCATCCTGTTTTATAGAAACGGCTATGGGGAAGAATATTGGTGCTCAAAGTAATGGTGACTCCGAGTATGTCCGTTCAGTTTATAGGTAAATAGAGTCCTTTTAATTATTTTTAAAATTAGTATTGCTTCAAGCTTTAAAAATCATTGCTAATAATTTGTCTGTTGTATCTTTTTTATTGTTTCAAATTGAAATGTTACGCTAAAAGTTAACCGTACTGTTTAAGCATGTATTTAAGTGGCAGGGGAATGGCTGTGTAAGTTAGGGCAAATCCAGATTATGCGGTAATTTAAAATGGTTATTTTCTAATATATTGAGATTACATTATAATGTGCATAATGATGCTTACATTATGATGCTAAGTGATGCTTATACAAATAAAAGATATAAATGCTTTTGTAGTATGATAGCCATTACAATACGAAAAAATTATTCATAGAAAGAAAAAACTAGAAGCTACTATACCAAAATGTTAGCAGTAGTTACCATTGTTTTGTGTGTGTGCTTCTCTTTCTTGTGTTTTGTTTCTGTTGTTATTTATTCTCATTTTCCATATTTTCTGCACTGAGTAGGCATTGTTTTTGTAATGGAAACCCATCAATTTACTTTAAAATTGCTTACAATTATTCCATTAGTAAGAGACAGGGCAAGGATTTGATTTGATGGATCCTATGTAAGTCCACTGCTCAGTTCATTTCATTTTAACAAATACTTATTGAGCATCTATAATCGTCCAATCACTGACTGGTTTTATAGTAGTACGCAAAACAGAATAGCATGGGAGACAGGCATTGGGCAAAGACATACAAACGTATGAATCGTAATCATTGCTTAGAAGGGAAAGCTCAAGTTGATATGAGAAAAGAAAACAGAAATGTTTTACAGAATGAGTGGACAGGAAAGGCCTTTCTGAAGCATTGGCACCTAAGCTGGTCCTGAAGGAGGAGGCCCTGTCGAAATCTTTCTGCTGTACACTGGGGATGGAATGAGAGGGAGGTGCTCCGGACAGCCATCTGACAAATGGTATTTAGTGAACACTTTCTTCTAGAAGAAGGCAGCCAGTGGTTTTCTGTCACTCCAGAGGAGTGATCAAACACATGAGTGGATCTTAAAAAGAAACAGATTTCATCTCAATCTTTGGTACCAAAGCCCCAGACAGTCTTGGGGAGTTGGAAACTCGCCCTGGAGAAATAGAGGCAGGAGACCAGATGGCTAGTAAGGATGTTTTATAATGAATTCTTCACTCCTCTAAAGAATCCATTATTTTTTAAGCTTTGCTGGTTGTATAAGAGCCCGTGCCTGCATTTTTGAGGATAAATCATGGAGCTGTTAATGGCCTCTAAGACTAATCACCATCATTTCCACAGTTACCTTCATCAAGCCCAGGTACCAAATAGGTGCTCAAGAAATAATACACATTTCTGATTTTACAGTTGATGTATTTTTATCCTACTTGTAGGATGAGTGATTTGATATTCCGAAGAATGAAAATGCCCTGGCTTTGGCTTGAGTCTTGGTACCTTGTGTTTAAGGAAGGATGGGAACACAAGAAGGGCCTTAAGATCCTACATACTTTTACCAACAACGTAAGTCCTTGATTTTTTTTTATTGTGGTGACATATACATAACATATTTTCCATTATAACCATTCTAAGTATACAGTTTGGTGACGTTAAGGACATTCACAATGTCCTGCAACCACCGCCACCGTTCATTTCCAGAACTTTCGGTAAGTCCATGATTTATATGTTTTGTTAACATACCCAATATAGGACCATGGAGCCTGTGTCTCAGCAAATAAAAGTTGAATTGAATAATAATGGGAAAAAAGTGGTCAGCATGATTATATTTAACTTATGTATTTAATTAATATTAATTAAGCACTTGCTAAGTGCTAAACGCCATACCAAATATTGGAAATATAATAAGACACATATGTGTGTTCTCTGCCTGAAAGGAGTTTATTCTAGTAGGGGAGGTTATCTGAAAATAAATAATTACAAAATGTGACGTGAGCTATGAGCACTTACTGACAAGTAGGGTGTTGTGTTAAAAGAATAAAGACAAAGGATCTGTGTTTAAGAGAAAATATTTGGCTTAGGCAGTAATTTTCAAAAGCAAAAAGCATTTAGGGCAGTATCTTAACTTAGAAAAGATTAAAATTAGCTAGATATTATAGTTTTAGTTCCATTTCAGAAATAACTAGGAGATAGTGATGTTGTTTTGAATATAGGATGTCAATCTTTGTGTTAAAGATGTGTTTATGAGAAAGCAAGATTTAACTGAAATACACATCAAATTATAATTTAAATGTACTTTAGAAAGTGCCTATTTAAATATAGTCTTTCTTTGCTTTAAATTTTGGCATTAATTCCTTATGGGAGAGGTACATCCTACCACCAACAGATCAGATGATTATTTATTCAGTAGATGTTAGATGAATGAGATGTTGGCTTGAGCTGGCCACAGTGGAAGACAGAGTAATCTGCTGGTCATAAGAGAATAGCCAGTAGGTTGTATTTTAGAATTGTATTTTCCTTACATCTTACGCATTAATATCAGTACCCATAATTAATGACTTCCAGATTGGATGGAAAATATTATTCATTTAGTAAATATTGAAAGTTGCATACCGAGCCCTAGACACTAGGAGTTCCACCAAGAATAAAAGAAGAGACACGGTGTTTTGCCCTCAAAGAGCTTAGAATCTATTCGTATAAGCCTCTTAGTAGCAGGTTTGGTCAATTGCCGGATAGGAAAAGAAAATTGAAATGTATAACCAAATTAAGTTTATGGGCTTTAATTATTTTATTTATTCAAGAAATATCTAATGGGCATTCTTAAAATGCCAAGCAGTGCTCTAGAGGTTGGAAATATATCAAAGAACAAAAAAAAAAAAATTTGCTCCCACATGGATGGCAGCATTTGAGTTGGAGGAGAAAGATACTGAACAATAATTATAATGCAGTAGAATAATAATAAGCATAATATAAAATAAGTATAATATAATGTCAGGTGGTAAGTGAAATGGAGCAAAATAAAGTAGGGCTAGAAGCTCGCAAGTGCTAGGGACGAGGGTGGCAGTGATGAAGGAGGGTCTCTCCCTCATGGTGTCACAATGAGCAGAGACGTGAAGGGAGGGAGGGACCCAGCCACATGGGCGTCTGAGGAAAGAGGATTCTAGGTGTTAGGGTGGAAAACCTAATAGGTGCTCGTGGCATGGGTGGAGAAAGATTTCTTATGCAGAGATTAAGATATAAAATTTAAAAAGTTTATTTTATCTTCTTAGAAGAGAGAGAGAGAGAGTGGAAAGACAGGGGGAAGACAGAGAGCAGGGAGATGGCGTGGCATCCCAAAGAAAAAGAAGGGAGATGCCAGGAGTGAGGCCAAGTGGCTTGCTGATTTTAAGGGGACAAAGAACAAAATGGCGACGGCTGTCAGTTGATAACAAAAGCGGCAGCAGACAGATAACAAAAACTGCACGGATGTCAAAGTCCAAGACTTGGTTTCCTGCCCTTCCTGGGAGAAGGGATTATCACAGGAGATATGGCTGAGGCTGCAGCTCCTTCTCCTGCTGTTTTCTCAGGAACTCTGTAAAAGCAGATTCTCAAAAAAACAATTTTGAAAGAGAGAGACTTACATCTCTTTTCCGTCCGTCCATTGGGCTCCTTCCAGAAGTTGTGCAAAACAGAACTCCTGCAGGGTGCCTGTGAGCGAGAGAGCTCACAGGACTGATCTTTAACCGTTCCTGGGGAAACTGTGGGAGTGGGCATTCTCGGGTTATTTTCGCAAGGCGGCCCCCTTTGCCAGGCAGAAGACTCACAACCATACAGGGCGAAGGGACTAATCAACTGCTGTTTCTTTTCTCCAACACAATATGTAATTAAGAGTGATCTATAATTAGTCCATTATACGATGACTGCATTCTCTCTGCCATGTAAACTTTTTCTCATTAGCTCATTCGAATCTCTAAAGTACTATTCAGGAGACTATGATTCTATTCCCATGTTGGAAAGACTGCGAAAAATAGCCCTTAAAAATTATGAATTTGTTTGACATTAAATTTGTTTTTTAAAGTTTCACCAAATAATACCCTAAATACTAACAGGAGGCTTTCCTGTATTTTCACAAGAGCCTACATTGTTGTTAAAATGGAAAGGTTTAGAAAAAATAAGTTAAAGAAGTGGCATATTTTCATAGGAAAGTATGTTAGTAGGCCGTGTTGAAATCCAAACCAAAGCATGTGACTGTCCTTTAAATCATACAGGTCATCGCTGAACGGGCCAATGAAATAAAGGCATATGAAGAAGGTAAAGGTGATGACAAGGGCTCTGTCCCCTCCAAAAATAAACGCAGGGCTTTTCTGGACTTGCTTTTAAGTGTGACCGATGAGGATGGAAACAAGCTAAGTCAGGAAGCTATCCGGGAGGAAGTCGACACCTTCATGTTTGAGGTATTCTGTCATTGTTACCTTGTTTTCAGATGTCATTAAACAAATTCCAGTGGTTTTTAGGATCTTTAGCATTATTTTTAAAAATTTAATCAAATTTTAAAGTAGTTTAATATAACTTAAGGAAGATTCATTATATTTTAATTAGAAATTGTAAAATTTAAGAAACTGATTAAGTACCACTTCCTTCTTCAGAAAACAATTTGACTAGTGGTGGGTATAGCAGTGGGCACATTCTTTCCTCAAGAAAACCTACGATTCATCAGACTTTTCCCAAGCAGAAGAGCAGCCAGAAATTGCTCTCAGTTCTCCATATTGCTTCATGCTTCCTTTCGGCCTCCCAAACCCACAAGTCCACTTCCTCATCACCTCCTTCTTGAAGTTCTAGCAAATGAGCACATAGCCAGTGCTGTGAGCTGCTCTAGCTAAAGAGGATAGTAAGAGCCCTCCAAGAGTTTAACCAGTTGATGCTTCTAAAGGCAATTCTGATGTTCAAATTAAAAATATATATATGAAGTGCTTTTTACAAAGATAACCTAAATATTATATTGAATATTACAGAGAGTGAATCTCTCTATATGTAAATTGCAAAATAAAGAAAAAAATGGTTTTTAAAAGCCCCATGTGGTAATCTCCTCCAAGCAAACCAAAAAAGGCATCTGAGTTTCCAATGCACACTAAACACGCGTCAGCTGGGCTCCCACATTCTTCCCTGCAGAGGAAGGCTCTAAGGCACAGTAGAAGAAAGCCACGTTAAGGGTCTGCAGACCTGAGTTCTAGCTCTGGCTCTGTGCTGATTAGCCATGTGGGATGGTTCCAGTCACTCCAGTTCTCTGTCACAATTTCCCCATGTATGAAAGAGAGAGACGGACTGGATCGATGGTTTTCTGGATTAATGGTTTTAGACTGTGTTTTGAAGCAGAGCACTTTCCTGAAAAGAAACCTTAAGCAAAAACAAAGAGACATCTAAATGAGCTGAAAAGTAGAGAGGTGTGAAGTCTGGGCTCTGGGACTGAATCCCAGCTCTAACATGTATTAGAAGTGTGACCTCAGACACCTCATCTATCCTTTCTGGGCCTCAGCATTCTTGTGTTAATAGCACAGGATTCGTGGAATAGTTATGATTAGTTTTGTTAAAGTGCACCAGGAATCGTGCCCAGCACATAAGCAGCACGCAGCAGATGTTGGCTATTGCTATTTGGTGTTGAAGTGGACATCGCATCAGCACCCTGCCCATGTACACACACGCACACTCAGACATACACACACCCACACACCCACACTCAGACATACACACACCCACACACCCACCTGCAAACGTGCACATATACACACTATCATACAGATGTGCGCCTGCATGCACACACACACATCTTTCTCCCACCAGTAACTGCTTACTCTCGTCAAAAAAACGATCTCGGACTAATGATCTTTTTATTCTAGCTCTAATAGTCTTTGAAATTCTAATTCTTTTCTTCTTTGCGTTGAATGGGAGGCAGACCATGTATAACAATAATATTGTGACTTTCTCCATGACATGGATGCAGGCTATTAACTGATGCCTCTTTCAAGCCCCAGGGTCCAGCCACTGGCTATTAAGGTTCTCACCCCAGTGTGTTTCCATAAACTCTGTGGTTGATATTTGCTTCATCCTGCCTGCTGCTGATAGCAGACAATGAAATAGGAAGTTCAGCAGACTTCTTCTCTGACACATTGGCTCCCACTCACAAGTTCAAGAAACGCTATTAAAACTGTTTAGCAAGAGTACATCCTTACATGACTCAGGAGACAACGGAGCAAAATGGGCTGGGCCCTGTCTGGAGTCCAGTAGTTTCTGTAACTGCAAGTGTAAGGAAATACAATGAGGTACCAATATCAGAGATTTGTAGACTATATATATTTTTAAATTTCAGAATAGGCCTCAAGCAATCCAATTTAGGAGCTGTTTTATAAAACAAGTACTTGTACCACGCAGGGAAAACAGAAGGGTCAGATCTTCTCTATAGGAGTTAATTTATCTTCTCTCTTTTTGTCCTTAAAATCTTACTCCAAGAGGGATTTATTATTGATGGTCTAGATGAATTTTTTTCCTGCATAATTCACTATTTTTGCACATGGAAATGTGCTAGTGAGATGAGGATAGGAGATAAGAGGTGACGCCTAAAACATTGAATGGGCAGAGAACAACGTTGTCCGGGACGTTGACATCGGTGTTAGAGGTGGTCTCCCTAGTGCAGGCCACTCACCATTGTGGAGGGGAATAGTGTGGGCTCTGCTTTGTCATCTTTGTCATCAGACACTCCGGGGGTTCAGTTCCTGCCCCTGCCTCCTACTCAGCTGTCTGGTGCAGGTGAAGTTATTTAACCTTTTTATTGCCTCTGTTTTTAATGTAAAATGTAAATAACAGTGATGAGTTTTTGTGAAGATTCATTGAGTCGGTTTCTGCAAAGCACTTAGTGTTTTGCCTAAAAGTCAGCAAGTATTAAATGAGGCTATTTATCAACCTCTTGATGCAGAGGATGTTTTTCAGAACCACATATATACCCCCTGGTGTCTGCCGTCAACAGGAAAGCCTTCCTTTCAAATGGGGGAGGGCAGAGAGGTACACATCTGACAAGGTAGTTCATGAAAGGCAGACGTCTTTTTACCTTCAAAAGGTCTGGCTCATCTAGTTCCCTTGGAATGTCCTTTATTAACACTGCCCAGCCACTTCCTGCCAGGTGTGCCACACACTGTGGCATTGAAATGTCATCTCTAAGCACAAACCTCTACTTTTCAGGAACTGCTTGGCTGGTTTCTCACAGAGGGAAGATGCCGTGCGGAATTCATTTGTTATGTTCTGCAGTCTCGTTGCAGCTGTCAGGGCTCACAGTTCAAAGTAGAGTTATTATAGTCACTCCTAGTCTTCTCACTATAACTCTACTTTTTAAGCTTTCGTTTTTCTTCCATTTGTAGGGCCACGATACAACTGCAGCTGCAATAAACTGGTCCTTATACCTATTGGGTTCTAATCCAGAAGTCCAGAAAAAAGTGGACAGAGAGTTGGATGAAGTGTTTGGTAAGTTTGGCCCCTTCACTAGTTATATTGCAGGTGCTAAGTCCACTGAGACAGGTGTCATTCTTGCTCAGGAAGGCGTTGCAGTCGGACCTGTCCTAAAGACAGTGTCATGAGCAGGAAGCATCCCATGTGGGATCCTTTGCTCCCATACAGCGTCCCTTCCAGGGCCTATGGCCTTTGGAAGCCTCATCCATTCACACACAGGCATTTGCCACTCTCCTGGTGTGGGCTGCCCTGGCCCAGATGCTGGGGATGCCCAGAACCATGTTACTGTCCTCAAGGGTCTACCTGCTTCCTTCCTGGGTGGAACAGACACGTACATAAAATGTTGGGTCATGGCTGTGCACTTGAGTGATGTGAGGGAAGATGCTATTTGGGAGCACGGAAGAGTAGGTGAAGCTGTTTAGAGGGGCGAAGGAAAGCTGCTTCATATAGGACTGCCTCTGACCACAAAGGAGGGAAAAGATGGGTTGTGCTGGTAGGAGATAAATTTCCATTATAGCACAAGCAACCTGGAGGTAAGGAGTCCTAGGATGATGTCAGTAGGGATGTCCCAGCGTCCCAGTCTTGCTGTTTTTTTTTTTCTCTCTGTCATCTCTGCTATTTTGGCTTTTGTTTTCTTGATTGATGTTCCACACAGCATGTTCATCTTCAAAGTAAGAAGAAAGGGGGTGTAGGAAGGAAGGATATATTAGTTTCCTGCAGCTGCTGTAACTAATTCCACAAACTGGGAGGTTTAAAGCAACAGAAACTTATGCTCTCACAGTTCTGGATACCAGAAGTCCACAATCAGCCACACTGAGCCTAAATGAACATGTTGGCAGAGCTGCATTCCTCTGGAAAAATCCATTCCTTGCCTCTTGAGCTTCTGGTGGCTGCCAGCATTCCTTAGCTTGTAGGTGTATCCCTGAAATCCCTGTGTTTGATTGCATTCTCTCGTGTGTGTGTGTGTGTGTGTGTGTGTGTGTCTTCCTTTCTCTAACAAGGATACTTGAGATGGCATTCAGGGCCCATCTGGATGATCTCCCTACTTTCAGATCCTTAATTTAATAAAATCTGCAAAGACCCCCTTTTTTTTTTCAAAATAAGGTAACATTTATAGGTTCCAGGGATTGGGACCTGATATTTTTTGGAAACCACTATCGGCATACCAGCAAGGGGCTACTATCAACTTTATCCCTTTTAAAATTGCATGTCACATGGCGCCCCATTGCTGGAAGGTGAAAAGGAAAAAAGTTGGGTTAGCCAAGCAATGAGGTGGTATCTCATGCAGTTTTATAGAGGAAAAAAAGTGGGGAACAAAAAATGTTGGAGAGAAAAATCATTGTAGAAAGAGAGGAACCAGATGAAACATGGTGCAGAAGTGGAAATTTTCTGGTTTGGAGGGCAATGGTGAACAGGGAGAGACAGCAGGAATTCATGTCTCATCCACTGAGAGATGAGGTTGGAAAAGCAGCTTCGAGTTCAGATTGTTCGTGGATTGGAATTTCATATCAAGAGGTTAAATTTTATTTTGTAGAATGGAGACGATCTAAACTTTCAGGCTTTGTTTCTGTAGTCATTTTATTCTTTCCATGTTGATTTTAATTTCTCTCACATTGTGTCAGGTGGATAAATTCTATCTTCTAAAAGCTTATAAGTTCTTCTGGAGTAGGTTCACATTTTTCGTATCCTCCGCAATCTCCGGTTCATTTCTGGTTTCACAAATGCTTTTGATCCCCCATAATGAGTGACACAATCATTATTGCTAGAACCTTTGTCCTGCTGCTCCTCGTGGTTCCTGCTCCTTGTGCCTCACTTCTTATACTCTCAATATTAGTTCTAAAATTTTTGAGCAACTAATTTTTGGGTAGTGACTTGTAAGTATCAATTCCTTTTGTTAGTTTTTTAAGCTGAGTTAAATGTCACATGACATAAAATTGACCACTTTAAAGCGTACAATGCAGTGACATTTAGTGCATTCACAGTGTTGTGCAACTATCACCTCTACCCAATCCCAAAACATTTTCAGCACCCAGAAAGGAAACTGGACCATGAAGCAGACACTTTTCATTCCTCCTTCCCCGAGGGCAGGTAGCACTAATTTACTTACTGTCCGTCTGGATTTGCCTAGTCCAAGTACTTCCTATAAATGGAATCATACCATATATGACCTTTGGTGTCTAGTTTCTTTTACTCAGCATATTATCTCTTTTTTTTTGATTATCGTAACATTAAATTTTCTTCTTTTATGTCTCTACTGCCTGGATAGTTCTTTCATTGTCATCCTATATTCTTACTTTAATCAGGGAAGTCTGATCGTCCTACCACCGCAGAGGACCTGAAGAAACTGAAATATCTGGAATGTGTTATTAAGGAGACCCTTCGCCTTTTTCCTTCTGTTCCTTTATTTGCCCGTACTCTTAATGAAGACTGTGTAGTGGGTAAATATTCTATAATTAAAATAGTAGGGAGAGGGAATTTTTTTTTAATGTCTGTCTTGTTCCAGTCTCATGGCATGGCATATTGACTACTTCTTGACAGCGGGTTACCGAGTTCCAAAAGGCACTGAAGCCGTCATCGTTCCCTATGCGTTGCATAGAGATCCCAAATACTTCCCCAGTCCTGAAGAATTCCAGCCCGAACGCTTCTTTCCTGAGAATGCACAAGGACGCCATCCGTACTGCTACGTGCCCTTCTCTGCGGGGCCCAGGAACTGTATAGGTTTGTATCTGTCCGAATTGGTTTGAACATTCAGGCCCCCATGATAGTGGGTTTCTCACCATAATTTCTTTGAGATGTGGTGTGACACTGCCCATATGCAACAACCTTCAAAAAACAGGTTTCCTTTGTCCTGCACTTTACTGTGCATTATAGTTGTAAAATATACGGTTAGAAAGTGTATTAGTTTTCCAGGGCTGTCATAACAAAGTGCCACAGACGGAGAGACTCAAACAACAGAAGTTGATTTTCTGTTGCCCAGAAGTCCAAGATTAAGGTGTCAGCAGGGTTGATTTCTCCCGAAGACTCTCTCCTTGGCTTGTAGATAGACATCTTCTCCCTGTATCTCCATTTGGTCTTTCCTCTGTATGTGTCTGTTCTAATCTTCTCTCCAGTTGGATTGTATTAGTGCCCCCCCCCCAATGACTTAATGACCTCTTTAGAAGCCCTATCTCCAAATACAGTCCCATTCTGAGGGACTGAGGGTCAGGACTTCAACATAGGAATTTGGTGGTGCAGGGTGGGGAGACACAGTTCAGCCCGTAACATAAAGCATCATCAGTTTCATGGCAGAGTTTTAAAATGTTGTAGATTTTGGATTAAAGTAGAATATAATTTATTATGGTAGAAAACTTATTTGTATGGTTAGTTATGTTTAACCTAATTTTTGTGTTTGTTGCTTTTAAGAATTGCATTTTTCACAAACAAAACACATATGACCAGAAGTACTAAAGCAAAGTGAATGCACATCATCATACTATAATTTTGGCTTTAGTATCTCTAGCATTTTATCAACAATTAATATGTAAACGCAGACATTGGTAAAATGAGGCCAGATTTAAATAGATGAATCTGAAGCTTATTTGGGGACTTTATAGTAAATTAAATGAAAGACCCAATAAGAAGCAATCTAGAGTAATGATTCTCAAGCTTGAATGAGCCCAGCATTCATCTGGGATATGGCTAAAATGCAGATTCCCTGGCCCATCCCAGCTCAGATACACTGGGTGGGGGCTGGGAGGGCACACAAGAATCTTCATTTGTAAAAAGCATCCCAGTGATTCTGATTCTCCTACAGCCTACTGTGAGAATATAAAGTTGCTTACTATCTATTTAATATAATAAGGTCTCTTATTTTTCACATTTGAGGTAAATATATAATTAAAGTGATGATATTTACTTTAACTTGAAGGTCAAAAGTTTGCCATAATGGAAGAAAAGACCGTTCTTTCCTGCATCCTGCGGCACTTTTGGGTAGAATCAAACCAGAAAAGAGAAGAACTAGGTCTGGCAGGACAATTGATTCTTCGTCCATGTAATGGCATCTGGATCAAGTTGAAGAGAAGAAATGCAGATGAATCCTAACTATGTTATTGGATTGTGCCTTTATCATGAAAAAGATCTTTCCTTAAGAGATACTTGGCATTTACAATGTATAGATCATGAGCTCAATATTCTTAAATCCCTGGGCTTAATTTTTTCTTGTGTCCACTGATCTTAGGGTCAAATCTACCAGACAGAGAGTTTTTATATTTTCATCACCATCATGGACGTTACACCTGCTCTGGGTCCCAAAAATAGGTAGAATTAACTGAGTTAGTACCCAAATCAACATATAACAAGTCTCGCAACAGAGGGAGCTACAGGCCAATTCAACTTCAATTTATAGACCCAAAGGATATAATCTGATTGAAGTTCCAGAATTTTTTGAAGGCATTCTTCTTGACTCAGGAATGTATATATATATATATATATATATATACATACACACACATACATATATATATAATCTCATGTAATTTGAAAAGCGTGAGTAATTAAATACTTTGAATTAAGGGTGTTAAGTTTTTTAGATTGTATCAGTGGCATCCGTCATGAGAAGAATGTTATAGTACTTTTCAGATTTTATCACCCAGAGCAGAACATTCACAAGTTAACTCATAGGTTCTGTTACACTTTCCCTCTCGACTGTTTGCTTATAGCTTTCATTTCATTCTTTGTAGAATCACAATTATTTTCATAAATCGCATATTATTGGAAGAGATTCCCCCAATCTCTCAAGCACCTTATAGAGTTTGATCATTGGCTTTGGGGCTACAGGGACCGTTGGACTTACCTAATTATGCTCCATAAGGGAATGGAACCAATAAGAAGATATGTTTCTGCCCGAAGTCATTTTATTAGTTGGTGACAGGGCTGAAAATAGATAGATATCTATACTCTAAATCTCTCCACTCTCATTCTGATATACTTTCTACCACAATATGCTATTGCTTTGTGGAACTCAGGTCTATGACTAGGTGTGTCATTAGAACACAGGTCTTCTGCCTCTGATTTGGACACATTTCTTCTGGAATAGTTCCATTGTTAAAGGAAAAAAGAAGCCATTCATCTGTATTCAGTAACCCAGTGATATCTCACTTTTGGGTGAGACCTTTAGTTAATTCAATCCTCCAGAACTTACTTCTTATATCAAGCTAATAACTGACACACATTCGTTGAATTTTAATTCCATAGACAATACCTTTGCTCCCTTAGTGATGTTTAGAAACTTCTTTTAATAATTTAAACAAGATTTTTTTTTTTCAATTTTCCCATGGTAATAGCAGATAGAAGCAACAAGTCAAGAGGGTAGAATATGTATTCTTCTATGGATATCAAAGGAAAAGTTTACAAAACCAAAGCCATTTGTCAAACCATACAGCCTGGGCCATTTAGGGTGGGACCAGCAATTGTACCTACTTAACCATCCCAAAGAGCCCCAGTGCATAAAACCCAGTCCCTAAGCTGATGAGAAAAAGTCAAGGAAGGAGGGTTATACAGTGGGAAAAGATTCCCATCAAATGGTTAATCTTGTTATCTAGAAAATGGATATATGTAGATCTCTTTCTCAGGTGATTTTACATAATTGAAATTGCATTCATGGAATCTGGTATTATTTCTTAATTTTTTGCACTTATATTTAACACTTGACTTTTTTATTTTTTGTGACCCTATATGAGACATGAAATTAAATTTAAAGTAAAACATTGCTTAATGTTACCTTTTGGCCTAAGATCTTCATTTGGTCCCAGAATAATTTGTTAGTCATATTTTAATTGGTAATTCATTTAAATCGTGTCAGAGTAGGAATTGAAAAATTATTTTGTCATGTTCTACAGTATTGAAATGCAGATGCTGATTTTTCAAAATAAGAATATGATCAAATATCTGTGTCCCCATTATTTGTCTTGCTCCTGCTTAAAAGAGGTATCTCAAGAAAAACAAATTACATTTTAAATGTGGGTGCTACATTTTATTCTCAGAATTTATGTCAGTCTGAAACATAGATAACTTTTAAAAATACATCAGTGGGTGGCTGATTCATAATGGGCAATAATAGCACTTTTGAATTGATGTCATCAGTGACACACAGATTTTTTAACAAAAGTGTTCCTGAGCCATTGACATAGACTGATCGTGAATGTCCCTGACTCTGAAGAATACATTAGAGGAGAAGTAGAATCACCAGAGCATTTTACTCAGCTGATAGCAGAAAGCGAAATCTCTTAGGGCTACCCGGGAATCAGCAAAACCCACAAGCATCACTGGGTCCCACAGATTGAAAGTCTAGAAACCGCTCCAGGTGATAGACTGTTGAGCTGGTGCTCTATTTACTCTCACGGACAACTGAAGAATGTCGATTTCTGGACCAACTGTCCTCTCTCACAATTAAGAAACATAGGTCTTCTCTTTGTGCTGGTCACAAAAAGATCGACTTTTATCCTGGAATGTACCTAGAAGATCAAAATTTCTTTCTAGCATCTAATGAGATGCGTGATAGAAACATTGAAAATTTTTTAGTCTGCCTAGAAACCCCCTTATACTAGGAACATCACCCTTTTTATTTTTGTAATTATCCTATGATAAATTCCCCCATTTTCTTCTGTTCTCATTCTTTTGCTTCTCCATCACATACATACTGTACAGATGTGGTTCTAATTGGAGCTGCCATGTTCTTAGGTGATCGCACAAATGGGGTCAAATCAGAGTTCACCCCTTGGGTTTTCCCAGCTGGAAATGAAGAGACATGGTTAATCTCCTTTGGTGGAAACATCAGGTTGTGAGGCTCGAGCTCAATCAGCAGATGAACCTCTGCAGCAGCTGCTAGGAGGGGAAACAAGGGGGATGAACAGAGAAGCAGCAGAGAAGAAACAGAGTCCTGGAGGGGTCTGAGCCCCCTGTTCCAGATGGGGCTGAGGCTCAGCTGCACGTCTGCCCTGCCCACTGTTTCGTTGGCCACCTTACTTTGGAACCCAAGAGCCAGTATATAGCCATTTTGCCTGAGTTGATTGTCTTTCAGTTTATAACCAAAAACGACTTGGTGTTTCTCAGGTCAGCTTCAGGATAAAGAAAGAGCCCTCATTCTTTGGACATGATCTATTTTCTTTGTGCTGGTCAATAACTCTCCCCAAGACTGGATTATCAGCACGTATGTCTACTAGCCATTTAAATGCAATAGCATTTGAGAAAATGCTATTTTCTGTTCTAGATAGAAGGAAAATTAAAGTTACAGGGCTTCATTTTAGAATACAGCCAGATTTAGCCTAACACCTCAGTCTAGTTTCTTGTCCTCACCTTGATGACTCCCCCCACTAATTATCATTTTTCTCCTTTTCTAATTAAACCAGATTCATCAGGTTTTCCTTCTGGCTTGCTGTATTCCAAATTTTAGGGACAGATCTCCCATCTGTAATTACTAACAATGGCATGGTTGCATTTCATCCTCAATTTCTTGTCCAGAAATTCACCAAATAGCTATTTCTTTGGGCCAAATTCAATTTCTGAATTAATTCCAGCCTTTAGCTATTTATCCTGTTCTTTCAATCCTAGGAGATACATTTTTGGCACTTTCTTTCTTCTTCTCATCATTATCTCTCTTTTTCACCCATCACTTTCTTTTTGTTGAGGTCTACATTATTGATCCCTGTCTTTCCTGATACTGGTCAACTTATGTTTCATAGAAATAAAGGTTATACTAAAATAAAACTCAGATTCCTATATGAAAATATTGTGATAACTTATTTTCTTCAATAAGGGACATATAGACAGTACAGAGCTTATCAGGAAGAAAAGTAATCACAATCTTTAGACATGATTGTCTTATCTCTAGAATGTTTTAAGTTTACTTTCAAATTCCATATATAGTTTTAAAATATATGTTTTAGCCCAATGGTAAAGAATATTAGACACAGGAGTCTTTCCCACAGGAATGGGAAAGAGGTTAACTTTTTTTTTTTTTTTTGCTACTTACAAGCTTTACCTCCTTTCTGGCTCAAGTCAATCCCAGTTTTAAGTTTTATGCTTATGGAAATATAGTAAGTTAAGACATTTAAACCACTCAGGCACAATTAAGTTTTTCATACGGCCACATCTTCCCAGGAGTGGGATTGTACTTCAGTCTTTCAAGCTTTCTTTGCCTTACTTAATTATGACTGCTATCAATAATGCTCGATGTTGCAACAAATATTGGTTTGCCACTAGCAAAAGCAATGTTGTTTTTGAAAGCCAAGGACTGTAGTGTCTCATTTTGATGCAATTGGATAGACCCTCAAGAGAACATCTGCTCCCACCATAAAACATTTCAGCAGAACTAGGACCCATCAGGATTAGTCCAACAATCATTTTCAGTGTCATCTAAGACTAGCAGCTTGTAACAGCTTACAAGTGGGATTGTGATATTACTGTGTGAATGGGATGGTCCACAACTGGGATACAAGGACATTCCAGTCCTCAATCTGTTTTTCTTTTTAAAGAACATTTAATTCCTTATTCATTTACTTATTTATTCATCATTTTACTCTTCCATTAAATACATGTCTGCCAAGTACTAGAGACATTCAGGGGTCTGGGGAAAGTCAGTTTATCCAGAGATTCTGGGCAAGCTGTCTGGTGGGGTACATGGGCAGGCTTGTTGGTAGAGTTCTCAGGCAGGCAGGTCCAGAAGCTAGGTTTGGAGGGGTGCCTGGATCTTATGTGTGGGTGTGCCTGGATCCTTGGGGGTTGACCTGGTGCTGGGATAGGCCTTGAGCTTGAGTCTGTAGGGGCCAGACTGATAGAGGGGTCACCTGTCACCTAAGTCTATGGGGATACACCTGTTCTTGAGTCCATGGAGGCTGTCCTGGCACCTGGGTCCACAAAGGCCAGCTGGATCTACAGGGGCCGGCCTGGTGTCTGGGCCCATGGGTACCAACCTAAAGCTTAGGGCTGCTAGAGCTGGTCTGGAGACTGGAGTCATGGAGGCCGGGCTATAGCTGGGGCAGGCCTGGAGTCTAGGTCTTTGGAGACCATCTTGGGGCCTGGAGTCCCAGGGGCTTGCCCAGTCTGGGGCAAGCCTGGGCCTGGGGCCACAGAGGCCGATCTGGCACTGTGGTGGGCTTGGAGGCTAGGTCTGTGGGTGTCAGCATGGTACTTGGGGCTGCAGGTGCTGGGCTGGTGCTGGGATTTAGTGGGATGGGTTTAGTCCTTGAGATGTGTGGGAAAGTTGAGTGTTCACTTCACTCTCTTTCCCCTATGCAGAGGGTATCTGTCTCCATGTTGTACTGCCCAGGCTTGGGGATGGGTGACACTAGTAAGGTGAAACTGTCCTTTCTATACTCTTCAATGCATCTTTTCTTATTTCTGTACTGGAACCAGGTGTTGTAACCTCTCACTTGGATTCCTTAGCTCTTGTGAAGTCATTTTTGTGCATGGAGAGTTGTTCAAACTGATGTTTCCACAAGGGGATGAGTGCTAGAAACTCCTATTCTGCTGTCTTGCTGACATCACTCCCTGAAATAGTTAATATGTTTAATAGCTGAACACAGACATAGGGGTTCATGGAATATGTTGACAGGACAAAAAGTTGAAACTGTTGGCAGAAGCCCAAAGTCAATATTAGAGCCAAGCAAATACTGCCTGCAGTGCCACATTAGAACAGCTTGAAGACCGTTCATTTTTAAGTGGCAAGAGACTTCCTCATCTCCAGAACCACAAAAGCAATTGTGCCTTCAGGTAGCAAATTTCTATCTTGATTGCTTCCAAATAAAGTGGGGCTTTTGAACTACAATTTTTACTTTATGAAGAAACTCTTAGTTTATGTTCTAATTTCCTGATTATTTAGAGAGTCTAGAAGGAACTAATGTTATTATATGTGGAAATATTTAAATGTAAGATATTTCAAAATCAAAGCTAATATTCGACTGTTGTAAAATTTTAAAAATGGGTTTTAGTGTTTTCAAAGTTTTTTTTTACTTCGGAATTTTGGGTTAGTACTATTGCCGTTATTTACAATAATTTTTGTTTTGCTCAGATCAAGCGGTTTTATAACACTTTAATTTCTCTCTACCAATTCTTTTTCCAGAATGACTAGCAACAGAGGTGGCAAATCAGCAATAAACACAATAGTAGCCTAGAGGTCTCAATTCGTATCTTGGGAAGCATTATAAATTTTTCCAGTCCTTAGACATAAAATGTACAGAAACCCTTGTTCTCTATCCTTGGAATTGTGTGCTTTGATTTGCAATTCAGACATTCACAGGAAAATATATATCACCTTAAATTAAGGTTCATGTTAAATATACTTTAAATTGATCTAAAATCAGCAGAGTTATGTATGTGTTGTTTTCTTTTCTAGGATGATTTCATTCAGGCAAACAGCTTGTTTCATTTCCTTGTTTGCTACAGTTTCCTGTGGTAAGTGATTTATCCACAAAACACAAAGTTAAGGATGTGTAAGAAAGGAGTAGATAAACAAGACAAAGCACCCCTGGAGAAAGCTATTGAACAGTACAGCTTTAGGGAAGGAGACAGCCCCTGCTAATTGAGGACACCTATGCTTTTAATGTTCAGAGGCAAGTACCACTTTCCAGATATATTGTCCTAGACACACGTTGCAGACCAAGGGGAGGAGCTTAGAAGGGAGACTGTCTTAGAGTTTGTGCTAACAAAAACTTCTATTTGGAGATGATGCTCTACAAAGCCGATCTCAAAACAAAAAATTTGCCCTCTATTTTTATTATCAACATTTAAAAAAAATAAACTTTAACTGAAAATTCGATAGAATGCTAGACGTTTTATGGTGCCTGAGTCCAATCCAAATATCTGCTAGGTCATTTTTACTCTAGGCCACTTAGGAACATTTCAGAAATGAAAGTGCCTGGTTTAAATTTAACTTAGTAAACCATCCATTTGAATAGTTCTAGGTGAATAGTCTGCAACACCAAGTTTTGATCTTATTTCATTCTCTATCCATTCCATTAATTTTCAGAGAAAAAGAATGATTCTAGGCACTGTTTTTCATTAGTCATTGTAGAGTGGAGTTTTCTTGGGATCACAATTCTGAGTCTATGGTGACTTAACATGGCCATACCACGGTGAGTATTTACTTACCTCCCAGATGTATCGCAAAGATAAACACCTATGGGTAAGATTTACATTGTAAAGATATATAATTTTTTTTCAGGAAAAAGCTTTTTTCCCCTAAATCACAACTCCCCTCTATTTGTCCCATCAACCCTAATACCTTCAGAAACATAATCATTAGCGTGTACAAACCCACTGAATGCCAGGAAGGAGTAGAAGCCAGAAATGCTGTGGACCAGCATTTTTTTCCTTTTGCAAAAAAATAATAATAATAAATGATTACGCTAGAAAAATTAGAGGTGTAAATAAGCAGAGAATTAGAAAGTACATATTGCCTATAGTCCCCAAATGCAGAAATAGCCATTGCTAAAAATCTTTTGTTTAGTCTTTCAGATATTTTTCTACTTATACCATTTACACATTTACACAGATGTTATTAATTACAGATACTCTTTAACTCGTGTTTCCCATTTATAGCTATTTTTTAATGCAAAACAATATGTATCATGTTTTTTGGAGCTTGGGATTCTTCCCTTTATATGGTATTTTTGTATGTACATTCTGACACACATGTTCAATTATTTCTGTAGAATACATTTTTACAAACAAAAATACTAGATACAAATGTGTGAAAATTTTTGAAGGTTTAACGGCATGCACCATGAAATTATCTTTCAGAAAGGTTATTCCCCAGTTGACTTTTTCCACCAGCTTATGAGTGTGTTCATTTACTCCACTTAGGCCAACTCTAATAGGCAGCCATTTTTTCGTGGGCTGGCATACATTCACCTTTCTGGAAACAGTATCCTAATTTATTTCTGAGGAGCTGCCTCCCAGTTTGGGTCCAGGTAGCTCTGGTGCCCCTGCTGCTGCTGCAGACACCAGGGTGGGGCTTATGGCTCAGTCAGGCCTGACCCAGGAAGTGCACACACCCTGCTGGCTGCGGTGACCCAGTCAGAGCCAAAGTCTCACCACAAGGCCAATTTTGCTTAAACTTCTAGAAATAGGACATTTTTCTCCCCAATTTGACTTGAAATAAAAGTGAATGCAGAAGCCTGAGCTGCTGGTACTATCTTGTTACTATGTGGAGCTCGAGACCAATGGCAACACCATGGGCCAGAGCAAAAGGATGGAGACAGACTGTCTACTGATGCTGTCAGTTGAGCACAGTGCCCAGTTATTCCTGAGGCCATATTCACCATGGACTTTTTGGCTTCTGAACCAATAAATTTCATTTGCACTCAAGCCATTTTGAGCTAGGTTTTCCATCACTTGCAATCAAAATCGGTACATGAACACTGGTTATGTAATTTTTAAGTTTTGCTAATCCCATGGGTAAAATGACATCTAGCTGTTCTAACTTGCCTATATTTGTGATTTCTTACCATTTTTCATATACTTAACTAGTCACTGGTGTTTCTTTTGCAAATTATCTTTTCATGTCTGTCACCTAATTTTTAAATATTAAAATGCTTTTCTTATTATTGATCATGTAGTTTTCTAACACAACCGAATAACCTACCCAGTGTCCATGGACATGGTAACCCATGTGAAAGCTGTCAGTGCCATGGTTATTATTAGCTAACATGTGTAACAGTGCTTTATATACACTTTAAATACAATACAAACAAGGCTGTCGTCATCCTCACCATCACCATCATTACCAACTTATAAGAATAAGCAAGAACAACTACTATTAATAGAAGTTTCTTTCCATTCAGCTCTGAAGTTAGTATGTTCCTAGTCACCCTCTTCCATCAACTGAGTCACACAGTAGTTCAAAAATGCTCTACTGCAGCACAGGAATTCCCAGGCTAGCAACAGCTGTTGTTTGTACCCTTGTTTTGCATTGGGATGGGGGGAGGGGTGATGGCTTGATAATTATGAATCAGCCAAAAATACTAACTGTCTAAAAAACAGACCTCATTTTAACTAGCATTGTCACTGGACCAACCACTCAGTGTTTTGTGTGTATATGAAATCTAGGCAATACACTTGTATTCCCAAAAGCTTCCACCTGAAGAGATCTGTGCTCTTTCCAAATATAAACCTTACCCAAGAGGTAGTCACTTTAGCCACACCTCTGAGAGGCAGAGAAGCAACTTTGAGGGGTTGAATTGTCACAAGGAGGCCCAGAGCCAGAATCCCCAGAGGGGCAGGATAGTGCAGAGGAATGTTAATCTTCAGGCTTAATGAAATGCATGTTGTCTACCCTGCCCATTCCCTGAAAGGCAATACAAAAATAGACACTAGTTAAATTGAAGAGTGACTACCTCTCTAGGGAATAGACAAGGTTGTCATTGGAATATGGCATGGTAAATGGACAGTTGACTGACTAAAATGAACATGCTACCCGAGCTGGGAAGCTTAGTAAGCACACCTTGAAGTGGGTCTTTCAAGATAAATACAAATTCATATTTTAAAGCCAGTAAGGACATTTAATTCTCTAATAATATGTAGGGTGCAAGGTACTTTAGAGCTGTGATTAACTCCAAACAGCAAATAGTGCAAAATTTATTTTCAATTTAGCATATGCGTGCATTGCTTGAACTATCTAAAAAAATGAGCATGTATAAAAACAAACATTTAATAACTATCAGTTTGCTTGAATTAGACTGCGATGAGGAGTGACATTTAACATTGCATGCTAGAAAAAGAGATAAGATTGGAAGTCAGAAGGGCTGGATTTATGTCCCAAGACATTAATTAGCTGTATGGATTTAGGGAAAGTCTATGCACCCGAGACTTCTTTCTTAAAATAAAAAAAATCAGATGCAGATAATAAAGCCTGCCTCTAGCTTCCCTTAGAGAGTTGTAATAACTACTGAAAATGTTTGTCACAAAAGTGTTTTGAAAATAGATCAAATATTGTTATTTTTAAGGAATTAAATTTTCATAGCATGTTAGGCAACAGGGAGAAACTAAGCTATAGTTGTATTTTATTATGGATAACTTATGTGCAAATTATTGTATGATTTAATAAAAATCAATCAAATTTTTTATACAGAAGTACCCAGAAAATGACTTTAAATAACATACATACATTGTTCAAATAGTAATCTTAATATATTTCATAAAGATCTTTAGGTGGTCAGTGGACAAAATAAGAAGGCTCAGACCACAGATATATTTCTATTAAAATTATTGTTTGCATTTATTCCTAATTAATTTTTTTATGATTATATTACAGGATGTCTGATTCAACTATATGAAAACACCTTCTTCAGAGGTGGGGATCTAACTGCTGTGTACACCCCAAGTGCCCAACACTGTCAGATGGTGTGCACATTCCACCCTAAGTGTTTGCTATTCAGTTTTCTTCCAGCAAGTTCAACTAATGAAGCAGGGAAAAGGTAAAAGTTGATATTTCATTGTTGGAGAAGTCAGTCATTTTTCAAGGTGGAATCAGTTGTGTGCAAAAAGGTATAGCGTATCTCAGGGTTGTTTCTCTAATGAGGTTCAAAGACCAGCTTCATCAGAATCATCCGGTTCATACCAATGCAGACTCAGGCCACAGCCCAAACCTACTGAACCAAAGTCTCTTGGGCCTGGAAATCTGCAGTTGAACAATCACTACATTCCTTTAAAGCAGTAGAAGCCAGTATTTTTCTATCCAAAGCCTCAAGAAAAATGCTTGAAAATCATTTGGTTAAGAGATTGTGTCATAAACTGACAGGGTCTACTAACAGGTGAACATTTCACCTGAATAAGAAAATAAGTGTCTGACCTATAGTCACATTTGTGGATAGCACAGTACTAAGAAAATATGACAAAAGACAAGCATTTTTTGAGAATATAATTGAGTAAGATCCAGAACTTGTGATCTTGGGAGAGGATGGGTTTGAATGGTGCCTATAGTGAGCCGATTTGGGCACCTGTGATATGATGGTATATATGGAGTGTGAGTGTGTGTGCCCATGTGTGTGTGTGTGTGTGTGTGCGCTCGTGCACATATGCATATGTATTATTAACTGGTAATTTGTAAAAGTAAGAATATTGGCAAAAATTGTTGGTAATTAAAAATCTTTTTAGGTCATGAAACATTCTTATTATGTACTACCACAGTTTTCATATTAATTTTCTTTCATTTTGATCATTATCCAGAATAAACTTTTCTTTGTTGTTCCCATTTCAATATCCATAATTCTATTCTCTCATCTTCATTTTATTTGAGTTTAAGAACTAAGAAGTGGATATTTATTCTCTGATCCTACATATTAAATTTTCACAGAAAACCCAGACTGTATGTAAGAGTCGTCATACTAAAAGTTGAGTTGGGTTCTACAATTCGTGTAAATAATGAAATTAACATTAAGGTTGACATTTAAGACAGAAAGAAGTCTTCCATTAAGTGTAGACTATAAGGAGTTAATAAGAAAGATGAATACTGTACACGGATCTAACTTTTATCACTGATTTAATTTTTTAAGTAAATGAAAGTGTTTACAAAAGCAATCACTAGGTGGGAACAAAGCTGCCTGAAAGTTTAGGAACACAAGATAAATAATTAACTCTTCACTATGGTTGTCTTTCTATGCTTAAAAAATTATGAATGTAAAGATAAACAATGCTGATATTAGGTATCACAGAGACCTTAGATATTATAAAATTACCTCTAAGAAAGTTCTTTTTAGCAAGTGTCAGAGAAGCTGTATTATTTTTCTTACTCTAAGCTTTATTTATTAGTGCATAGAAAATGCTAGATATTTCCTCAATGTATGTTTATTATTCTACTTCCTAAGTGAAGCTACTTTTACAAACAGGTTTGGTTGCTTCTTGAAAGATAGTGTTACAGGAACACTGCCAAGAATGCATCGAGCAAGTGCAATTTCTGGACATTCCTTAAAGCAATGTGGTCATCAAATAAATGGTAAGATGTGGATTTCTTAACTAAATTTGAGTCAATAATGGATCTGCCTTAGAGCAGATTTTGCTCAATGTCTGTACTGCTATGGACTTTTGAAAGTGAACACTCAGAAAGATAACAGGGCAGTATTCTGGACATAAAAGAGTGAACCATATTCCAATATCTGGACAATCCTCGTCTTCATCAGTCAACACATACTTAATGAGCCTCTATTACTTATGAGTTAGCACTAAAGCCTAAGATTTGTGGAAAGTGAGTACACATCTAAACAACAGTCTCGCCTTGATTCCAGATAAGAATCTTAAAGAAAATGCAGGGAACATCTCTCTCCCAGGTTCACTTGAGGATAATGTGTACACAGTGGTTCTCAAAATCACTCTCTTTCCGAAGTGATTTTGTGCTTTCCCCTAGGGCACACTTGGCAATGTCTGGAGACACTTTCGGTTGTCACAACAAGGCAGAATGCTGCTAGCATTCAGTGAGTATAGAGGCCAGAGACGCTATAATATTGAACATTCCACAAGGCACAGGGCAGTCCCCCCAATAAAGAATTTTCTGGCCCAAAATGTCAATGATGCTGAGGTCAAGCAAGGAACCCTGTCGTATACCATTAAGCCCAAATTGAAGAACTGGTTTCTGTAAATCTTGCTAAGAATGATACTTTTTAAAACAAATATGAGGACTAAGATGCTGGAGAACTTTGACTCTGACACCTGTTCCTACTGATGTATTGGGAAGCAGTTTCCAACACTATCCTAATACATTTGAGACAAATGAAGTATTTCTCTAGCATGATTGGGACTAATTAGAAAGTGAAAAGTGCCAAAAAGATGCTCTCAACTGATGTGTTGAATCCTAAAATAACCGTGCTGCGACTGTACATCATTACTATTAATATTTTGTATTTATAATGCACAGTTAATTTTGTAGGTTCAAATTTCAGATGTTTTAAAATATTTCATCCTTCCTCCGCCGTTAGCACCATCCCTTCAACACACACACACTCTGAGCCTGTTATTTGCATTGTAACCAGTTACCGCCTTAGTTATAAATATGGGGGCCTGACTTGGCCAGTCTAACAGGTGTAGTTTACCTGAGGTGGACCACATTTCCTTTTTTATAAGATCAAATTTATATGTTAATACAATTTCATATAAATTAGTAAATTAAGTGCTATTTCTAATTATTATATCTTATAGCAAAATTTAAAGGAAAAGTGATATTGTACCTTTCTCAATACTCCTTAGTTATTGTTAATTTATTCCAAAACTTAATCTTAAAACAAACAAATAAAAAGTCTTACCCACTGAGCTTCATTGTAATATCCCTTTCTAACTGTCCCCAAACATCTTAAATTAAAGTGAAAAATTGCTAGTAGGTACATAAAGCCTCTAAACTCAGTCAAAAAACATTTAGAAGTAGGTTTATAACTTTCAGATAACCATACAGAAAAGTTTTTGTTTGTTAAGTATCCCATTCCAACTCTTAGGCTGTTTCTTTTCTCATGTGCAGCAAAATTGGAAAGAGATTTCGTTTCTATAATCTGCAAATTCCTTTGTTTATGAAGCACTGTGAATAATCCACCTCCTTGCCCATCTCAATAGATGGTTCTCCTGCTAGTTTGTATACTTTATGCCCTCCCCACTCTTAAATTCAGTTTTATGATTTCAACCATACTTAGGAGTGGAAAATTATATATAATAGATGATGGTTTATACTGCTTCCTTAACCAAGAATCTAACTAACAAATTTGAGTCTTAAAAAGGGGGTTTAATTTGGTTCACTATTTGTTAAAAGAATTATCTACGTTTTTGCGTGTAAGATAAATTACAATTTAAAATGTACTCAAATAGAATTTAACACAATTTTAAAGCAAGAATGGAAGTGGGTTCCTCATGCCTTGTTGATTTTCTAGTGCCCATTGATAATTTCAGCGTGGAATTTACTTATATTGCTGCATGCACCTTGTGGTTTAGGAGGCAAAGTAACCCTTTTTCCAAGCTAGTACTTTAGGGGAGAAAAATATCAGATTATATTTAGTTCAAGCAGAGTTTCATAATTTAGGAACATACAAATTTTTAAGCCTCTAATGAACAGAGCAGTTTCCAAAAATTAGATATTATCCTTCAAAACTACCCTGCCCAAATGGTACATGAGGATGTTACCTCTAGAAAGGAAACTGACTGGATTTGCTCTGTGTGTTGTACTTGTACAGCTTGCCACCAAGACACTTATAAAGGAATTGATATGAGAGGAGCCAATATTAATGTGTCTAAGGTTAACAGTGTTGAAGAATGCCAAAAATGGTGCACCAATAATATTCACTGCCAATTTTTCACATATGCCACACAAGCATTTTCCAATGCAGAGTACCGGTGAGTAAAATGAGTAGTGATTGTTTTTTATGATGGTGCTTCTAGGGTTTAATTGTATTCTTCATAACCTCTTTTTTTCTAACTGAAAACCAAACAGGGCTTTTAGACCTAACTACTTTCCTTATTTACTTACTCAATTTTAGTGTCATTCTTCCCCGAAGAGAGTAAGGTCCATTTGGTCCACAAACAGGCTGTGCTTATCAGATGAAGGTTTAGTGTGTTGTAGAATAATGTTTCCCACCACATTCTCACCCTAACTTGCCCTCTGCAGAGAAGGATGCTTGTTTGATTAACAACGCAATTCCCTAACTCATTCATTATCAGGGTCATTGTTCTAATTGCCTTGTTTATTTTCCATTGCCTATGGGTCTATTTTAATGTCAAATATTACCTGGACTGCTGCATGCTCCTCAAAATTTAGCAAGCAAAGTGACCTCTTCTCTTCACATTCAGGAACAACTGCCTATTAAAGCAAAGTCCAAGTGGAACGCCGACCAGCATAAAGGTGGTGGATAATGTAGTGTCTGGATTCTCCCTGAAGCCCTGTGCACTTTCGGAAATTGGTAATTGTGTGACTACCGTTTCACTCTGTGATTGCAGTAGGCAGAATAAGAGCTCCCCCAAGACGTCTGTGTGCTAATGCCTAAAACCTGTGCATGTGTTACTTTACTCTGCAAAAGGATCTTTGTAGATTAAGTTAAGGACTTTGAATGGGGAGATGATTCGGGACTATCTGGGTGGGCCTGATATACTCGCAGGGTCCCTATGAGAGACACCTCTGGGTGAAAAAGATGGCCTAGTAACATTGCAATTACAGGGAGCAACATCGTGGTTTCTGAGGATAACCAGATGGCTTCTTTGAAATTGAGAATGTTCTATAAATCAATTGGTTACATGACCAAAATATCTAAAAATATATGAGACTGACAGGAGGGTTGCCCAACATATTAGATTAGAAGAGCAAAATAAGAACAATTTTAATAGGTTAAGATATTGGGTTTAAAGTACTGCATTTATTTAATGTGGATAAGTGTAAAGCTCTTAGGACCATATGTACACATGGGAAAGATGAGACTTAGTAGTATATAAGAAGATTTAAAGGATACAGTTGAGAATCCCTAGTGGAACTGCTGAAAATCTCATGAAAACTTAATTTTTATCTGTATGAATAATGTGTCCATTGTATATGATTCTCTCCTATGGAGTTTGGTATTTTGATGTAGCATGTATTATTTTTCACAGTAGGTTTAAAATTTTGATATATAATTTAGATAACATAAAAATTAAACCTTTTAAAGTGTACAAAGTGTATAATTCAGTGGTTTTTAGCATAACCACAAAATTGTACAACAATCACCACTATCTAGTTCCAGAACATTTTCATCACCCCAAAGGAAAAGCTATATCCATTAGCAGTCGTTCTCCGTTCCCTTCTCCCCCGATCCCCTGATGGCCACTAGTCTACTTTCTGTATCTATGGACTTGACTGTTCTGGACCTTTAATATAAACGCAGTCATACAATGTGTGGTGTTTTGTGTCTAGCTTTTTTCTTTTTTTTTTTTTTTAATTTTGACTTTTTTATTTATTGACTTTTAAATTTCAGAATATTATGGGAGTACAAATATTTTGATTACATATAATGCCTTTGCCTCACCCAAGCCACAGCTACAAACGTGCCCATCCCCCATCGAGTATGCTCTGCACCTATTAGTTGTGAGTTTACCCATCCCCACCACCCCCCTCCCACCCAATGAATATTACTTTCATGTGAGCACCTAAATGTTGACCAGTTAGTACCAATTTGATGGCGAGTACATGTGGTGTTTGTTTTTCCATTCTTGTGATACTTCACTTTGAAGGATGGGCTCAATCTCTATCCAGTGACTCAATAGTCATTCAGCAATAGATTGTTTAATTTCCATGACTTTGTGAAGAGGTGAGTGTTTCTGTTTGAATTGATCTCTAATTTTATTCCACTGTGGTCTGAAAAGATATATGCTATAATTTCTATTTTTTCAAATTTGTTGAGATCTGATTTGTGGCCTAGGATGTGATCAACTTTAGAGAAAGTTCCATGAGCTGATGAGAAGAATGTATATTCAGTTTTGTTTGTGTGGAGTGTTCTGTAGATGTCTGTTAGATTCATTTGTTCTAGAGATCTGTTTAAGTCCATTGTTTCTTTGCTTATTTTCTGCTTGGAGGATCTGTCCAGTTCAGTCCATGGGGTGTTGAAATCTCCAGCTACTATGGCATTACTGTTTATCATGTTGTCTAGATCAATCAGGGTTTGCTCTATGTGTCTGGGTGCCCCTGTTTTGGCTGCATAAATATTAAGAATTGTTAAGTCTTCTTGTTGGATTTTTCCCTCCACCACTATATAGTGACTATCTTTGTCTTTCTTTACTTTTGCTGCTTTAAAGTTTATGTTATCTGATACAAGAATAGCTACCCCAGCTTTCTTTTTGTTTCCATTTGCCCATACGATTGTTTTCCAACCCTTCACCCCGAGTCTGAATGTGTCCTTGTGGGTAAGATGCATTTCCTGGAAACAGCAGATACTTGGCTTGTGTTTTTTAATCCACTCAGCCAGTCTATGTCTCTTCAGTGGGCAATTCAAGCCATTCACATTTATTGATATCTCTGCTTGATTTTCTTAACAGTTAGTCATTGGACAAAGATGTTCTTAATTGCCCAGAACCAATAAGTTTCCCAGACTTTCCAAGTTTCCTGACAAGGGCTCTGTTGTTGAGGCACGGCTTCAATGCTCATAGCCTTTACTTCCTGCTGGCACTGAGCTCTCAGAGCTCAGAGAGCTCACGGACAGGCAGGAGCTTGGGGTTTTATCAGGTCTTTCATAGGCTTGCGCGCAGCCCTGGGCACGGACGTAACTCTATACATGCATGTGGCCTCGTAGATTCCCAAGAATATGTCAGAGGTTTCCAAACCTCCCTATGGACATCTCTTTCCACAAGTTTTCCTTTTAAGATTTTTCACTGGCATGTTGCTTGCCTCGGTTGCTGTTGCCGCCTTGGGCAGCTGCAATGTTATATAACTATCATGTTTTTTTTTTTTTTTTTTTTTTGACAAATGAACCCAAGGAAAAGGCTAGTAACACTGGGCAGCTCTGGGTCAGGCCAAATAACTTCAAGCCTTGTCAGTGGGATTTTCCAGGGAACTGCCAGGCGGTTATCTGGGAATGAGCCTCTGGAGCAGCTCCAGCCCCATTCTGACCCTCCCAGCATCTGCTCGGCTGCTGGGTTTCCCTGTGATTGTGGGGCCGAGGGGAAGGGGATGTACATAGGGCAGGTTAAAACCCTACAAAGCTCACCGTTCTTACTGATATTCAGCTGTTTTTCTTGAATAACAAGAAAGAATAAGCCTTTGGTTAATTTCCAGAGTTCTGAATATGTTAGTTTTGACAATTTTTCCAATGCTGTCATTACTTTTATGGAAGGGAGGATGTTTGGAGGTCCTTACGCTGCCATTCCCACTAAAATCATATAGCACTTTTGAAAAACAAAACAAAAACAAACAAAATAGTCTTAAAAGAGAAAATGGTCTTTGGAACAAGGAGGCATCTGCCCTTTCGTCATCTGCACAGGTCAGAGCATTCCTGAAACATTATGTTCAGTTCTGTATTCCACATTTTGTATAGGTCAATGGAAAAATGGAGCACTTCAAAAGAGGGCATCTGGATGGTAAAATATCTAGAAGTAACAGAAAATAAAAAAATGATTAAAAGAAGAAGTTAAAGACATTTGACTTGAAAAAAGAGGATAATTGTCTTAATTTTTTTTTTTTTTTTTTGAAGAGCTGTCCTTGGAAAAGGAATTAGACAAATTTGTGTGGTTCCATAGGGTAGATCTAGGTAGATACTAGTGTGAAGAAAATAAGAAAAGGATTCCTAACACTTGAGGTGGTCCAGAAAAGAATGGGCCTTGTCACGAGGTAGGGAACTCCTCGTCGCTATACATGTCTAAGTAAAAGTCGTGAAATGACCTGCCAGGGATGTCCTTGTGAGAATACAGTTGTGGGTTGGCATAGATGACCCATAAGTTCCCTTCCAGCATCAACAGTCTATCTTTTTGGTTTTTTAAAAATTTAATTAGTTGACATCTAATTTCCTAGACTACCCATCTGAAGAGATTATGAGAGTTGCTCTTTCTTAATCCAACTATATTCATTTAAATTATGTTTGTTTTTGTTTTTCCCATAATTTCTAGCATTATTCTTTAAGCTTCCATAATTTTAATAGAAATTATTTATTAAATTGAGTAAATAATATGAACACGAACAAAAACAAAATTAAGAAGTAAGATTATATAACAATAATAAAAGTGGATTTTCTCCTGTTGTAATTTTATTGGTCACAAGACATTTTTGTTAGCTGTTTGGTATTTTTGTTAATCTCTTTTTATTAAAATATTTTCTTAATATTCAGGAAATATAACATAAAACCTATGTCCCTAAGGCTTGGAATTCAGGGTCAAGGTAATATAAAGGAAGCATGAACACACGCTAACTTAAAGGTTTTACATTGGTAGTGGAGGAGCTAGGAGCATAGGTTGAGCTATTTTATTTTTCTGACATAGAAATTTGTCCCTTATTGGAGTTAGACCAATTTTGCTTTCCTCCAAATGACAAACAACAAGTTTGAAGATATTTCAACAGGTATTTTCTTACTTAGGATGTTTGGTGCTATGAATAATAAATAGTCACGATTTCTTTAGTTATTATAACAAAGTACAAGCAAATTTAGTGTCACGTCATTTACTGAGGATCCTCTTCCCTCTGTGAATTCACAGGCTGCCACATGGACATTTTCCAGAATGTTGCATTTTCAGATATTGATGTTGCCAGAGTTCTCACGCCAGATGCTTTTGTATGTCGAACCATTTGCACCTATCATCCCAGCTGCCTCTTCTTTACCTTCTATACGAATGCATGGAATGTAGAGTCACAAAGGCGAGTATGACTGTGTAGGGTTTGCTGCTGTTCTTTCATCGCTTTCATTTTATAGGTTGAGTTTTTAAAACGTTTTGTTCATTTTCCTCCAAACACTGGAAGTGGCAGTTTAAGTAGATACCTTTTTGCCAGGTGCAGATTAGTTAAGAGATTAGCAGACTTTTCTACCTACCTTCTCTTACTTAAAACAAACACACCATTGAATCAATGAAGCATTCAGTTGCCATGGGGAGGGGGAAAAAAGGATCTGATATCTTTCTTACTGATCTTAATGCTTTGTATTAGCCTGAAGTAAAACCACTCATTGGCAGTATATCCTTGAAGCTTGTTGGCTCTAATTTCTCTCCGTCTCAGATTACAGTTGTGGTGTGACCTCTTTACTTTAGATAACCACCCTTTTCTGTACATAACAGAATGGAGCTAAGAGAAGGGTTTATAGTTATATAATAGGATCAGCAGCATAGATCCCCAGAATTTATTCTTTGATGTCTTTTGTTTTTCCAGTTAAAAGGTGGAACTTTACCAATGCCCTCTCTTCAGGTTACCCTTATGCCTATTAGTTTTCTCTAGAGGGAGATATGGCTTGATTTACATTTAATCTCTGCAATTTATTAAAGTCCTGTAGTCTGACTTACTTTAAAGAGTTTCTTGGAAGCATAAAATTCTCAGAGTTGCTTTTGGGTTGTGAGCTGCTTTTGTATTTGCCTAATGTTTTTAATGCAGTTTTATTTTTATCTCTTTGATTCTTTTTAAAAAAAAATAGAAATGTTTGTTTCCTTAAGACTTCTCGGAGCGGGACACCAAGTTCCCCTACTATTCAAGAAAATACTGTATCTGGATATAGCCTTTTAACCTGCAAAAGAACTTTACCTGGTAATGTGATTTAATAATGATATTACATAAAATGTGTCAAATTTTATGATTTTCCAACAAGTAATAGTGATGAAACAATCCTCAAGATGTGAAAAACTTGTGTAAATGTGGTTTATTGCTTTTCCCATTGTATATCTTTGTCTGTTTATGATTGGCACAGAACCCTGCCATTCCAAAATTTACTCTGGAGTTGACTTTGGAGGGGAAGACTTGAGCGTGATCTTCGTGGATGGAGTGAATGTTTGCCAAGAGACTTGTACGAAAATGATTCGCTGTCAGTTTTTTACTTACTCTTTACTCCCAGAAGACTGTAGGGGAGAAAAGTAAGGGAAATTTTATGTTTCAAAGAGTCGACAAGATCATTTCATATCCTTTCGCCTTCTGTGAAGGTTTACTCTTTATACTGTTTGTTTTATGTAGGTGTAAGTGTTCCTTAAGATTATCTTTGGATGGTTCTCCAACTAGCATTACATATGGGACACAAGGGAGATCTGGCTATTCTTTGAGACTATGTGAAGCTGGGGACGGCTCTGGTGAGTAAACCTCACATTTTCCTGGAACCGTAAAGGGACTGCAACTGTGTCGTTTCGATAGCTTGCTTGGTCTTATAGAATGGAATTACATATCTTGTTTTCCTTGGCTGAAGGGGACTCTGATTCGCTTCTAATTCCAACTGTTTGCTTCAACACTCTCTTAGTCTGCACAACAAAAACAAACGCACGCATTGTTGGAGGAACGAACTCTTCGTGGGGAGAGTGGCCCTGGCAGGTGAGCCTGCAAGTGCAGCTGGGAACCCGGAGACATATGTGTGGAGGGTCCATCATCGGACACCAGTGGGTCCTGACTGCTGCCCACTGCTTTGTTGGGTAAGTATTGGATGCGTCTAATCCAGAGTCTTATTTTGATTTTTTTGTTTTAAAGAATCTATAATCAGTTTCTGCATCGTCATGTGACTTCATGAATGGTGAGTTATTCTCTTTTAGTAAAACATATTTTAAGGCAGCGATGGTATTCAAAATATTTAACACCTGGTAAGGTCTGAATGCTGGCCGATCTGACCCATCAGTGCCCTGGGTGGATGTCACTCCTGCCAAAAGAGAGTATAAAACAACGCCCACCCCTGCCCTTCTGCCTGCCAATCCCTAATGCATTCTTCAAAGACTTATTTTTCAGGCCTATAGAAATTGTACTTTTTGCTCTTTGATTCACAAATGTGGTAAGTGATAACCATAAAACAAAAATGTGATAGTTTATTTCTCTACATATTTCAATGTATATAATCTGATATAATATTTCTGTTTTATTGGGCAAATAGTACATATGGTAGGATTTTTAAGTCTTAAGACATTCAGCCTTTGTAGTTAGACAGACCAGGACTTGAATGACAGCTCTGCCACTTACGAAAGATGTGGGCAATTTGTAAATCTCTCTGAGCTTTATTTTATCTGAAATGTGAATAACAGTAGTACCTAATTCATAAGATTATTAGAAGGATTAAGTGACACACTTAAAATACTTAGCACTGTACCTGGAATGTAAAAATTACTCAAAAATATAAGCTATGATTACCATGTTCAATAAGAAATATAAAGATTGAAAACATCTATGAATAAGCAAAAGGGATACTAAAAGACACTTGATCTCTCTCAAAAATAAACACAAGTATTTTTCTTATGGTGAAATTCTTGCCTAGTTACGTCTACCAGGACTGAGCCTACTGCCAACAAAATACAGCACTTGGTGGCACAGCTGGACGGAACACATCTCTGCATTGTCATTTGGCACAGGGGCTCTGTTGCATGTGGCCTCGCTAAGGACGGCTGTTAGGCTGGAAGAAAAGGCATCGAGGTGGAAAATAGCAGGTCTCTTTTTACAAAATGCACCCCAATTTTGGACCAAGAATTTTCATTCTCCAAGGCTCAGTGTCGTGAGTTCCTAAGAGAAAATACACATAGAAACCCTGTGATTTAGTTGAAAGAAAGCCCCTTTGCGCCTGACGTCTCTGTTATTTCCTCAGAATTTTGTGCGATCATGTCTTGCACTACTCACTTGATGATGATAAAAATTTCCTAAAAATTTTTTATCATTTTATTTCTGGAGCAAGATAAGACTTTGCTTTGGATCATAATTTTGGATTTATTTTGTATATATTCATCTTTTAAGGAGTTAATTTAAATTTCCATACTGTCCAAAATATAGATATATAATATAGAATATTTTAAACCACACTGAAGTCTCCTGAATTTGCCCTGTTAAAGGGGCTTGTAAGAGCAGCCTCACCTTGATAGTTCTGACTTGGATGAAAGCAATTGCGTTCAGGTTTGGTGACCCGGTCTTGATTTTCCCATGACAAATTGCTATCATCTCTCCCCACCACGGTTTCTCTCAGAATGGGACTGCAACATTCTTGCATTTTTACTTGCGGTACACATGATATAATTACGTAAAGGTGCATTTTTCAATGTTTTAAACTAAATGTTCAGAGATTCAGTACTGCTGCTGTTGGTGATGACAAGTTGCTAGGAAGAAAAACTAGGTAGGGAAAAACATGTCGTATGTTGTATTTCCTTCCCAGTTCTCTTTGAAAAGGAAAGCGAAAGGAAAAAGGGAAACATCAAAGGCCAGCCTTTCCAGTCTAACAAGTATTTCTTTTTCTCTCCTAGGCTTCCCTTACCGGATGTTTGGCGTATTTATAGTGGCATTTTAAATCTGTCAGACATTACAAAAGAAACACCTGTCTCACTCATAAAAGAAATTATTGTTCACCAAAACTACAAAATCTCAGAAGGTGGTCATGACATTGCCTTAATAAAACTTCATGCTCCTTTGAATTACACTGGTATGTAGCATCTTCAAGAAGCCGTGCAGCTGGGTGGTGCTGGTTTGAACTTTCACATCGGTTTGAATGAGCATGCACACCTGCAGACACTGTCTTTGTTTCCTGGTTAGTGGAGTTGAGTGAGGGAAAGGTGAGGGTTGCAAGAGAGGTGAAGACCGTGTAACTTGGCATAAAATCTCTTCTACTTAAGGGGCAAGAAATTTTAATTAGTTATTTCAGGGGGGAATACAACTCATATGCATTATTGAAATAATAGGCGTAGGAAATGTCTGTGCCACCTGGGAAGCAAGGGACTTCCTTTGACAGAACGGAACTATCATTGCTTTGGGCTTAGGAATACTGGGGATATATAAGGGCAAGTGGAACAGATAGTAATTTCCAGGGGTAATTTGAGTAGAAAAGAGACTGACACAGAAAAAGGCTCTGGGACGACTGGAGTGTCATGGTTGGAGGTGTTGACTTTGGAGGTACAAAGCCCGAGGAAGCTAATCTGTGTCCACTAACAATTATGTGACCTCGGGCAAGTTACTTTACCTCTTCGCACCTCTAATTTTCTCATCTGCAAAAATGAGGATGATAATTTCTTCCTAGGTTTGTCACAATAATGAAGTTAATACGTTGAGGCACTTAAAATAATGCCTGGAGCAGTATAGACACTCTGCTATGACTATTACAGATAGCATAATAAGACCCAAGAACTTCTACATGTTTTTGACAGTAGATTTGCGTTCTGACTTTATTTTTTTATTTAATGCAGAAAATTCTAACATCAAAAATATCATGTGAAAATGACTCTGACGGCGAAAAATGTTCCAAATCATTGACCTTAGAAATTGAGCAGAAAGCAAAAGTGTTATTCTTGGTGCTACTCTGTAGAAAGAGAATACAGGAAAAGAAAAGGATGTATTTTTAAAGACAATATCCATAACTTCATTTAAACAAATTCTAATTTAAAAATTACCTTTCAGAATTCCAAAAACCAATATGCCTACCTTCCAAAGGCGATATACATACAATTTATACCAACTGCTGGGTGACCGGCTGGGGCTTCTCAGAGGAAAAAGGTACAGCATGACATTGTAAATGTTGTTCTCAGAGCAAGTCTTAAAAGTTAAAATACATGGAATGGATCAGTTAATCAGCTTCTGTTTAAAATTACTTCCAAACTCATGATCTTTCCTATCTATTTGTTCCCAAATACTTACTCGGTGGTTCATGAGAAGATGTATTTTTGCTTGAGCCTGAAAAAATGTATAAGGGAATCTTTTAAGCATCTTACTTTGTCACAAAGATCATTTGGTTGGCTACCTGTAAGGGATTGGACCCATATAGGGCTAATAAGCCCACTCAAGCCTACGTGGTCCTCAATATTAGCAGAGTTCCCACATCCAATGCCATGTTCTCCCTGATGCTGACGGCGTGGGGCAGAGACAGGAATACCATCTCTCTTCATTGGCCAGTTCTTAATCTTTTTTTCCATGCACCCTTCCTGCAATCTGATTAACTCCATGAACCACTTCCCTAATGATGTTTTTTAAAGCTTAAATAAAATACATAGGATTTCAAGGGAAACCAATTAAATTCAATACAGTTATCAAAATGCTTTTTAAAAAGTGCTATAGTAATATATACACTTCTTTATTAGCATACGACATAGCAATTTATTCTAATATCTGCCATAAATTTGAAATAGTGGTGACCATAAATGATATTTGCAGTTATCTTCCATAACTATAATGTGGTATTAAAATACCTGTGATCCCTATTGATGGCAAAGCCATATAAGTAACACTAACACTGCTGTGTTGCTACATTCATAATTGAAGACAGCGGTAGGCTGCATGTGGAGGTTATTGAAAATAAATTTTTTTTCCTATCCAAGTTTATGGGCCATGTGAATTCTTTCTATGAACCTTATGTTTACAATCCCTGCTTATTGGGTATTTGGAGTGTTTCAATTGCCCTTGAACTTTTAAGGAAACAAATCATTCTTCCTTTACAAAATTATGTCCCTGATGGACAATATAGAGAATATTATTTGTGTCATTCTTTACAAAAGGAGCTCCCTTGCCAAGCTCTCTCCCTCTTTCCTGATTGAGTCCTTTATTCAGTAATTCAAATTTGTAATTTTTTTACTAGTAACTTGAGACAGGAAGAAATTCAAAGTAACCTTAACTAAGCAAAGAAAGCTCCCAGCATATATCCAAGGGGAACGTAGACACAGATGGAATTTAAATGATCTGTAAATAAATTGTTCTTCCTGGAAAATGCTCATTTGCATTTACTCCGAGAACAAAATACTCTTCTGTTGCCAGAGGTTTGAGATTTTTTTTTTCAGAAATGATATATTTATAAATGATAATTTTGAATATATAAAACAAAAAAATGAAAGGTAAGAATGTCCAGGCTTTTGGACAGTAGGTGATAAATGTAAGAAGGGATCTCTGAGAGACTTCTACTGAGAAGAGAGGGTGGCAGAAAATATGAAAGCAAAGTCTCTGGTCAGCCCAGGGTGCTGGGGTTGTCCTGACACTACAGGAGAGAGAAGAGAACAGTACAGGGCGCTGCTGTGGGCGCCTCTCACTCTCTCTCTCTCTCTCTGTAACTCTACTTTCTCAATCTGTGTTATTTTTGTTCACAGATATGACCCTTATGAAAAGTTTACCATTCTGAATGACTTTAAGACTTAAGTCTTGTCACCATATATACTTGTATGTCTTCCCACTAAAGTTATATATTGGTTACGTCATAGGCGAAATCCAAAATACTCTACAAAAGGTAAATATTCCTTTGGTAACAAATGAAGAATGCCAGAAAAGATACAGAGATTATCAAATAACCAAAGAGATGGTCTGCGCTGGCTATAAAGAAGGGGGAAAAGATGCTTGTAAGGTAATTCATTTGATTATGAAAAACGCACAGTAGGCTACTTTCAAAATATATTTTCCAATTGCATATTTTATTATAGTTTTTTAAAAATTCAGAGACAAATCATCTGATAATTTTATAAGTAACCTTTAACAAATTGAATATATAATATATATCATATTTATATTATTTATGATATATATGTCACAATCTATATACGTATATATTTAGGGGGTAAGTATACATACAAAAATTTGTCTGAAATATAAGAGCATTAGATTTCTTTGGCATTGGGATGATGATGTCAAAATTTCTTCATTGGATTTACCTCGGAATAGAAGAAGGAAGAAACAGAAAATGCAACTGAGTTAAATGATTTTTGCCACATCCAACAGCTCGTAAGGCCCACGAGATACCCGAAGAACTTTAAGAAAGTGTGTGTGTGATCGTGTGGTGCGACTACAGAATTTTAAAGGCAGTCTCTTATTTGAATCACAGCTGTCACAACTTTGTCATTTCCTTTTTCCACTGTGACACAGGGAGATTCAGGCGGCCCCTTGGTTTGTAAGCACAACGGAATATGGCGTTTGGTGGGCATTACCAGCTGGGGGGAAGGCTGTGCCCGCAAGGAACAACCCGGCGTCTACACCAAAGTCGCTGAGTACGTGGACTGGATTTTAGAGAAAACTCAGGGTGGTGATGGAGACGCTTTGATGAGGTCTCTGGCATGAAGAGGTTATTCTGTGAGGAGGAGCCCGGGTTGTGGCAGTATTTCACAACCTTGTGGGTTCAAGTCAGATGCTGAGCCTTGGAGTCCTCATCTGCAACACGTGGAGTGTGGTGTCTACCTCGCATCCTGTCATAAGGATAAAACAGACGGCGCACACAAGGCTGCTGAGGACATGTCTTGCCAGGCATGCATTCAGCACCTGTAACTGGGGCTAAGCACGGGACATCCCAGCCGAAGATCTCCACGACTGTTGTGAAATAAAATGGCAAAAGAGCATAATTCTTAGCAAGTGTTTCCTTCAGGCTGTGCCACAGAACTGACAGTAAGTGACTGCAGATTCTAGCACAGTGCCTGGGATCCATCATTCTACTCTCACTGCTTCCTCTGGAACCCAGCATATCTCAGAGGTGTCACTTCTTCCCTGTGTCTCACCTGCTTGGTCACTGAAACCTACTAGCACCTGCTTCACTTAGGGCGAAGAGCTAGCAAGCTTGGGTTTTGTTCTGCCTGATAATGCTCACTATCACAAGGCAGAGATAGGTTATCTGAACCTGGGAGAATAGGGCACCTTTTCTTTCGGCCTCCTACTTTTGCTACCCAGGCTCGGCCATGAGGTTCCAGGCTGGGCGTGCCGAGGAGGCACAGGCTTCAGGGTGGGCAAAGAATCTGCTTTGCAAAGGGCACTAACCCTGGGGGTTCAGTGGATATCGGTTGGTATAATATTAATTCAAGAAGCATTGTTAGGTATAAAGTATTTCATAAGATTCAGGCTTATAAATTCATGGGGGTAGTAAGTAGCTTTGGAATGGATGATGGGAATCCTTTTGCAATGCAACTTCCCAACTTGCCGGTGATTATCACACTGGTCATTTGATCTGGTTCAGTTTCGCTAACATTTACACAGAATTAGCCATTTACATAATATTGTGCAATTTAAGTAGAAAAAGAGAAAAGTGACGTTTTCTGAAAGACATTGAGTTTCTCCTTCCACACTCACAGACACACCAAGTGGTAGGAAGGGCTTAAAGCCAGAGGGGCCTGCAGGAAAACCGTGAGGTCTGGGTTATGCACTAACTGGACAGTAAGAACTAAGGAGTTAAGAATTTACTTCGGAACTCAATGGCTTTTGTAAAATCTGGTTAGATTCCATGAAATGATTTAAAAAAACACACAATTTCAGCTTTTACTTTTGCATGAAATAAAGAGATTGGTCTTTGTTCTGTGTGGATGTTGTTTTATGTTTAAAAGGGAAAATAATGGATTGCAATGAAAATCCTTTATCGTAGGTTTTCGGTATTGATCATGCTAAAGGGTGTTTGAGCAGGACTTTGGAATGCTTGCAGGGTAAACCTTTGGCCTCTGTTGGTCAGGGAATAACCTAGTTTGGGCAAAACAGAGAGGAGAGTGTTGAAATGTGGAACTTTCCTGAGGCATCAATTATCGTTTTAAAGTTGCCGATCGGAGAGCAGCAGGACTGGCGTGGTCTCTTGATTCCTCACTCTCTGCTCATGAACAGGGGTGAACAGAGGAGCCCCCAAACAGAGCCTCGTGGGACTAGGAAGTGTGGAATAGGCTAAGAAAGTGAGAAATCAGAATTACTTCACCCTCAGGGTGGAGAGAGAGGGCAGGGGACAGCATCTTTGGCAGTTCCATCCAAGACAGGCTGGTGGCAGTGCCAACCCCGGAAACTAGCACTGCTCCTGCCCTGAGACAGCAGCAGGCGCGTGGATGCATGACACACGTACACACCATCTGCATCTGAGGCTCCAACCTCTGTCTCCTTCCTCACCAAGGGGTGGGAAACCTCTAATATAAACTTAAAACTTTTTCCTTCAGTTATTGTTTATGTAGTGAAAGAGAAGCTTAAAAATAATTTAAGAAATTATTGTTTATGTCTATCTGCTTCTAAACTGTGAGCAACTTATTTAGGAGGCAGTCTCATTCTATTGCATATAAATGGGCATTCCGTAAGTGTCTAATAAGTGGATACATCTTTATTACAAAGATAAGGCAATGGAGGCTTGAAGAGGTAAAAAGATTAGCTCAAGGTCACTGGCAAGGACAAAGCTAAGCTTGGCATTCCTATCCCAGACAACATCCTCCAGGCTATAACCTGTTGCCTCCCACTCTGAGAAGGATAAAAGAGGACAGGAGCATTTTGTAACCATCACTTGTTATTTCATTCGCATCCAACACAGTGGTTCTCCTCGAAGAGGAGCGATTTTGCCCTTCCTTCCCAGCCGGGGGACATTTGGCAATGTCTAGAGACATTTTCGGTGGTCACAGCTGGGGGAGGGCGTGCTGCTGGCTGGAGAGAGTGGAGCCCCAGGATGCTGCTAAACATCCTACAAGGCACAGGACAGCCCTTCACAGCAGGCTTATCCTGCCCCCAAATCTGTAATGCCAGAGTTGAGAGACCCTGATTGAAGGTGGACTTTTAAACCTTGTAGTGTAAAAGCAACATTTCAGGGACAGTGAGGAAGAGGTTGTAGCACAAGGAAAGCTGTGCCCTTTTTCCTTATGTTTAAATTTTTTGATACATTATATTGTACATACTTATGGGGTACGTGTGAAGTGTTTTTACAGGCATAGAATGTTTAATGATCAAGTCAGGATATTTAGAGCATCCACCATTTATCATTTCTATGTGTTGGGTACATTTCAAATCTTCTCTTTTAGCTATTTTGAAAAATATAATGCACTGTTGCTACCTATGGTCTCCCTACTCCTCTGTCAAACATTAGAATGTGTTCCTTCTCTCTAACTGTGTGTTTGTACCCATCAACCAGCCTCTCTTCATTCTCTTTCCCCCTCCACTCCCAGCCTCTGGTGACCACCATTTTACTCTCTATGTTCATGAAATCCACTTTTTCTGCTCCCACATATGATTGAGAACACACGATAACATAATGACCTCTAGTTCCATTCATGGTGCTGCAAATGACATGATTTCATATATTTTTTTCGTTGTGTCCTTTTTCAAAGGGGGTTTTGACAAAAGGGAGAAGGAGCTCCAAGAGAAAGTCCATTATGGCCATGACTGAGAGGGGGTCTCAGCCAGGGCTGCCTTTGTGGTCTTCCCTGTCCCAAACTGACAGCTGTAGGTCACAATATGCCCAATACATCTCTCACCTATGGCCCTAACTTCCGACTTGCACTTGGGTCTCTGTAGACTAAATTCCAGATTCTTCCTGAGATTTTGTCTAGTAATTCCTGATATTCATCAGGCTTCAAATGTTCAAAAACATTTCATTTCACTGGAAAAGAAACAACTTTAAGATAAAAGTCATCGATATCAGCATTTTAACTTGCAGTGCGTTAGTTGAAAAGAATTTTTAGAATACCTTTGGTCAATTTGAAAGAAATATCTGTTTAATCTCAAAGAGTTACTACATAGTTAAAACTCTTGTTCTACTTTTATTTAAATAGACAAAAATATTTTAGAATCCTGATACTATTTCCAAGGCTTAAAAGATTTCACTAACTTGCTAAATCAAATTTCGGAAGATATTATTTGGCTGCCCAGTGAAGCATTTCTCTAATTTAGAGTCTTTTTTTCTCTCTCAACAGGGTTGGAGAGTTATCAGTTTTCTTTTTATTGGGGCTTAAGAATAGAGATGAGGTTTCATGGAGTGAACAATTCAGGAATGTAAGGACCGTATGTAACCTCACATAACCATTTTCTATGACAACCTTTCTTGGCATGAATTTGCCATTCTACGTTTGAGCCTCTTAAAAGGCATGCATGGTAAATATATGCTTTCTGGGTAACTAGAATGTATTTAACTTTAACTGCAAAACTCAAGAAAGCACTAAGGACTCTTTACACCAAGATAGGTCACGGTGCACTGGCAGTAGATCAAATAACAATACGTGAGTGACCGCCTTCCAGACAGAACATCACAATAGCTCCTCGGCACTCTACACAAAGACCTCTTCTCAGTGCAAACCCCCCTTAACGTTCTGCCCAAAAGAACAAAATGCTGACTCCTTCTCAAAAATTCCCAAATCAGTTTACATGGAGCTAAGTTCAAATTTACCTTGACTTTGCTAACGAATCCCTCATTCTCTTCTTCAGGAAGTTCTCTCTTTTGCCCCCATATTTCCCTTTCTGTAGGAGTTTTTGAAAGGGCTGTCCAGTGTTCCTCATCTTGGGTCATCTTTCCACTTAGACACGTGGCCACCAGGAACTAGATATCCTACAGCTTCAGCAACTATTTAGATAAAGTCCATGGCAACATTATTGTGATAGATAGAAAATGAGATTGTCTCTCAGTGTTCCCAAATATTGAAATGCTCAAAGTAAAATGGTGACATTTTTTAGGTTCCAAAGATCACATTTGCATGAGCACAATCTCTGAACAAAGTACAGTGTTTCCCTTGGTACACATATCTCTAACAGGGACGAACTTGGCATTTACTTCTCCTCTGATCTTCAGAGTATTTTTTAAAATTGTGATTCCTTTCATAAACACAAGATCTTATTTTGCTTTTCTAGGGAAAATTGGGAGCCTTCTCTGAACCATAAAATTATCTTTCTCTAAAATGTATTTAAATCAGACCTACTCAAAACCTTTTTGTTCTTGCTGTTAGGTTTTCAGAGGACCACACAGAAATCCTTAGGGCTAGTTAGTGCCTAATGTCACTAATACAAATGAGGATCCCGAAGCCCGGAGAGATAAATCAACCTGGCCAAGGATCTGCAGGTAGCTGGCTTACAGGGCACAGACTGGTTTCTGCTCAAGATGCATGACTAATAAGCTAATTAATAGGTCTGGGTAACAGAGGACCTGGATTATCAGACCTTCCACAGTGCTTTCAGTCCTTCTTCAAGGCTAGTGGGAAGGTTCTTAACAGAAAATTAATTATGTGAAACCCAAAAAAATATTTCACAATCTTTCCTCTCTATAAATTACAACAGGTCCTACCACTAGAAGCCTCTCTTCAAGACAAAGATTATTATCCTTCTGGAAATCGACATTGATTTTTATTGTTTGTCATGTGACAGCTAGACATATCACTTTATAGCTCTCCATTTGTGGCTTTGTGTCCCAAGTTCTAAATTAAATTAAATTAAATCAAATCTCCATATTATTCTGTTTCAAAAAAGTTTTAGACTTTCAGTGTTCACAAGTGGAATAAAAAGGGGTTGGTTCCTTAGAAGCAATCACATCTGCGTAGGCCTCTGAGGAGGTAACGTTGTACAAAGGGAAACTGACTCCACAGGAGCAGCGCTCTTGTGGTCGGTCTGCACTTTGCTTCCTGCTCATTCCTCAGCCCCTGGATCTGAAGTCTGCTCCCTCCCCTGTACCGCAACTCAGCGAGTCCATGTGACTCTCTGTGTTTTCCTTTTAGACCCTGGGATTCAAGTTAGGCTAGAATTAATGGTTAACAGCTGATGTTTGAGCTTGTGGTTGAGTGCAGCCTTGGTGAGCAGGCATATTGCCCGACTGCTGAGGCACACAGGCAAATTCAAGTTCTCCAGATGTCTCTGTGTGCATCACTTGTTTGAATACGCAATAAAAGAAAAAAAAATAATAAATTAGATGTATTGAAAAAGCAAGCAACTTTCAGTATACACTTCTGATATGCAGAGATTTTAAGGACTTTCACAGATACGTTGTACAAAGAGACAATGTTACACAACATTGGAAACCAGTAAAAGTAAATATTAAAGGTAAGTGAACATTACCTACATAAGCTCATTTAGAGGAAGATGAAAACCATTTTGGAAGATGAAAACATCCTTATTAAGAATCACAGCAAACAAGCAAACAAAGTATTTTCAGGTATGGTTTCAAAAAATATTAATATTTAACATTTCTCTGAAATGCCTTGAAATGTCTTTTTCTACCATGGTGATTTAAAGAAAAAACTTTACAATAGAGAATGATTGATTTTTAAATGGTCTGATTGAATAGAGATGTTTAGTTAATATCGTTACTAAGAGGAGATGTAGAATGAAAGTTTGGGAGGAGATATAGAAAGAAAATTTGAGAGGAGATGTAGAAAGAAAGAAGAGTAACAGTTTCTACTCAATGACAAGTATTTTCAAATTAAAAAGACATTCAAGAACAATATTGAAGAATCAGAGGTCTTGTCTTGCTGACGGGTCAGTGTTTCATAGAGCAGTCTGTTCAAGGGGGGATAAGTGCATTTATAGGTGATCAAGATAGTCTATTAATAGATTTGCAGTAAACTTTTTAAAGTAGAATATTTCATAAATGAAAATCATTCAGAGCTTTTTGATAGATATGGATATATAGAGAGAGACACCCCCAAATAGAAAGAAATGTATAAATTGGAAAAGGAAACCAGGATGGAAAATGGGGGTGGGGAGAGTGGTCAGACGGTGAGGATGGGGATCAGATTAATCGTGAGCTGGAGGTGGGAGGGGAAGGAAGGAGTGAAGGTTCCAGCTGGTTCCAACTTCTGCAGAACCATGAAGGTGTTGAGCATTGTACACACAGCTGGGCTGAGGACATGGGAAAGATAAAATTGAACATTATAAGAACCTCGTGAACATTAATGAATTAACTACTCTCTCCCTCCCTACTTCTTGAAAGTCTTGATGTGGGCAAACTAATTATTATAAATTTACATTTTATGTTCTGAAAGCATGCACATTTTTCTCTTTGCAGGATGATTTTATTGTATCAAATGGTACATTTCATTTTATTTGCCTCAGTTTCTAGTGGTAAGTAGAGCTTCATCTTAAGTATGAACTGGAAAGTATTTGATTTCCTGACCTGTAGATTGGAAAACAAGGGAGCATTAGGCCCAGAGAGGAAACCACACCATGGTCCCCACACATCTGGGAGAATCCACACCATCCACTCCAGGGAAGGAAATAAAATGGTTTTATTTATTTTCTGCTTAAGGCTCCTGTGGTTTTCAAAACAGGGAAGGAAATTGAGGTGAAGGAATTTCTCATAATAGTATGAATCTATGTTTATATCTCTATCATATCTATATCTGGACCTTCTATCTATATAACTCATTTAAATGATATGCAGGAGCAATATTAAAATGCAGATATCTCGATTTGCCTCATTGATTAGTCAGTTTTCCACAAAGTAGTCAATTCAATGCAACACACAGAATAGCAGCTTTGGAGCAAAAACTGTTATGTAAATATTCATATATAGTTTATGCGCCTCAATAATTGAACCACTGCTCTTAATTCTCCACCTATATCGAGTCCACTAAATTTATTTATAAATTACTTAACCAACATCCAGTAGGATATATTAGTGCAAGTATTATTTAGCCCCACGTTCATTAATTATTTAAAATGTAAACTTAAGCATTCCTTTAAAAAATAACTTATGTATATATTACATTTAATTTCTGCTACTATTGCTAGCATTTTAAGCACAGTAAACTCTTTTTATTGGCATATGTGAAAAATGGTAAATCTCAGTAGAGATTTAAAATAAAATAAATTCCACTTGATATGTTAAATTATACTGTTCATAATATTATTTTTCTTGGTGACAAGATTATTATTTAGTTATTGTTTTCCTTCATTGTCATTATTTTGAAATTGTATTGTTGTTTCATTGATAAACATGTCAGTGCTCACACAGTGGACATAGTTTGAACACTAGACCCAACAACTGCATTTACAGTCCGCCCTCTGTATCCATGGGCGCCACATCCATGGATTCAACCAACCTCAGATCGAAAATATTTGGAAAAAAATTGCATCTATACTGAACACGTACAGACTTTTTCTTGTCATTATTCCCTAAACAATATAGCATACAACTATTTACATAGCATTTACATTGTATTAGATATTATAAGTCATCCAGAGATGGTTTCAAGTATACGAAGGATGTACTTAGGTTATATGCAAATACTATGCCATTTTATGAGACACGAGCATCCGTGGATGTTGGTGTCTTCAGGAGGGCCTGGAACCAATCCCCCGTGAATACTGAGGGAAGACTGGATACATATTTATGTCCTTTATACATGCATATGAAACATTTATAAAAATTGGCCACATACAAGGCCCTAAAACAAGTCTTAACAAATTTTCAAGGACTAGAATTATACAGAACATGTTATCCAGTCACCATGGATGTGAGCTAAAAAATAATAAAAAAGCAACTGGAAAATCCCCAAATGCTTAAAAATTAAGCAGACCTTTTAAAATAAATATAGGTCAAAGAATATATCACAATGGAAATTAGGAAATGAATTGGATTCTAATGAAAATATATTAGGTCATTAAATATGAAATGTCTGATTTCAAATCAAAAGTGTAGTTTGTTATATCTCAAACAAGAAGCAGTACAATTAATCTAAGTATGCACCTAAACTATCGACACAGTTTTACCATATTAACCGTAGCTTGTCTATGCCAGCATCGAAGAAGCCTGGAGAGTGAGTGGTGATGAAATTAACAAAGGCATTTTCCACAGCTTATTGAGAATTGAATATTTTTTCTTGCAAGAAGTAGTCCAAAGCCTGGAAGAAGTGGTAGGCAGCTGGTGCAAGGTCTGGTGAGTATGGTGGATGACAGAGAGTTTCTAAATCCAGCTTCTGTAGTTTGAGCAGCGTTGTTTGTGTGACATGCGGTCCAGTGTTGTCTTGCAAGAGGATTGGCCTGTCTCTGTTGACCAATCTCAGCTGCTTAATCATAAGCATCCTCAGCATTTCATCCAATTGGTTGCAGTAGACATTCGCTGTAATCAATTTGACCGGTTTCATACAGCTGTAATGGATAATACCAGCAGTGGACCACCAAACAGCCACTATTAGCTTTTTTGGATCAATATTCAGTTTTAGACTGTGTTTTGGCACTTCCTCTTTATCCAAGCATTGTGCCAAATGCTTACACATGTAAAGAATCTATTTTTCATCATAGGTAACAGTATGATATAGAAGTGGTTCACCTTTATGTCGTGACAACAAAGAAAGCCATGCTTCGAGATGATTTCTCTTCTGACACTTGTTTAATTCATGTGGTACTCATCTACCCAGCTTCTTTACCTTGCCCACTTATTTCAAATGGTCCAATGTTGTTAGAATAGTAACGTCAAACCTTAATGCTAATTCACACATAGGTTGAGATGGATTCATTTCCACTGCAGCTTTCAGCTCATCATTATCCCCCTTGGTCTCAGGTCACTCACAAGGCTCATTTTTAAGATTAAAATCACCAGAACAGAACTTCTCAAACCATTGATGTACTGTGCGTTCATTAGCCACATCTTTCAGAAGCACTTCGTTGATATTTCCCGCTGTCTGCACTGCATTGGTTCCAGGACGGAACTCATATTTGAAAATAACACGAATTTTTGCCTTTCCATAGTTTCACAAAACTTGTTCTAAAAAAATTGGAAAAATAATCACAAGCCAAAAAGTGCGTTTGAAAGAATGAGGATGTACCTTCACAATAAAAATAAAACTAGAAGTGTCAAAGTGAAATGTCAGAGATATCAACTGCAAAACTTAGTACTTAAGGAAATCAAGACATTTCATACTTAATAACCTTGGGCTGTAGCTAAATCAGTGCTGAGATCAAATATATAGATTTATATTATACATTAGAATAGAGAAAAGGTAAAAAATAATAATATAAAAATACAGATCAAGAAGGTAGAAAGAAAGGGCAAATTAAGTGCAAAGAAACCAGAAGGCAGAAAAAAATAAATAGAAGAAATCAATTAAATGGAAAACAAACATATATTAGAGGAGATCAACATAGTCACATTCTCCAACCCATTTTATTAAGTCAGTATCATCTTGATACCAAAACCTGTCAGGGACATTATGGGAAAGAAAAAACTCACAGTTCTTTTTTCTCATGAACATATCTGCAAATATCCTAAACAAAATATTACCAAACTTAATCCAGCAGTATGTTAAACAAAATTAAAGAATGATTACATTATGATATCATGACAAAGTTGGGCTTATTCCAGGAATGAAAAGTTGGTTTAACATTCAAAAGTCAATAGATGCACTACTTTTGGTTATATACCCAAAAGAAGTAAAAGCAGGGACTTAAACGAATGTATCTGTGCACTTCCATTCATAGCAGCATTATTTACAATAGCCGAAAGGTGGAAGCAGCCCCTGTGTTTACCAACAGATGAATGGATAAAGAAAATGTGGTACATACATTCAATGGAATATCATTCAGCCTTAAAAAGGAAGGAAATTCTGACATATGCTACCCTGTGTGGATGAATCTTGAAGACATTATGTGAAGTGAAATAAGCCGGTCACATAAGAACAAATAATGTATGATTCCACTTATAAATTACCTTATATTAAGAGTAGTAAATTTCATGGGGACAGAAATTAAAATAGAGGTTACCAGGGTCTGAGGGAGAGGGGGGAGGGAGAGTCAGTATTTAATGGCTACAGAGCTTCAGTTGGGAATGTTGAAAATTTCTGGAGATGAATGGTGTTGATAGTTGCACAGCAATGTAAATAAAAATGGTTGAAATGATGAATGTTATGTTATATATTACCACAATAAAAAGCAAAAATAATTTTTAAAAATCAACATACACAGAAAAATATTTTATTAAATTCTATTAATGATACAAACTCTTAATAAACTGGAAATAGAAGGGAATTTTCCTCAGCTACTAAAGGGTATTTTAAACAAACAAAAAAATCCAATCCAAAATTCTTTAAGAAACCTGATACATATTAATGAAATATTGAAAGCTTTCCCAAGGGGTTGAGATTAAGACAAGAATACCCACTGTTATTTTCATTAAGTATTGTACTTGAATTCCTAGTCAGCACAGTAAGGAAAGAAAAAGAAATAAGAGGTAAAAGACCAGAAGGAAATAAACTTTCATTGGTCACAGAAGATATGATTGTGTATTTAGAACAATTCAAAATAACCACCACATGAATTACTTGGGCCAGTAAATTAAATTAGCAAGAAATCTGGATACAATGTCAATATACAAAAACAAGCACTTGCTAGTTCACAAAAACAAGCAGATTTATCCAATTTTTACTGGCACTAGAAGCTATATTTGCATTTTGAAAATCATTGTACCTTGTAAAATTAAAAGATCCAATATGGTCTAAGAGAATTATCACATATATTAAAATTAGAAAATGTATTTGATTTACTAAATAATTAATATTCTTCTTAAAAGTAATATTTTAATGTAGCACAATTGCTTTGCCCCAAAGGTAGGATTTTCACTGTTAATGGGAATATTTGGAAGTGACAATAGACTCTCCGTGAATGGGGGGTGGCCATGCCAATCGTTTGGAAGCAACAGAGAGCTTGGGGTGAGGGTGTGTTAGCACATCCAGGGCCATCAGATGCTATGGAAAATGATCACTCCGGAGCCTTTGTTTCATGTAAGCACAGAGTTTGGACAGAGAGAAGCAGTTGGGAAAGGGACAAGCAGAAGCCCATTCTATACCTGGCTGCGATGCTAAAGAGCAGCTCTTGCCAGTATAGAGCCGAGAAATGATTCAATGACCCACAAATCACATCTTGTCTCCAAGACAATCACTCATAAGCACAATTCCACTGAAACCAATGTACCATTTTGTGATCTTCTTTTCCATTAGAGACTGTTCATCAATAAACTAACCTGAAAGTGTTGATTGCCTGGATTTCCAAATTCGGGCATATTTCCTGTTAAGTAGACCTACTTGCTTTGCCTTTGTGAGATTATTGGCTAATTAGATATGTGCCCACTAAAATCCAACATAACCTGTGCCATGTATTGCATCATAGAATGTGTGACTACACTGTTGGAAGATACCTACTTTGAAGGAGGAGACATCGCTACTGTTTTTACGCCAAGCGCCAAGTACTGCCAAGTAGTCTGCACCTACCACCCAAGATGCTTGCTTTTCACTTTTGTGGCTGAGTCACCATCCAAAGATCCTACTGAATGGTAAATGTCTGCATGTCTGCATAGAGGAAAGAGATTTTACCGGAGGATTACTATTCAGACATTTCCATCCGCTGTTTTATAAAACTGAATGTTAACAATTGGAAAATACACTGTCCTTCAACTGAAATATTAAATATTACAGAAAAAATAGTTCTCAGGCAGATTAGGAGGGAATAAAGATGCCTCCTAGTGCAGACTTTCCAACCTCTCTTGTGGTCTCAATATTAATGGTACATTTTCTCTCTTTCTCTCTACTTTTATGCTTCTTAATCTTTTTGCTCTTTACTTTTCTATTGGTTATTGACATTTGATATGCTTTAAACTGGAACTTCCCTTAGCTTTTTTATAAAAAAATTTAAACATTCATAAAGATAATTTGAAAAAATAATCCAGTACAATGATCTGCTACTACCACCAAGGCTCTGCGATTTTTGCTTTTCCTACCTGTCTATGTGTATATGTTTAACCATTTAAAGTAATTTTAAAACATTATGACACTTCACCCTTAAATACTTTGACATGCATTATCCTCCACAAAAGATATAACAAACTGAACAAGAATTCTTTTATATAGTTTCATTTGTCCCAACGCAAAATTAAGGATATTATAGAAGTACTTATGTCATCATTTAAAATATAACCATTTGAAAATAAAAACATCATTCTTAGCTCATGGGCTATACAAAAACAGGCATATTTTTGACCATATTTTATCAACAGGTCATAGTTTACCCACTTGTGTTGGTTTCCTGCTAGGAAGGAGTCCATGCGGTTTCTTAAGTGTAAGGATGTTGGAAGGAAAAGCAAACTCACAGTCTTGCTAAGAAAATATTTGTTTTGGCATGAGATAGTTTGTTTCCTTCTTTTTCACTTTCCATGCTGACTTTTAAGACTCATTATTTTAAAATATAATGTTATTTTTTTAAAAACAGGTTTACTTGTGTCCTGAAAGACAGTGTTACAGAAACACTGCCAAGGGTGAATGGGACAGGAGCAATTTCTGGGTATTCTTTCAAGCAATGCTCACACCAAATAAGTGGTAAGATGTCTTGTTAGAATTAATAAATGCTAGTTATTGTGATATATACATAGAGTTGCATCAAATAGAGTTTTATGGCTATAAAACAAAGCACTGCTATGTGGAAATAAACTCCCCTAACAAAGCACTTTTAGTGTAGAATAAAAACTAGCATACATGCATGCGTGTCCACACCCCCCACACACACATTATAATTCATTCAAGTTTCTTTACTTCATAGAAGGATGTATCTTACTACCTCAGTTCTCATCATTCGTATATTTCTTTCTCCTTCCCAGCTTAAAATTTTACACAAAAGTCTGTATTAAACATATCAATTCAAACCAACGGAGGCAAAAATAAAGGTTGGGGTGACACTTGTCTTAATAGTGAAACAGACACTGGAATTGGTTAATTAATGAATCAATCAGTGAACTCAGGAGAGGAGAGGCAAGGTCAGAAAATAGAAATGCGAATGTACAAGTCTAAAACTGATGCCATATAAGCAGGACATTGGCATTCTTTCACTGCTCCCATGTGAGAATAGGAATTTCACAGATTAAAATAAAAACAAAGGAAAAGTGGGTGAAAAGGAGTAAGGAGGACAGTGGCTGAGGTAGACCTATGGCTGTTGCCCCTGGAATCTGGAGAGAGCCCATGATTTTTGCTTTTATTCCTAGCTTGCAACAAAGACATTTATGTGGACCTAGACATGAAGGGCATAAACTACAACAGCTCCGTCACCAAGGATGCTCAGGAATGCCAAGAGAGGTGCACAGATGACAGCCACTGTCACTTTTTTACATATGCGACAAGATGGTTTCCCAGAGTGGAGCATCGGTGAGTGAGCTGTAAGTTGAGCCCGAGGATGTTAGAGTGGCCAACAAAAAGCAAAGTGATGACTCAGTAAAAATTTTTGTCATCAACCTAATGCCTCCAATTTTTTTTAACCCCTAAAAGAAATTTCTGTAATAAAACTTACAGTTCTCTTCATGACAAGTCCATCTAAAGCCCAATTTGGATGCATTTCATTTATGGTAAGGAGTCTGTCTTTTAGTGACACTGGTAGAAAAAATACATCCCTTGATCTATGTCCTAGAAAATTACAAAAGCTCTATGCTTTTACATTGTAATTTTGAGACTCCTATGCTTTTAGTAACCCCTAGAGAAGATACTATTATTTTTTTCTTTTCTTTTTTTAATTATTTATTTTTTATTTTTTTATTTCAGCATATTATGGGAGTACAAATGTTTAGGTTACTTATATTGCCCCTACCCTTCCCTCCCCCCCTCACAGTCAGAACTTCAAGCATGTCCATCCCCCACATGGCACTCATTTTGTATGTATATACCCATCCCCTCCTCTCCCCTCCCATCTGCCCATCGCCCAATGAATGTTATTCTTATATGTGCACTTAGGTGTTGATCAGTGAAACCAATTTGATGGTGAGTACATGTGGTGCTTATTTTTCCATTCTTGGGATACTTCACTTAGTAGAATGGGTTCCAGCTCTATCCAGGAAAATACAAGAGGTGCTATATCACCATTATTTCTTATAGCCGAATAGTACTCTGTGGTACACATATTCCACATTTTATTAATCCACTCATGTGTTGATGGGCACTTGGATTGTTTCCACATCTTTACAATTGTGAATTGTGCTGCTATAAACATTCAAGTGCAGATGTCTTTTTTATAGAATGTCTTTTGTTCTTTTGGGTAGATGCCCAGTAATGGGATTGCTGGATCAAATGGTAGATCTACTTTTAGCTCTTTGAGGTATCTCCATATTGCTTTCCACAGAGGTTGCACTAGTTTGCAGTCCCACCAGCAGTGTATGAGTGTTCCTATCTCTCCGCATCCACACCAACATTTATTGTTTTGGGACTTTTTGATAAAGGCCATTCTCACTGGAGATAAGTGATATCTCATTGTGGTTTTGATTTGCATTTCCCTGATGATTAGAGATGTTGAGCATTTTTTCATGTTTGCTGGTTATTATTCTGTCTTCTTTTGAAATGTTTCTGTTCATGCCCTTTGCCCACTTTTTGATAGGGTTATTTCATTTTTTCTTGCTGATTTTCCTGAGTTCTAAATGGATTCTAGTTATCAGCCCTTTTTTGAATGTGTATATTCGAATGCGAATATTTTCTCCCATTCTGTAGGTTGTCTATTTGCTCTGATGATAGTGAAACTCCTATGCTTTTACATTGTAATTTTGAAAGAGCTACAAGTGGTCCTTCCTAGCCTAAGTGGTGTTACAGCCTAACCCTATAGAAACAAAAAATAATACCTACTCATCTATCTCTCTAAACAGCAGTTCCTCGTGTATTACACAATAATTGAAGCTCATGTGAAAAGTTTTATCCTGCTCCATACTGGATTTTGAAATATTTCAGGGATAACTATATTGTGAAATGATATAAAAATGATCTCCTCTCTAATGACTATATCTATGTTGTCATCTTTAAAAATGTGTAAGGGAAATATGTTATTAATTTGTATATTTAAGAATATTTGAGATCATCTAGATTTACATAGTGAACTACATCTATCTGGAGTCCAATGAAACAAGTGAAAAAAGTTCAAATTACTAATATCTGGGTTTTAATATTGGATTTTAACATTCTGCTCTCCACAGTCACAAAAAGGAGGTAAGTAGAAAGCACACAAAGCATCAAAGATTTATTTCAAAAACAGCAATGATAACAAAAAAAACAAAAAAAAAAACCCCAACCCCCAATTAGTCATTAGTCTTCCATGGCTTGGCTTTAGCTCAGCTCAGATGACATCTTTTATATCTAAGACTTAGCACAATATGAACCACAAGCCAAGACAGTGGGGGTTGCTGGGCACTATAAAAAAGTTAAAGCCTTAACAGTGAGGAGGACTTGAGAAGCCATCCATTCAGACACTCTTACCCTTCCTGTCGTGCCCTCCTCAAGATGTCATTTTACGGATGAAGAAATAAAGTTAACAAAGTTCACAGGACCACCAGGTGCCTAGTGGCGGGGCTGGGACTCCAGCTTAGCCACTCGGCTTCTCAGATGGATGCTTCTCTGGGGTGTTCCTTCACTATAACGCCCAAGTCCTCTCTCCCAGTGGAAATTTCTCATCATCTCATCTTTTTTCCTCCTTGCAGTTGTAGGAGTAAGACTTTTTTTTCCTTTTTCTTTTCATGCAGTAACATTTGTCTGTTGAAGTACACCCAAACAGGGACACCAACTAGAATAACGAAGCTCAGTAAAGTGGTGTCTGGGTTTTCACTGAAGTCCTGTGCGCTTTCTAATCTGGGTAACTATCGTTTTCTCAAGGTAGTAGTTTAACCACTAAATATGTATGATGCCAGTGATATGTGCAATAGATCCAACTTAGGATACTGACTTATGCTCACTGATGAAATGGACCCAACGGTCTTTTACCTGCTTCATGTGACCGATTTCATTATGTCCTGGATAGTTAGAGCTTATATCTGAGTTTCAAGTTTAAAATAACCTCTTCATTTTTTTCTAAATTAAAAATCATTTTAAAGACCTCGGGGTAAACTTAAATTTTTAATATGGAATTTACAAATACTACGACTGGAATTTTCCTGATTCTGCTGGTGAACTGATCTCCTGACGTCGTTTCTTCTGTCGTACAGCTTGTATCAGGGACATTTTCCCCAGCACGGTGTTTGCAGACAGCAACATCGACAGCGTGTTGGCCCCAGATGTTTTTGTCTGTCGCCGCATTTGTACTCATCATCCCAACTGTTTGTTTTTTACCTTCTTTTCCCAAGAATGGCCAAAAGAATCACAAAGGTGAGAAGCTACGATCAAGGGCAATTTGTTGTCTTTTAAAAACAGATGATCAAAATCCATCGTTAACAATTCTGAGTAACTAAAAATTTAATCTAAATGCCTGTATAGGATGAAAGTTGCAAACAAGAATTCCTAGCTCCTCTCCCTACCTCTTCCCCACATACAAACCACGAATCCAAAGTTACCAAAGACTCCTGCTTTTCTTTAGCTTGGGGAGGTCTCTGCCTTCGGCAAGGGAGAGGGTCTAGTTCCAAATGGAATGACGAGAGTAAGAATGACTGTGAAGAGGCAATTCAGTCCAGTGCCCTGTTTAAGATAATTGAACCAGGGGCAGAAAGAGCTGGAAATGTGAGAAGTCAGATTCAAAGTGGAGAGAGAGAGAGATGGGAATGAAAGCCTCCAACAAGCAGGTTGGGTGTCGGTGGACGAGGATTTGAGAATTGAGGCCCTATTTCCCTACCAATGGGAATTCACATAGGATGCAATAAAAAGCAGGGAAATTTCTTTGACCATCAAAGGGACCATCGCTAATGTTTCTGTCTCTCATTAACAAGATTCACTAAAAAACAAAGATCAGAAGATTAAGTCAGCTTCAAAACCTAGATTCCATATTATCATCTGAATCAGAACTCCCAGAGCCCTGGGTGTTTGCTTGGCTTGGCTGCCCATCACTGAGGAGCGAGTCCCCCGGGGCAGTCCAGCAAGAAGAGCCCTCGGTGCCTTGCCCGTCAGGCAAGCCTCGCTTTCCCTGAGTGAGGCTGTCATCTCGGAAGCCCCAGGTGTGTCGCACAAAAAGATACCTGTTATCTTCATTCACTAAACCAATTTAATAGAATGTATCTGCTGCCCATTATAGATTAGGGATTATTTTAAATACTGTGGATGCTGTTAGTGAACTAAATACATGGAAACCTTGCCTTCTTGGGCCAGAGTGGAGGGGAGAGCACAGTGATCAGACTGAGATACATGGTCAACGGAGAGCCAATAAGCTTTGCTCAGGGATTGGATGCGGCCCGTGAAGGAAGGAAAGAGTCAGTGAGATCTCCAGGACTCTGGCCCAGGGAATTGGGAGGGTGGAAACGCCAACGACTGAGGTGTGGAACATCTTATGAGGAGCAGAGTCCAGGGGGAAGAGAAGCCGGTTGGACGTACAGCGGAAATGCTGCACTGGCAACCGGAAGTAGAAGAGAGCTTTAGATCTGTGTTTGAGTGTCACCAGCACACAGCTGGTAATTAAAGCCATGGGATTAGTGAGATTATCACAGGATTCAGTGTAGACAGGAGAAGAACCTAGGTCTAAAGATTAAGCCCTGAGTCATAAAAAATTCAGGAATTAGAAAGATGCCTTTGTAATTTGTAATTTTGTGTTAATCACTGCTCTTTTTCTTTGTCTTATTTCCTTTTCTAAATTGCCAATTAATACCTATCAGAGGAATAACACATTTGATCTTTAACACAGAGTGTGATAGAAACATGGGTGCTACAAGCCAAGACTTGGCTATTTAAATTTAAATTATTTAAAATCAAATGAAACTAAAACTTGTCTTCCTCAGCTGTATTAGCCACATTTCAAGCCCTCAGTAGCCACATGTGGCTACTGTATTGGATGGCAGAGATATAGGATATTTCCAGCATTGTGGAAAGTTCTCCTGGGCAGCTCTGCTTTAGACTGTGATTCTGTGCTACTTAGGAAAAACACTCCCTTCCAGGGAGAGGCTTTCAGGGTGTGGAGTCGGCGATGGATCTCCCTTACCCCTTATACGCCTGGAGCAACCCTGGATAGGAGATTTTTAGGAAGTATGAAAATACTTGAATCTTTGAGACCGAGAGGCTGGGAGTGTTAAAAGGAAAGAAATAAAAAAGGAAGATACTAAGGCACATTGGCAATAGAGCAAACTCAGAAAATTTTTACAGAACAAGGTGGTTCATTTTTGAAAATTTGTCTACCACCCATGGATCCTGAGGTGTGGCTCAGTGATTCAAGAATCGTACCTTTCAAAGTACGAAAATCTTTGCTGTTAAGTGCTAACATGAGCTAATTTTGCAAACTTCTTTATGTGCTGTGAAAAATGTTTTTTTCTTCGATATGTTTGATGTGAAATATTTATATTCCCCTTTTTGTTGTTAGAAATCTTTGTCTCCTTAAAACATCTGAGAGCGGATTACCAAGTACACGCATCACGAAGAGCAAAGCTCTTTCCGGTTTTGGTCTACAAAACTGCAGGCACAGCATCCCAGGTGAGCAGTGCAAGTACTTTATTCTGAACGAGACCGACAAATCTGAGGAGGCTGCCGAATGCTGAGGGTATGTCTCATGTCTGCTGTTGATTTGCTGTCCAGTGTTCTGCCATTCTTCGTTTTACCACGACACTCACTTCTTGGGAGAAGAGCTGGACATCGTCGACGTGAAAGGCCACGAGGCCTGCCAGAAAATGTGCACCAACGCCATCCGCTGCCAGTTTTTTACCTATTCCCCATCTCAAGGATCTTGCAACGAAGGGAAGTAAGGCATATTATGGGTTACATAGATGCCTCTGTCTCATCTATTTGCCAGGTGCATTGCGTTTATGCCATTTTGTTTCCAACTGTAGGGGCAAATGTTACTTAAAACTTTCTTCAAATGGATCTCCAACTAAAATACTTCACGGGAGAGGAGGCATCTCTGGATACACACTAAGGTTATGTAAAATGGATAATGGTGAGTATGACGTCACTTGAAAAAAAATATACCTGAAGGAATTATTCTATACCGAATACATTGTATAGGAGAGCCAATAATAGCCACAGAGGGGAGGAAATTAGTAAAATAACAAATTTAGCAATTTTCTGTTATTTTCACTCCTATTACCCGAGTTGACCATGTTTTAAAGGTAAATATCGGGTCCTGACTAAACCCTCCATTGCCTGCTATGAATTGAATGTGTGTTTTAATTTGACACATTTATACAACTAGCATTTCTTGGTGGGACCCAGACTGAACCAACACTCTTGCATCTGCTTCCTGTTGTCAAGGCCTTTATTTATCTTATTTATTTATCTTATTGTCCTTTATAATCAAAGGCCAGCACCCTGGTTAATCAAATTACTCATTTTCTGCCCATTGACTACTACTTGATTTTTAAGTAAAACATAAATATGATCATATGTTCAAAAATTTGTGTATGTATCTGAGCAATAGTGGAGCACTTTCTTTTCACGGGCTTTCATTCTTGCAGATTCCCTGCAAGAGTTCTAGACTTACGAATATTGGCAAAAGTTAAGGTAAAACTTTACTAATTCATAGCAATGAGTGTGGTAGGGTGGAAATAAAAAGCTTGTCTAGATTATAAAAGATCTATAATAACATAAAAGTTACAACAAAAGTCAGATCAGTAATATTTCCATCCCAGTGGCCAGTTTCTGAGCCTAGCAGCAAGAAGTGGTTTGTAGGCAAATACAATTGTTCTCAAGGACAGAACCCGCAATAGGAAAGAATATGCCATGAATACTCCTCCCTAAATTACCATAGTAACCTAGTATAGCTTTACTACTTATTGATTGTCATAAAGCTAGATGTTCTTAGATTGTTTATTGCTAAATGTCCAATGGCAGAATGCGCTATACACTAAGATGCCACTGAGATTGAATGAATCAAATGGAAGTGATACTCATGCTTTGTAATAGTTTTAGAAGTATACAAATCATTTGTGTCAGATTATCCACTGTGCTGAGAAGGTGACTCGATCCTTAACTTCTGAGAACTGTGTTTTGTAGGACATAAAGATGTTTTATTGCATCCAATACTAGTATTCTAAGTCACAAATTATACCTTCCTAGAGGTTAGGAGGGCTCTCATGAGAATCTTTGGATGGCTCAAACCTCTTTAAAAAGCCAGTCAATTAAGTTGTATCTCATAATTCTCTGTTTCACTCACAATAAATTTACCTAAGACAAGAAGGACCATTCAAAATAATTCTGTTGTCTTAGTTCTACTTCTAAGCATTAGAGGGAACACTTAGCAAATTTTGTTGTTAAGTGATGTTGACATAACAACATCAGCACTTAACACCTTGATAAATTGCAGACTCCATTGTCCACCCTTCCTTCTTCATTATGTTCTTCTCTGTTGAATTTATAGACTCTGGTCTGTAGAGGTTGCAGAATATATCAGGTATAGCTTGATAGCTGCAGGAGAACATGTAAGATAAAGGAAAATAAAATCTTATGTCTTTTCAGTACACCTTCTGAAAGAAGTGAATTAGATAACTAGGTTTTACTGCACCATATTAGATGAAATAACACTCTAATATGAAAGGGAACAACTAACTGAGACATTTATCATGTCCTGTACTGTCGTGGGTCTACAATATAACTTAACTTTCTGAAGACAGATAGCAATGCCATTAAAAGAAGCATTTCTTAACACAAAATGTGATGCTAAACACAGATAATTTCAGCATTCTGCTTAAACTGAGAAACAAGGTCTTTATTGAGTTATTTATAACATACCTCAGTTACTACTTCCCTATTAATTTTCCTAACTTTGCCCTTATACTGACTTCCCAGCTGGCAAACTATAAGAGCTTCCCAGAAATTCTAGAATATAGCTAAAATCTTCAAAAGGGCCCTCCAAAACTAACGTCCACCCTATCCACTCTTGAATGAGAACACTCTGCATAAGCTTCCACTACCACGTCATGCTCTTTCTTATCTCAGCTTGCTGTGAGCTGTCATTTCCTTCAAAATTCTCTTCCTGTCCTCTCCTTCTGTGTGAAATCTGCCCCAGAATTATAAACTCATTTTCTTATTGAGGGAAAAAAAAAAGCCTAGAGAGGTTTTTTTCACACCCACAAAAGTAGGGAATGGGCCGTCTAGGACTTGACTTTTTCCTAGTGACTCTTCTGCCAACTTTATACTCCTCCCTTGGCGAAGGACACCAGCTTCTCTGATCCTCTGAGCCTGTCCATTGCAAGTGTGGTGTGGGCACATTGGCATCACCCAGGAGCTTGTCAGAAAGAATTTCAGCACCCCTTAGACACACTGAGTCAGAATTTGCATTTTACAAACTTCCCAGGTGACCCATATGTGCATGAAGGCTTGACGTGCACTGCTCTAGAACACTGCGGTCCACGAACCCCTCACTCCCATGCTGTCTGGGTTCTGCAGCAGAATGGGCCGGGCTCCATCTAGGCTTCTCACATTCGACATCCCAGGAAGGAGAAAGAAAGGGAACTGCTGTCCTGTTCAGGGCAGCCAAGAGGAGAAAGAAACAGAGGGATGAGTCTGAGTCAAAGTCCCCGGAAAGTCCCAAGGTTGGCTCAAGAGAACCTCAAACTGTCAATAAGGCCAAAGGGCAGAAGAAGTTCACAAACAGAAGGTCCGTCCTGGTTTGGACGGGATAGGACGGGAGTGACTGGGAGCCACGGTCGGCCTGAGTTGAGGGGATGGGGGAACAATTAGACAAAGGCAGCAAACGGAGTGGAAGGAGCCCCCCGTCTTTATCACAGCAGTCCCCACCCTGCAGCAGGGCTGTTACAACACTGGGCGCTGAGCCTCACTGCTGCACGTCCCCATTCACTGGGTCTGAGGTGGGGCTCAAGAATTTGCATTTTTAATGGGTTCCCAGATGAAGCTGTTGGTCTGGGGACTGCACTTGACAACGACTACTTTAAAAAAATCGTCAAAGTTATCCTTAGAAGGAGGATCAGAGGCCTCATAGTACCAGACAAAGAGGGCAGCGTTCTTTGGGATGTGTAACTACAAAGTGACTTAGTCACTTCCATCTTTATGCGCATGCTTTGTTTTGTGGACTTGACTATGAAGTCTACGCAACTCAAGGTCATGGTAAGCTATTGAATTGAAGGAAGGTTTTCTTCTTTTTGCTCCTGAAGGAACGTGCTTACCGGTGGCAAAGGAAGATGTAGAAGCTACTCACTGCAATCTTTCTGTTGTAGTATGTACAACCAAAATCAAGCCCAGGATCGTTGGGGGAACCACGTCTGTTCACGGGGAGTGGCCGTGGCAGATCACTCTGCACATCATGTCGCCCACACAGAGACACCTGTGCGGAGGCTCCATCATTGGGAACCAGTGGATATTGACGGCCGCTCACTGTTTCTATGGGTCAGTACCACTGCTGTTTTTATTAGTTCATCATCCTCACACGCATACGCAATCTATTACTAGCATATTAGTAAATAAATACTTTTAAAATTTAAATGATACTATTTTCTATTAATAAATTAATTTTCTAGTAATTCATTTCTTCCTTTAGTTCGGGGGGGGGCGGTGAGGGGAAGCAAAAAAAAAGGAAGAGCCACTCCTGGTCTACCAGCGTCAGAGCAGGAGCAGGAACGTGGCTGTTTGCGCGCTGCTCCACTTGCCCGTTCAGGTGCACGCACAGCCTCAGGGGCTTTCTTGTTATTTCATTTTAGAAATATCACCTTCCTCGCATCGTTCGGCATATAGGGTCCAGAAATAAACTCACAGAAAATTCCCCATTCTCTGACTCCTATATCCCATACCTTCCCTCTCTCTCAATCTCTCTCTCTCTCTCTTGCTCTGTGTGTGTGTTTAAATACAGAAAGGGTTCATTATGTATCCTCGAACTGAATTTCCCACGAGATCACTTTCAATATTGGTCAAACATAAAGGCTCCAGCTGGGGAACATACATATCCCAGGGATTTTAGTTGGCCAGACTTCTTTTTTGCCATTTTATATCCTCTGAGTTGACTCCACACATAGTTTTGTGTGTTTGCTTTAGTTTGTATTTTTAATCACTATGCAGCACACTCATACTATAACTCGAGGATACATTTGAGATCAATAGCTCCATTTACCTTTTGTGTTTGGGAAGACAGAGTACCAGGAAGTTCAAGTGAATTTCTCAAGGTCTCAGCTAGTTAATGGCAGGGTGGAACTAAACCCCGTACTCTTCATGGTGTGTGTGTGTGTGTGTGTGTGTGTGTGTGTTGGAGAGTGGAAAGAGCATTCCTTCATTTTTCTGTGTTTAATATAAAGTAAACACTAGCTCAGGATCTTCTTTATAGGGCAACTGAAAAAATCTTAAGATGAAATCACTGTTTTCTATCTAAAAGCCCACCACTGGCAGAAAATATTAGTAAGAGCCAGTTAAATAGCTGTACAGCTCAAAATGTCTGGGAATGACTTAGTAAAGGAAATTTCTTTTCCTCTACTGTTTGTTCCTTAGGCTAGAGTCGCCTAAAATTTTGCGTGTGTATAGTGGCATTTTAAATCAATCCGAAATAAAAGAGGATACACCTTTCTTTGGGGTTCAAGAAATAATAGTTCATGATCAATATAAAACGGCAGAAAGCGGATATGATATTGCCTTGTTGAAACTGGAAACAACGATGAATTACACAGGTATGTGGAATTTTAATTGGAAAGTCACCTAGAATGGTGACCTAGAGAAAAATGTTTAACCTTACCAGATTCATTGCCTGACCCTACCAATCTCCATGGTTATCACGAGAGGGTCAGGGAAGCTGGTCGTTCAGTCTGTTCAGGCTGATGCTCTTTCCTGGTTATTGAAACTTATTTTTGGAGGATGGCTGAAGAGATACGTTATCTTCAGTCTTCTTCAGGTGTGTGTGAATGGCATAATTTTATAGGCTATGTAAAGATAATTTAATCTAACATCTGCCTCTTAGGGATGAAAAACAGAAAGTGGGAGCGATGGAGCGCCTTCCACAGGGCGCCAAGGCTAGTGAGCATGAAGGACCAGTGGGGAGGGTGGGGCTTGTCCCTCTAGACTCTCACGCTGGGGCGAGTGATAGGTGATGCTGAGCATGAGAGATGAAAATACATGACCATAAGGAAAAAAAAAAGCAAATATAATAAATTAAAAAAAATACAGAGTGTAAAGTGAACGAAGAGAATCTCTTCTGTAAAAGAAGATATAGTTTGCTTCTGATCACTAAACTATAATTTTTGAAATTTAGATTCTCAGCGACCCATATGCCTACCTTCAAAAGGAGACAGACATGTAACATACACGGACTGCTGGGTGACTGGATGGGGGTACAGAAAATTAAGAGGTAAAAAAATGATGTTTTTATATATGCTCCATCCTACAAGCAAAGAACTTAACCTTTTCTGCTCTATCAAGTTATAGTGCTAAAAGGCAAAAGGCAAGTAAAATCACACTATCAATTGCAAGAAGTGTATTAATAAAAATGGAAAGACAAAAATCACTCAAGTGAGGATGGTACCACCTCTGTATGATTGGAAATTTTAAATATGACTAAATCTCTTTAAAGACTCATTTTGCTTAATGAAATTTAGTGGGAAACTTAGAACTTTTCAGTAAATGTTCTAGCCTGTTATCCAATTACTTTCTCTGAGAAGTAATTCCAGTTAGAGTCATAATTAATTTTTGAACTTAATTAACACTCATACAATGGTACATGCAATAGTGGGAATAACATCATCTTTACACTTGTAATTATAAAAGATCTGAGAGATAAACCTAATATTTTTTCTTTCCAGATTTTCATATAGGTATGATTTTTGATTTTAAGTATATACATATATATTTACATATATAACATATAGTTAATCCACTAACCAAAACCAAATTTTCTTTTAGACAAAATACAAAACACTCTCCAGAAAGCCAATATACCCTTAGTGGCAAATGAAGAATGCCAGATGAGATACAGAAGGCACAAAATAACCAATAAGATGATCTGTGCCGGCTACAAGGAAGGCGGGAAGGATGCTTGTAAGGTAACAATGTTCTCCACCAGTTGAATATATTCAAATTGGAATGTTTAATGCATTTTAAAAAGCAGTCTTCTGCCAACCAGCAGAGAACACAGAATATTTGTTTTACTTCTTCTGAAATCTAAAATGGATATTCTGGCTAAATGAAAAAAAGCAATCAGGTTCTTTGAAGTGCATCAAAGATCCAGGACAAGAGCAAAATGTATTTAAGCTGGAAAGCGTCTGAACTGATCTGTGTGCCTTGCTTTTTCTTCCCTTGCCGCAGGGAGACTCGGGGGGCCCTCTGTCCTGCAAACACGACGAGATCTGGCACTTGGTGGGCATCACCAGCTGGGGCGAAGGCTGTGCTCAAAGGGAGCGGCCAGGTGTTTACACCAATGTGGTCGAGTACGTGGACTGGATTTTGGAGAAAACTCAAGCAACGTGAATGCGTTCCCACAGGCCATTTGACTCCCTGAGGGTCGAACCTGATCATTCCCTGGAAGAGGGTTTTGAGCTCGCTGAGGAAGACACTGTGTCATCCTGCTTCCCATTCAGTAACAAACAGCAAGGGCTTGGTATTTGTGAGAAAATACCAAAAGAAAACAAACTGTCATTTTTCAAAACTCCCATTCTATGATAATCGTCGTTTGTTTTTAGCGTCCAGTCTCTTGCTTTTTTGATCACACTTTTCCTGAGCCCAGGAAACACTATAAGGTGATATTTTTGAAGATTAGTATGTAGGCAGATGTACCACAAAAGAATCAAATAGTGGCACCAAAGGATCCAGTAGAACTGCTGAAAGAAACCACTATGGAAAGATTTGTTCAAGGAAAAACAGGAACTGGAAGACACAGGGACAATTACAGCCATCATCAATTTGCAAAAATCTAAGCTCTGCCTATGTGAACACATTTCTTCTGTAAAGGAAGAATTTGAGTGAATTCAATGGTTTTCAGAATAGTCAGGGATTCTTGTCATTTCAAGTTTTAATATATTTTTTTAAAATCAGTTTAAATAGACACAAGCTAAAGGTGAATGTGAATGAAGACACCAGAATTTCCATATTGGAGCGGATCATGAGCAGCAATTTACCTGAAAGTGGTACTTTAGGGGACCAATCTTAAAGATGCATTTGCCTAAAAAACTGTTTGTGCGTAGGTTGCGTCTTTATTTGGAGTGGTTTGGGGAGAGGAAGGCTGATGGAGTTAGGGAAGCAAGCTAAAATCTTCCTAAGACAAACTGCCACCGTGAGGGTGGCTTTACAAAGAGTGAGATAATAAATATATTGGACAAAAATCAATGTAAATAACACATATACTGTGGAGGAAAACACAATTTGGGAACAAATGGATAGTTATAGTAAAGTCTTTAGCATCTTCAAGCAGCTCCCTGTATTCTAAGTACTGGAATTTTTTTCTTGAGTGCACATATTTTCCTAGTTACTGTTCTGATGTAATGCAATAACCTAGAATTTGAACTGTCTCCATATAGTTTTCAACATGTGTCAATAAATATACAATTCACACCCAATATGAAAAATATTTATGGAACACCATGATGTGATAGTGTCACACTAAGCTTTGGGGATAGATATATCTCTAGCTTCATGAAGCTTACAATCTAGTTAGCATGAACAATAAAATAAAGTAATTACACAAAATATTTAATTTCAAGCTGAAATGAGTGGGATGCACAGGGTTTTATGAGACGAAAAAGGAAGAAGGACATTTGGGGCAGGCTCAAAGATTGGGATCAAAAGGAGGTTGCCCTGAGGAAGACAAAACAAGAACAACAAACAAATAAACAGAACTGTCCCCGAAAGATCCAGATGACTGCTTTGGTATAACGGGGCCAGATCCAAAATACTGATAGATTCAAGCAAAACTGGAATTGAAGATTGGAGTGCCTTCAAGATCACCAAACAGTATTAATATCTTAGTATCCATTTCTTACTTCAATAATCTGCAGGCAACACTTCACATTAAAAAGAAAGTTTAGGATATATTTCTGATAAGAAAGAAGTGAAGTCTTTCCTAGGAAGTACAGTATTTGAGAAAAATATATGTTAGCTTTCTAATATTTAACTTTGTATAATGTCTTAATTTTTGAACAGCTAGATTATGCCCTTGATTCATAAATGAAAACCCTATAAGAGGACATAAAATATACAATGAGAAGATGGCACATGGATTATTGGGGACCCATAAACTGTTAGAGGTGAAGGGGACTTTAGTGACCACATCCAGAGAAACGAAGCCCAGAGTGGTGACGTGACCTCTCCCAGCCCGGCTTCTGGCCACAGGCCCCGTGCTTTAGGTGCCGATTTAAATGTGAAGGGACGTTGGGTAGTAGAGTCTGGCGGAAAAGCAGCCCCATTGTCAGGCATTTCTCTTGGCTGCTACGTTCATATTAGAAACAAGTTTCTGAGACGCCACACTCATTACTTTAAGGCATTTTACATTCAAGCGCTGTTCAGTTTGCTCTTGGCCCTGCGGGGAGGGCAGGCTGCTGTCCCCAGCCCAGGGTCTCTACGTTTTACCGCCAGTGGCCTCTAAACTGCAGCAGCTTCTAGTCCGGTTTCTAGGAAGAAACTGATAAAGGTGTTTAATTGTTGAAAGCGTGAGCAGCTTCTTGGGCAGCCTATTTAAACAACCCCACGGAAGGCGTGATCATAAGAGTATTGCTGACATTATTGTCATTTATTTCTATCCACAGTGAATTAAATTGGATATTCTAGAATTAAGTGAACAACTTGTTAAATGGATATCATAGAAATAAAATCAAATCAAAGATAGCGAATCCAACTATCGATGATTAATATTGTTAATAATATTTGATTAATGAGAGTAAGACAAAGAATTGAAGTAAGAATATTACCATATCCACGTCTTACGGAATCCTGCCATGTGCCGTGTGCTACACTGTGTGCTTTTTTCCTCAGCGGCACCATGTAAGAGAAGGCCTTATTTTTCCCATTATAACATGATCTAATGCTATTGTGTTTTACAAAGGGGGGAAAAAGAAAGAAAAGGCAAATCAACTTGTAAATGTTTTCCACGTCTCCATTTTCCCACTAGAGGGCACTTTTATACCTCTCTTTGTTCCGTTTTTAAAATCACAGCAGATGGGCAGAACACAATTTATAATATGTTTAAACAAATCCTGTGTATATATAATATCAGGGAACACTAAATCAAATCAACCGCTTCAATTCAAATATGCTTGACTTTTCAAATATAATTGCCGTAAATATCTAGTCCCTGGATGGCAGTTTGGTCTTTAAGCCAGATGTTCCGGTGCTCCCGCCCCGACTCTGGGGTCTTCGCATCCGCGTACAGACCCCCGTTCACCCGCCCCCTGCACAGCTGCTTTGCTGATCGTGAGAGCCGAACTCGCTCCCTTGAGCACCCGAAGTGCTATTGGGATTACATTGCACGCGTACAATGTTTGTACAAGTTTTGCAAACGTGACCCTTTGAATACTGAAGGCTCGGCGATAACAAAAGAAAGAAACAAAGAATCCCCTTCCCCGCCCCCCCCCCCCCCCCCCAACAAGCACACACAGGCCCATACACACAACACACACACACACAAACATATTCAGAAGTGGGTATGGACACGGTCAGTCCAGGACTGCGCGGGTCAAGCTCCCCAGAGGCTGTCCTGCTCCCTTGGGCTCTAATCCCCAGGTCCGACTGCAGAGCCCACGGGGGCACAGCCGGGTTTGGCGGGGCTGCCTGGTGCTACTTTGAGACTGTGACGTCGCTAGCCTCACAGGCGCACAACTTTAGCCGGTGTTTTTTTGTCCACTTCACGTGAAAGCCTGAGGTACGAACCTGCCCTTGACTCGTGCATAGTGTCTCATAAGTTGGACAGCTGATTAGGGACTTGGGAAAAAAAAAAAAAATTGGAAAATTGGTGACTAACAACTCTGGGGAAGGGGGATGGAGTGCGGCTCTTCGAGGTAGCTGTGTGAGGTGTCGTCGCTTCCGCCTGAGGCCGCAGGGCGCAGGGACCCTGCGGACAGACCCTCCAAAGCCAGACTGCAGCCCCCAGAGAAGTCCAGAACTTGCTTGAGGCTTTAAAATGTTCCCTTCTCAACCCCACTTAATCTTCATCTTGGAGCCCTCATGTTTCCAAAAGATACTGGAGTCCAGGCTACGTTTGAGCGCCCCCTGACAAAATAATTATTCTACCCTACTAAGGGGAGATACTTAGATAATGCAGGAGATCACATTGTGCAAAGCACCTGAAAAGCTGCAGAAATTAATCCACTTGTGTCTGGCTCCCAGGGAGCCCATGTAGAGACCTGTGCCACCCAGCCCTGCCTGGGCTTTGCAGGAATCAGCTTGGCCCTTCCACCATCCAACTAAATCACCTCCTACGGAATAAAAACAAAGTCAGGCCCCTTCAGAAAGTGAGCCCCTCTCTAAGCGGTGCCTGTTGGGCTGATACTTATTTGAATGCCACATACTTTGGGGGGGGGGGGAATCAGGCCTTAGAAAGTCATATTTTATTCACACATAAGCCATTAAACTATTTATCCAAAAAGAGGGTATAGTCTCTATTAGAAAACACAGAGCAAACTTTTACACAAAAGTATTATTTTGGTATGAATTTCAGTTCAAGAGCTCCTTTTTAAATTTACCTTAAGTAATGATTGCTAAAAAGTACAGGACCCAAAGATGCAAATATCACAAATATTCAGCACTCTCAGAGACAAACTGGTGAAATGAACTGTCTTAACCATTATCCAGTTCAACCAAGAGTGATCATTACAAATTGATTTTTGAGGCAGGTAACTGTCATTTTTTATTACTGAGGGCAGGAGACAGGAAAGAAACTTTTAAACCCAACTGATAATTGTCCTCAGGCATCCTGCCTCCAGTGTGAAAGTGTTACTGAGAGGGGACATAGAATTCTGACAGAAGGACCAGTCAGCCTTGAGGCGGGGTTCAGTGGACAAAACTGGGGCCAGTGGGGCTCTAGGCGTGTCCCTTAACTCAACACTGAAGCCCTAACAGTGGGATGGGTGCTACTCACACAAGGGCAGGGGGTCTATGCAAACATTTACAATGAGCCCCCACCCATCGAAAACACCACAATTCTGCTGCTTTGCCAATGTTGCTAACTAAAAAACTCTCTAGTGTAGATTCTGACGTCATCGGTTGAAATGCTAAGTAACCAGCTCTGGATTGTTGACTAGGGTACACCCAGTGCTATCCAACCATTCTTCAACTATTGTTTAAAATTCCCTGTCACGCACACAACACTGTTTACACCTGTCTCCTCACTTTCTCTCTTCCTTCCCTTCTTCTGGTTTCAACCCAGGAGCCAAAGTGACCCTGTTAAAACATAAATCTGATCATGCCACTCTTTCTCTCAAAAGCCTTCCGTGGCTCCCATCACTCAGAGCAAAAGCCAATATCCTCATAATAGACCGTGAGGCCCTGCAAAATGCCTGCCCAGCATACACAGACTGGAGGCTCACCAATAGTTTTGCATAAATAAATGAATAAAAGAAACAATGAATACTGAAATATTTTTAAAATAAATTACTATACAGGTAGCACAATAATTTTATTGTTATATTTCAAATGAGTTTTTAAAACACCCTCACTTTAATATTCTTAATTCTCCAGCAGAATGAAAAGTTGATCTTCTGCCCTAAAAGGAGTTCCTAAATTTAATCTATAAGACTATTTAAATATAAGAAAAAGCTTGTTTATCCTGACTTTAATTTTTAATACCATTGTACCCTACAGTGAAACTTCAAAACATCATGCTTTCAGAGTCAGATGTTTATTTTTCATTAGTGTTCACATCTAATACTCCGTTTGTTAGGTCATCACAGATTATTGTTATCTGCTGCCTTTCATTCATCCACCTTTTCTTTCTTCAGAGGGTTTTTTTTTTTTTTTTTTTTAGACAGGGTCTTGCTCTGTCACCCCAGGTGGAGTGCAGTCGTGTAAACACAGCTCACGATAACCTCAAACTCCTGGGCTCAAGCGATCCTCCTGCCTCAGCCTCCAGAGTAGCTGGGACTACAAGCGAGCACCATGACACCCAGCTAATTTTTCTATTTTTAGTAGAGATGGGGTCTCACTCTTGCTCAGGATGGTCTTGAACTCCTAACCTCAAGCGATCCTCCCACCTTGCCTCGGCCTCCCAGAGTGCTAGGATTACAGGTGTGAGCCGCTGCTCCAGCCCTGCATCTTTTTTCAGAGTCTTAAAGTAATATTGCCCTGTAAATATTTGCAAATGAAAAACCACACTAGATTTTACAGTACGCAAGGCTGCCAAAATTGAATTGATGCCATGAATGATGTTTTACTAATTTGATAGAATCTTTGTAAACTTTTTACTTATTTTTATACTTCTATTGAGAAGTTATTTTCCAAGTCTGAAGCTGCCAGTTGTACTCTGCTGCTCTCTGGGAGTTCTGGTGCGTTTTAGAGCAGCAGTCCCCAGCCTTTTTGGCACCAGGAACCGGTTTCATGGGAGACAAGTTTTCCATGGTGGGGGTGGGGGAGAGGCGGAGCTCAGGCAGTGATGTGCCACCAGGTTCCTAACAGGCCATGGACCGGTACCCAGGCAGGGCCAGGGTTTGGGGACTGCAGTGGAGAATGGGCAGTGGTAGAGAGGGGCTGGGGGCTGACCGATGCCCTCTCCCTGCCCAAGATGCCACATCCTGATCCCCAGCACCTGTTGAGTGTGTGACCCTACACAGAAAAAGGAACTGGGCGGTTGTGACGAGGTTAAGGATCCTGGTTTTATTTCTGGACTTTCAATGCCATTCCATTGCATGTCTATCTTTATGCCATTTTCACACAGTGTTGATCACCAAAGCTAAATAATAAATTTTGAAATTGAACAATGTGAAAAGTTTGAAGACTTTTTTTTTTAAAGATTATTTTGGCTATTTTGAGTCCCTTGTATTTCTACATGAATTTTTGGATCAGCTAGTATATTTTTGCAATAAAAAACAGCTGAAATTTTGATAGAGAGTGAGTTGAACATGTAGATCGATTTGTGGAGTGTTGCCACCTTAACAATATTAAGTCTTCTGATCCATGAATGTGGAGTCTCTTTCCATTTATTTGGCTTTTTAATTTTTTTTATATTTTTTAGTATATAAATCTTGTACTTATTTTGTTAAATGTATGCCTCGATATTTCATTCTTTTTTAATGCTGTTATAAATGGAATTGTTTTCTTAATTTCATTTTTGGATTATTCATTGCTAGTGTGTAGAAACAGAATTGATTTTTGTATATTGATCTTGTATCCTGTCTGATGCCGAACTAGTTTATTAGTGCTAGTAAGTTTTTTATGGATTCCTTAGGATTTTTTTTAATATATCTGACCATGTCATCTGTGAATGGAGATAGTTTTAATTCTTCCTTTCCAAACTTTCCTTTTACAATTGCCCTGGCTATAACATCTAATGTGATTTTGAATAGAAGTGGCCAGAGCAGGCATTCTTGTTTTGTTCTTGATCTTAGGGAGGAAGCATTTATTCTTGCTCCATTAAATATGATGTTAGCTGTGACTTTTTCATAGTTGCTTCTTATCAATCTGTGGAAGTTTCCTGCTACGTCTAATTTGTTAAGATTTTTATCAAGTTGCAGACGTTTCCTCCTATATGTAGTCTGTTAAACATTTTTACCATGAAAAGATTTTGGATTTTGTCAACTGTTTTTTCTGCATCTATTGAGATGATCACTATGATTTGTCCTTATTCTGTTAATGTGATATATTACATTGATTGATTTTTGGATATTAAACTGGTCCTACATTACAGTAGTAAATTCTACTTGGCCATGGTATGTAATTTTTATATGTTGCTGAATTAAGTTTGCTAATATTTTGTTGAGAATTTTTTAATCTACAAGGGATGTGTGTGTGTGTGTGTGTGTGTGTGTGTTTCTTGTGGTCTCTTTGGTTTTACTATTAAGATGATACTGGCTTTATAGAATGAGTTGGGATGTGTTCTCTCCTTTTCTGTGTTTTGGAAGAGTTTGTGAAGAATTGGTATTAATTTTTTGAATGCTTTGTAGAATTCATCAGTGAAGCTCACTGAGCCTAGGATTTTCTTTGTCAAAGCTTCTAAACTACCAATTTGATCTCTTAACTTGTAGCTCTATTCAGGTTATACGTTTCTTCTTCAGTTGGTTTCAGTAGTTTGTGTTTTTCTAGGAATTTGTCCATTTCATCTGAGTTATTTAATTTGTGACACACAATTGTTCATATTATTCTATTATAATCTTTTTTATTTCTGTAAGGTTGGTGGTAATGTTCCATCTTTCATTCTGGATTTTAGTAATTTGAGTCTTCTGCTTTTTCCTGGTGAGTCTCACTAAAGTTTTGTTAATCTTTTTTTTAAAAAAGACATGTTTTTATTGATTTTTCTTTTTTAAAAAACTGTTTTCTCTTTCATTTATTCCCACTCTAATCTTTGTTCCACTTCCCTCCATCTGGTTGCTTTAGTTTAGTTTGGTCTCTAAAATGTTGATGGTATATGTATAATATTTTTCAGGTTTCCCTTTTATTGGAATTTTTGACCACTCCACCACCAGTTCCAATGGCATATAACAGGAGAGCTCCTGCCATGGTATTGTTCAGGAATTTAAAAATGGTTTGTTGTTTTTCCTCTCAACATACTTGAATAGCTTTATGGCAGGAGTCTGGAGCCAGAATATAAGAGATTTCACTAGATTTGTTGTAACGTCTCTGAATCTCAGTATGCCCATTTCTAACTGGATGTAGAATATGAAGTATTTACATGGCATTAACAGTGTACTAGGCAATTATTTTATGAGGAGGTACCATTCTTATTCTTATTTTACGAATGAGAAGACAGAGGGGAATAGAAGTAAGGAATTAGAGGAGCAAGAAAGAGGTAGACTAGGAAATCAAACCCATAGTGTCAGCTCCTGAATCTGTGTATTTCCCCACTGCACAAGGGGTCATCCAATGTTGGTTTCTGTGAATCAGATATGCCCTGTTGTCTGTTTTTGCAAATAACGTTTTACTGGAACATAGCCATAACCGTTCCTTGGCACACTATCTATGGTGGCTTTTACGCTGTAATGACAGAGTTGAGTAATTGAAACAGAGACCCTATGGCTCACAAAGCCTAAAATATTTACTGTCTCTTGCTTTCCCAGAAAAGTGCCCTGATCCCAGCACTATGCTATACTGACTGTCATTGTAATACTACTTGCCTCATGCCTGCCATGGAAACAAATAACTTCATAGAAGAGTATCCAACACACACATAGACACTTGATAACTTGTTGCAATTATTGTTGCTTTCAGGGTTACATTGTGAACAAAAAGTAAATTCCTTTTCCTAGCAGTCTTCCTATCAGTAATTAATTGTATCCTAAATAACTTCTTTATTTTGCTTGTGGGGGTTAGGTCACAGCCTCAGCCTGCTTTCCTTTCTCATTTTGGGCCTTGTTTGAGCGGCGTTCACCTCTTTTCCGTTACTCACAGACTCTGCAGAAGCAGTGGCCACTTGTCCTGGGAAAGAGTCTGTATTTCTTTGGCTGCAGCAGGTAAGGTGATGATCCACACTGCAAGGAGAAGAAAGGAGAAGCCGGTTTCCAGAAAGCAAGACTCTGGTTTTTGGCAGAACCAATGACCTGACCAGAATGAGATGACACTGTGAATTTGCATCCCAACAAAGGAGAGAAAAATCCAGTTTAAAAGGAGATGTGACTAGATTTTGCTGCAAAATAGAAGATGGTAGTGAGCTAAATAATTCAAACTCTTACTGAGAACACAGAGAGTAAGTCGGATATTCACTCTCTACTGGAGAGAGCCCAGCAGTGTGACCTCGGCTGCTCCGTAGCCCTCTTGTCCCCAGCCTCCCGCTGGGGAAACTGCCTGGGGAGCTGCCTGCACCTGGGGACTGCACCAGAGCCCAGCGGCTGGGGCGCAGAGCTGGCCGGGGCAGGCAAAGATCCTCTCCCCAGTGTCTCACTTTTGGCCACCACAGGCAGAACTCTAGAGAAGTTAAAGTTACAATAAAATAAAGGTAGCTTCTTTTCTATTAAGGTGTACAATTCACCTGAGGTTTGTCAGAGGGGCTTTTTTTTTTTTTTTTTTTGCATGGGTAATAACATTTCCACTTGTTTTTCTTCATAGATTTTTCTCCCATTCAGCCTCCCTGTCGCCACCCCCGCCCTGCCCTGTGCAGTGCCTTAGTGCTCCAGGGGCACCTGTGGTCCTGGCCAGGTGTGCAGTCAGTCACGTGGGTCTCTCTCCGGCTGTCCTGGAGTCCTCGCGGGTCTCAGCCACAGCCTCTTCTCAGCAACTGTTCAAGTGCAGAAGAAAAAACAAAGCATTCCAAGATTTATTAAATTATCCTATTTGTTAGCCTGCCGTTTCATTTTCAATTTATTTTCACACATATTTGATACCTATTTTAATCAGGATACTGAGCTAAGTTCTGAAAAGAAAACAACAAGGAGGAAAAGCCAACTCCTGTTCTTGAGGAACATTATTATCTAGTGAGAAAGTGGCCATGAGAATAAAGAGAAATCCACAAAAAATTACAACACAAGGCAGAATCTCACTGTTCCCAGCTCTGGTCCCCAAAAGGTTGCCTGGGTTTCCAGGGGCATCTGGGTTGGCTGTGGGATGTTTTAGAATGCAGGTGCACTGTTCATTCATTCACTCACACACTCACTCTCCCCCGTCTCTTGCATCTTAAGCCCCAGCCAAGTCAAATCTCCTTTTGTCCCTTAAAAGCATCACACTGCTTCAGCCTCTGTGGCATAGGCTTTGTCATTTCTTCTGCCTACAATCCTTTTACAACCATATCCACCTCCCTGTATTTTTAAACTGGGTCAGCTGTCCCCTCCTCCATGCAGCCTTCCCAAGCTTTCTCCGGATGATCTCCCTGTGCTGTGTTGCGTTGCTGCCTGCTGTGTGCCTCTGTTTGAATCTCGCTGTGTTGCACTGTAGTCAGAGGCTGGCTCGTGTGTGTGCCGTGAACCCTGAGTTCATTGTGGACAAGGGGTTGTGCCCCCTGTTCCTCCTATTCCCAGCACTGAACACAGTGTTTGGCTCCCTGGAAACACTGAATAAAGGTTTGCTTATTGTTGCATACAAAAACATATACAAAAGATCTGCAGCATCAGATATTCATGCAACCAAAACTATAAAATCTTTGCTATTTTGCAGAGTCCGATGATGGATGTATAATATATATATTTTTAGTTAGCTTTATTTTAGCTTCAGTTTTTCCATAACTCTGAGAGCCAGGGGAAAATAACATACCTTGAATTTCTGTTTGTTCTATTTGTTTTATATATTGAAGTAGGTATGTACATGTTCCAGAGAATAATGGGAATATAAAATTGCAGGTACCCTTGGCCATCCCGTAGGAAGCTAAATACCAGCCAGGCAATTCTGTAAGATGAAACCGCCTCTTGGGTAAATTTCTATGGCCTTCGGTGTAGAGGCTTCTAGAAATTCATTTGGTACTCCATAGACTGTAGCACCAACTATCGACCTTTTTATCTCATCACGGATATTATTGCTTTAGTTATTTTTAGAGTGGCATTGTCCAATAGAACTTTCTGTAATGATGGAAATATTATTTAATTATGCTGTCCAATGTAGTAGTCACTAGCCTCGTGTGTGGCATTTGAACACTTGTAATGTGACTGCTACAATGAAGGACTGTTTAATTAAATTTAAATTTAAATGTAAATGGCCTCATGTGTCTAGTGGCCATCATATTGGACAGCACAGCTCTAGAGACTTAGGAATGTTATACCATCCTAACTCTGTGTACTAGAGTTCGTCGACTGTAGATGCTTGTGATGTAACAAGCTGGGCCCTGCGCATGGAAACTATTTTTGACGTGATTAAGTGCATCAATGGCAGTGAGGGCACATTCAGAATTTTCGAGGCACCAAAATCCTCAGTACCTGGTGCCCAGTCCGTGCCCCCATGCTGTGTATAATTAAATATGCTTTTTATTTTGTATATACATACACACACACAAAAATAAGTTTAACAACATCCTATAAAGTGTAACAAAGTCCTATAAAGTTCTGGTTTTTCCCATGTTAGCTTTTTCCACTTCAATGCGTTTTAAAATCATCAAATATAAAATTCTTTAAAAAGCAACATGCCCCTACTTTGCTAATGCTCGAGTCACCTGTGCCTGCCAGCTAGGCTAGCGCTGCTACTGCTTAAGGGAGAGTGGAAGCTGTGGAGTGAAACTTGAGGGATAGAGAAACACTCTGTCTCAAAATACGTTTGCGGTGGGGGAGGGAGTGGAGGGGGGGTTGTGAAATTCCAGGTTCTGATTAAAATGTAAGTGATTTCCAGAGAGGCAAACATAAACATCCATTTGTCATTTCTCAGATTCACAACACTCCAAGGACTCATAGCTATTCTCTCAAGCGAATTTTTTTTTTGGTCTGCAAAAACTTTCTTTTGGAAAAATTGTACATGGAAGCCTGCCGTCAAAATGAGATGAAGATGGGTTGTTAGGCAGGGCTGCAAGGAAGCTCTGTGCATGTTCCTGTGGGCAGAGGCCCTCTGAGGAAGCACTGGGCACTCAGGAGATAAATTTCAAACCAAGGAAATTCACTACTTGTAAGAAAACAAATCTAGAAAAGTCCATGAATCAGCTAGTGCCAGGGCCTGGCTTAGAACTCGATTCTTAGGGCTTGAGTGCTGAGTGGGGTCCCTGCAGCCCCCCCCCCCCCCCCGGCCTTCAGAATTGCAGCCTCCTAGCCCCAAACAGGCCTGGACAGTTCCCAGCAGGCACCGAGGAGCCCACCCGAGATAGGCCAGTTTGGGGTGTTGGGAGGAAGGGAAGAAGAGTCCAGTGACAGTGATGGCCCAACATAAACTACAGCCTCCAGGCCGGGTAAGGTGCGAGGGTCAGGGCACCGCACTCCAACAACGGGAGCCTGCTGGGGGTGGGGGGTGGACAGAGAAAGAGGGGAGATGACAGGAGAAAGGAAAACTTCATCACACAGTTTAACTGTGTTCTGTGCAAATATCTAAAACATTAGTTAAAATATTTAAACCTGATGTAAAAAATCTTAGTTATTCAGCATAGTTACAGAAGGTCAGTTTGACAAAGCTTATGCTTCATGGACTCTAGGTTACAGTTAGAGCCTGTCCCTGTCCTGGTCCCAGTGTCTCAGTTATACAGGAAAATCATTTTAACTTCCGACCCCAGGCCAGTTTCCCCAGACACGGCCTCTGAAACGGAGCTTTGCTGGGGGTTTGGGGCATGCAGTGGGTCAACACCTAGGTGATGGTGAAGGTGACATTGGGCTATAATTGCAAAATTATAGCAAAATTTTGCAAAAGCAAAAATTTGCAAAAGCCCCAGCCTTCCCCTCAGAGTGCTCGGGGTGGATGGCCCAGCCGAGTTGTCCCAAACTAAAGCAGGTGGCCTAGACTATTGCCCATTCCGGGCAAGGGAAGAAAGCATGAACTTGGCTTGACCTTGTCTGCTGAGGACAATTCCTGAAGAGGAACTCAGCTGTAAGCCATCATCAGTCACCACTGCCACAGCGAGGGGAGATTTTGCCTCAATTTTGAGGGGGACCTGAGCAGTGCAACACAGCACCCACCATGTTCAGCTTCATGTGCCCTGCAGTTCCTCAGGGGTATGCATAGTCATAGACTCCGGTCACAGAACCCACTGTTGGCAATGGAAGGAACCTACAGATATCTAGTTCAACACACTCCCCTAACAAAGAAATCAAGGCTCAGAAGGATGAAAGGAGTTGCCCTTGGGTACGCCAATGGTTGGCAGACTTTCCTTTCTGTCAGAGTCACCTGGAGGGTTTGTTAAATCAGAGACAGATGGGCCCCATCCCTGGAGTTTCTGCCTGTGTAGGTTTGGGGTGGAGCTGGAGACTTTGCCTATTTAACAACTTCCCAGGTGATGTTGGTGTTGCCGGTTCCTGAAGGAACCACGCTCTGAGAACCACTGGGGTAGGTGGTGAATGTTGCAAAGACATCCTCCAAGGACGGAACAATAGAGAGGACGTTATGATGGTGGAGAGAAGGAACCAAGTACGGGAGACAGTCCTGGAATGGCTTATTGCCAGTCACCTCACGGTAGCATCAGTGTGAGAGGACATAGAGTGTGGGACTCAGAGCCTGACTTTCCAAATTGAAATCTGGGCTCTGCCATTTACTAACTGCATCATCTGGGGCAACTCACTGGACCATTCTGTAACTCAGTTTCCATAAAATGGGGATGGTGATGACAATAGCTACCTAAGGCACTCTGAGGATTAAAAGAGTCACATAAAGTATATTTGGAGGATTACTTGGAATATTTTAGGTATGAAAAGTATCTTATTCAAGGTAAATCAGCTGCTCTTTTTGTTCTGATGATAAAGGCAGAATTGTTAGTGAACAAATATCAGTGAAGGAAGAGAAACAGTTGTAACTTTTTGTAGTTCGGGGAAAAGGCTGCCATGTCTCTTTGGACTAAATTTATAGTTTCTCCAAGGCATACAGAACAGTGCCAAGAGAATGCATTTTTTTTTTTTTTTTTTGAGACGAAGTCTTACTCTGTTGCCCGGGCTAGAGTGTCTTGGCATCAGCCTAGCTCACAGCAACCTCAAACCCTGGGCTCAAGCAATCCTCCTGCCTGAGCCTCTCGAGTAGCTGGGACTATAGGCATGTGCCACCATGCCCAGCTAATTTTTCTATATATATTTTTAGATGTCCATATTATTTCTTTCTATTTTTTTAGTAGAGACGGGGTCTGGCTCTTGCTCAGGCTGGTCTGGAACTCCTGAGCTCGAACCATCCACCCGCCTCGGCCTCCCAGAGTGCTAGGATTACAGGCGTGAGCCACCACGCCCGGCCAGAGAATGCATTTTTAAATAAGCTTTTTAGAAAAAAAAAAAAAGAATACTTTTAACTTTATAGAGAAATTGCAAGGGTAATGCAGAGAGTTCCCATATACCTCCAACTCAATTTCCTCTATGACTAACGTCTTACATTGTAGTACATTTGTCACAGAAGATGAACCAATACTGGTACATTATAATTAACTAAGGTCTATTCTTTATTCAGATTTTCTTTTTTTTTTTCCCTAATGTTCCAGGATCCCATCCAGAATACATCATCCTATTTAGTCATCCTATCTCCTTAGGTCCCTCTTGGCTGTGACAGTTTCTCAGACTTTCCTTGCTTCTTATGACCTTGACAGTTTTGAGAAGTGCTGGTGAAATATTTTGTAGAATATCCTTTAACTTGGGTTTGTCTGATGTTTTTCTTATGATTAGGCTGGGTTATGGGTTTTGGGAAGGACCACAGAATGCCATTCCCATCTCATTATATCAAGGGCACAGACTACCAATGTGACTGTGTCTGTCAACGTTGACCTTGATCACCCAGCTGAGATAGAACATGTCAAGTTTTTCCACTATAAAGTTATTCTTTTCCCCCATTCCCGCACTACGCACTTTGGAAGGAAGTTACTATGCCAAGCTCACACCTAAAGAGTGGGGAATGATGCTCCATCTCCGTGAGGGTAGGGTATTTACATAAATTCTTTAGAATTCTTCTGTGCAGAGATTTATCTATTATGCCTCATTTATTTATATTGAAATGGATTTATGGATACTGTGGATTATATTTTGGGTTCTAATTTGTTGCTACTTTATTGATTTTGTTTGAATTGTTCCAGTTTTGTCTATTGGGAACTCTTGCAGCTGCCTCTTGGGCATCAGCTTGGGCAACTTACTGACTACTGTGACATACTTGCATCGTTATTATTTTTTAGCACGTTCTTATTTTCTGGCACTACAAAATGCTTCAGGCTCATTTTGTATACATTTCCTAACCTAGTCCTAGAATAAGTGTATTCTCTAAGGAGCCCTGATTCCCTTTTATTAGAGAATAGTATTCAAAACCAAGATCTGGACAGGAGATATGCTCCCTGCTACTGGAGAATTGTTGCTGCTGGGCCCTTTCAGCTCCCAGAGAAAGGAAATACACGTGTGTGTGCTAACCAGTGGATGCATGCGTGCAGAACATCTCCATGTGTAGCCACCTGTATCTGTACTGAGCTAACTATGAGTTCAGAGTGACGGGTCCAGCTGAATTCCATTAGCACAGGGATCATTCTAGCCTCCTCCCTTTGTTTACCTATAACCTTCAACTTTCATAGTGAGAAACACATAGCTGTCATTATCCACATTCATTTATTTAATTATTTGATGCCAGTATGCATGTATAATGTTTCAGAATTGTTAACCTGCACCTCCATGGGAAACATTTTATCAAAGTAGAGCACAGAGGTTCCGCACAGTTAGTTTCTTTCAGTCTTTACCAACTCCACTGGTTTCCAGATTTTAGCACCTTTTCCTCTCACCCTTTTCAGTGAGGGTATTTCAGACATTTGTAATGCAGTTAGATTCTTTTGTAATATTCCATATTTCATCTTGGTGTTCCCAACCTAAATGATTTTATGAAATGTGCATACAGCAAAGTTCACTCTTTCTGCTGTAAAGTTCTATGGGATTTGACAAATACGGTGTCATGCATTCACCATTGCAGTATCACATAGAATAGTTTCACCACCAAAATATCCCCTGTGCTTCACTTGTTTAATATCACATACCTGCCAAACACCTGGCAACCGCTGATCTGTTTACCGTCTCTATAGATTTACCATTTCCAGAATGTCATATATTTGGAACCATATAGATGTAGCCTTCGCAGTCAGACTTCTTTCACTTAATATTCATTTAAGATTCACCTGTGGTTTTGTGTTTCTTAACAGCTCATTCTTTTTTATAGTTGAATAATATTCCATTGTATTATGTACCAGTTTGTTTATCCGTGCATTATCTGAATGACATCTTGGTTGCTTCCAGTTTTTTGATTTTTTTTTTTTTTTTTTTTTTGAGACTGGGTCTTACTCTGTCACCCAGGCTGGAATGCAGTGGTACTATCATAGCTCACTGCAGTCTCAAACTCCTGGGCTTGAGAGATCCTCCCACCTTAGCCTCCTGAGTAGCTGGGACTGCAGGTGTGTACCACCATGCCTTGCTATTTTTTTATTCTTTGTAGAGACAGGGTCTTGCTATGTTGCCCAGGCTGGTCTTGAACACTCAGCCTCGATGGTCCTCCCCTCTTGGCCTCCTAAAGTGCTCGGATTATAGGTGTGAGCCACCCTGCCCAGCCCAGTTTTTTGATGACTTTGAGTAAAGCTTCCATAAACTGTCACATGCAAATTTCTGTGTAGATCTAAGTTTCCAAATCAGTTGGGAAATATTTAGGAGCACAATCAATGGATAGTATGGTAAGACCATGTTCAGCTTTGTAAAAAACTGTCAAATTGTCTTCCAAAGTAGCTGCACTATTATGCATTCTTACCAGCAATGAACGGGAGTTCCTGTTGCTCCACATTCTCACCAGCAATTGGTATTATCAATTTTTAAAATTTTAGCCATTCTAATAGGTATGTAGTGATATCTCATTATTTTTAAATGTGTATTTCCCTAATAACATATGATGCTGAGCATCTTTTCATATATTTATTTGCTGGTGAAGTATCCATTCAGATCTTTGCCCATTTCTTTAAATGGAGTTATTTGTCATCTTATTGTTTAGTTTTAAGAGTTCTTTGTATATTTTGGATTCAAGTCTTTTATCAAACGTGTGCTCTACAAAGACTTTCTCTCAGTCTTTGGCTTATCTTTTCATTTTCTTAACAGCATCTCCTGCAGAGTAGAAGGTTTTAATTTTAATGCTGTCTAACTTACCAATTTTTTTGTTTGTTTGTTTTATGGGTTACACTTTTGGTGTTGTATGTAAAAATTCATCACCGAAACCAAGTTCATATACATTTCTTTTATGGTTTCTTCTGGAAGTTTTGTAGTTTTGCATTGTAAAATTAGGCTTATGATCCACTTTGTGTTAATCTTTGTGAAAGGTATAAGTTCTATGTCTAGGCTCAAAGCTGTGTTCCCTAGTTATTTTCCTGTTGGGACAGGTTGGTGGGCATAGCTCTGAGGAGCCAGAGGATGGCATGGGGGCTGGGGCATGTGGGGAGAGGCAAGGAAGAAGGAAAAGGAGACACGGGCAAACATGGTAATTTGTCTCAGGCTAGCTCTGTAGGAGTAGAAGCACATACACTTGTTTTTAATAATACAAATTTTGAGCCACTAGAAGATTCAAATAATGGTTTTAGGTGGCCAAAAATGAGGATTCTGACAGTTTTCTTAGTAAAACATTATCTATTTCCTTAGTTGTTGCATCAAAGGTCATATTGAACTTGGCTATGGCAATTGCAGCTTCTATCAATGCAGTCCCCTTGCGCCGGCCCCTGGCTATAGTCCAGAGGTAGCTTGGAATGTCCCCATGGTGGAAAGTGTCACATCTGGGAGCCCAGCACCTCCCTTGGCCTGCCTTTTGTGTTCTTCTAACCTTATAAGTAAAAGAATAAATAAAATAGAACTTTAACCTTCAGACTGCGAAAACAAATGTTTTCTATTTTGTCGTTTCTTTAAATGTGGATAAAAATCCTGGCTACCTGCCTGCCTGCCTTCCTTCTCTTTCCCTCCCTCCTTCATTTCTTTCCTCCTTTCCTCTTTTTAATTTTATATGGTGCTAACACAATATCCCAAGACACTCTAATGGTAAAGTTGCCAATCTTGTCCTAGGATTGCTTTAGAACTAGATGATGATGATAATAATGGCAATGTTTTATCAAACCTTTATTATGAGCCTGGTGCTATATTAATTTTTATAAAGATTATCTCATTTAATATTCCCAACAATTGTCCAGAAGTTTTTCATCCTGCTGTGATGATTGTGGAAGTGTGGTTTTGTGTGCAGGAACCTTGCTAGGGGTCACATGGAGGATGGCTGACTGCGTGTTGCCCTGACTCACAGAGGATTTTACAAAAATGAGAAACCAACTCTTTGTAAGCTGCAGAGACTTGGAGGTTGGTTGTTCGTGTGGCCTAGCCTGGCCTTCCTGGCTAATGGACTGTCTATTTGCCCATTAATCTCCAGTTTAAGTGGCAAGTATGATATGACATGTTCTCTTTGTCCCATGCTGACAATTTATCTTATATTATTTTTAAAATAATTCAGACTTTGGAAAAGCTGGTGTCATTGATTTCAGTCTAGAAGTTGAAGATCCTCAGTGAGAGTAGGCACCAGCCACAATTTTTAAGGTGTCCTTTTATCTCTTATTTCATTCAGTGTGGACAAGTCAGGTTTTCTTGGTAGGCCCGCTGCAGTGAAGAGATTGTCAACGGATTCTGTCACCTGGGCTTACTGAGAACTTGGACTGAAGCACAAGTGTCTCTGGGCACTTCAGAAGCAACACTTACTTTTCTCCACTACTGAATATGGGGAAAAGGAAAGTATTATTCGAGCTTATATACTGTAACAAAATTTGTGATATTTAGCTCTCTTTTTTATCCCATTTTTGAGGCAGTGGGAATTCAAGAGATATCACTAATTAACACCTGTTAAGGGATTTACTAGGAGGGATAAAGGTTTGTTATGCATTGAATCCTTGTGCTAGTTCAATGGACTGTCATTTAACAATTGCTGTAATAGTGATGAAAGTGAAATTTTACTAAATCATAAATATTCTATTAAAATCCAGTACATGCATACATACATATATATTTCAGGGAATATTTTAATGAAAATGAAATTATAAAATTGATTCTCCATGAAATTAGCAAATTGATTCTCCATGAAATTAGCATGCTCAAATGAAAATAAAATTATAGAATTGATAAATTTTCTAAATTATAGCATAATTTAACATGAATTTTATTTTTCAGCAATTATGTATGTGTTTAAAATCCTTGTTATATTCTGTTTAAATGATGTGAACTCATATTCCATGAAAGGGGATGATCCTTTGTACAAAACTTGTGAATTATGCTTAATCATAAAGAGAACTGTTGAAAACTACTTTTGATGAAGTAGCAGAGCAAAACTGCAAAATAATAAAGATAATGCTAGACAAGTTAAAAAGGACAGTTACTTTTCTTGCGGAAAGACACTCCCAGGCCCACACATCCACGCTGTTGAAAGAACAACTCTTGAATCAGTGTGTTCTCTCTCTTTTTACCCTCTCTGGATGGAACAGGAGGGAAGTTAGGAAGAGAGACACCAGAAGGAATGGTCAGCAAACAAGCCTCTCAGAGGCTTGTAGAGTTTCTGGTAGTCAAGGTAAATACAATTTGGGCAGTGGGAAACTTCAGAACAAACTCAGGGAACTTTGGACGCCACTGTGACCTGAAATTTCAGAGTTTCCCAAGAGCCATTGACACCTAGATAACCAGTGTGAGTTAGAAGGAAGACCCTACCCAATCTGGGATTGGATTAAAATTACAAAAATAGAGTTAGATAGATAAATGGATAGATAGAATTAGATAAGCTTATATGTATTACTATGTATATATAATTACATGTAAAATGTGGTTATCATATATATTAAAGTTAAGTTATACATATGTGTATCTATATACATATACATATATACACAGACAAATATACACATATATATGTGAAATAATGAGCATTTTGGATATCTGGTCTGGGTGGCTCGGCCATTCCACCGGAATGCAGGACCTGGAAGATATCTCAGAAACTACCTTAGGTTTCTAAAAGGTGATGTTATTATCTATGGAGAAAGTTAAGAGTCTTCATGACCACCAGCTATGTAACTCCAGAGTAGCAGTTATAGAGAAGCAAAAAAGGGGACAGTGGCTGAATATTATTGATATTTTTAGCTAGACCTATGCACAGAGCTTTAGTATTACCACAGTTCTTGCCTTACACCCCTTTATTGATTTGTAAAGGGCAATTTCAGTATGGTGACTAGGCTGGTAATGTTTTAGGGGGGTAATTCTGGTGTTTCAGACATTTGTAATGCAGTTAGATTCTTTTGTAATATTCCATATTTCATCTTGGTGTTGAGTGGTGTCAAATGGGGAAAACAATCTAAATTTCTAGCTAAGTGTTTTAAGAATACACCCCCTGTACGTTAGCTTGCTTCCCTTCATATGCCCTTCCGAGATACCTGGCGCCACTCATTTCTGAGTCCCTCGGAAATTCTGGGGTTTAAATCAGCTTTCCTCCTCTGGTTTAGAGTTTGGATTTCTTGAGTTTCCCAAGTAGGTTCCCACTTGTCTATATCTGCTTTTCACCTACCAAAATGTGTTGCTATTTTCTCATCTTCATTTTTTTAAAATTATTTTTACTGACATTTTGGTAGGGTTTCTGTGTTGCCGGAGAGCAAATTTAGATGCTTGAGTTCCAGCTGCCATCACTATAGAACTCCACAGCCTGGAGCTTTTCTTTGGTGGTGCATAGGGCTGGGGATGGAGAGTAGATGAGAGAGAAGAAGCGATGCTGGCTGAGTGTGGGGTTTGGGGGATGTAAAGAGTGAGACTAGAAAGGGAGAGAAGAAGCTGAGCCATGTGAGCTACATGGAGAAAGATGGGGGGGATGTTTCCATGATCTCCGCTTAGAAGTTTGCACTTTCTTATTAGTCTCGGATATTTCAAAAAATCCTGTTTAGTGACCTGTAGAATTGCTTCATTTTTTCACCTGAGATTGAGTGGGGACAGAGGTAGCTGCCAGAAGTATGCACTCTGGCTCCGCCTAGGCTCACTGCCTGGCGTCACAGTGGAGGGACCATCTCCAGCTTCAGCACCAGAGTGTCTGACAAGAGGGCGTGGTGACAGCCTGCCAGTGTCATGGTTCAGTTTATTGCTGAACTTTGAAGTGTTGCCCCAGTTCTTGGGCTATGAGCTCAGAAGAATCACAAGCCTTGGCCCCCACGATACAGAGAGATGACAGACACTCAGCAAGTATGCGTGAAGAATTTATTGCTAGTAAAGTTTAAGGGTGTAAAGTGAAAGTACATTTCCTAAGGGGAAATGGGTTTGTCTCCATGAGAGAAGACACTGTCTGCTTTTATGTTTTCCCTTCTATATGTTAGGTTTAGGTAAAGGTTAGTTACAACTATTTATAACTATGCATCACTGTTGTGGGGACTGAATTCCTTTCTGTGTTTGGACATAACTTAAAGGCTACGTCATGTGTACTGTGGGGAAAGTTTCATTTTCATTCGATGACTGGTGGTCAGTGTTTCATGGGCTAATTACCCCATTTTTTAGTACTGAAATGATTGTTCCCTCTTTTTATTTTTCTGCAACCATTTCTTCCTTATTGTTTTTTTTATAAATGTTTTCTGCTTTCTGGTTTTCTGATTTCCATTACCTCTCCCTTGTGTTTCTGTCCCTAACACCAGGACAGACACAGACCAACCCAGGCTTCATCCTTACACTGAATTGTGTCCAGGACCTTCATTCCTGTTCGTTCATTCATCCCTTCAACAAATAAAATTGTATATATTTATGGTCTTTCTTCTCCATATAATGAATGCTATTCTCTACCATTTCATTTATGATTGGGAAACTCCTAGACCCAGCACAAATCTTACTACTTCAATTAAAATTTCCTCTGGGCATAATTATGCACTCACTTCTCTGTATTCCCACAGCATTTACTCATTCTACAGTATAGGATTTTATTCCATTGGCTTATACTTACCTTTTTAGATATTTAACTTCCCTACTAGACTGGGAGATCTCATAGGGAAGGATCTTTGGTTAGCTTCGTATGCCCCACAACAAATGTATAAAAGGCCCTTTGAAAAGTCCAATGAGTAAACATGGAACATATAGTTGGTTCTTTTCATTTCCCCAGCATCCCATCCAAAACACAGGTTCAAAGTACAAAGGAGGTAACAGTCATGGATTCCTCTAATTCAAAAGGAAGTACTTACAGAGTACTGCCAGTTTAGGATGGTGTCTGTTGCAAGAGTTTGGCTGAAAACAAGCTGATATTTGCCATACATCATATATCCATAGCACTGGCTTGGTAGTCAATTTATTTTTTATTTTTTTTCCTGGAAACTGGAGAAAGAAAACTGGAGAAGTCAAAAAGTCCTACTTCTAACACTGAAATACACCTTGGACCTAAGCCCACAATAAAAATTAAGTGAAATAACAAAAATGAAAAGTCATGCCAACTTTTTCATATCCCCAATATTTAATTTTTACTGTAAAATGAAATATTGTTTTGGTTATAGATATTTTCATACATTTTAACTGATTTCTTACAAGTTTATGTCACTTTTAATATTGCAGCAGTATTTAATAATATTGCATTTCACCCCCAAAATAGGTAAGATAATAGAAATGTACTATAGAATGAGTACATTATAAGAGAACTATGCCTAATCACACCGTCCTGATATTAATGTCTGAAGGGTATGCCACTCCGAGGGCATTTGGATATTACAAAATAGTTGCGATTGGTTGTATTTTATAGAAAATGTTTTTCTCTGAGGGAATTAGGTTGAATTAAGAGACGATTACCTAAGAAATGCGACTTTTTCCCTCTTAAGTAACTATCATGAAGATTTACTTAAATTGACATTATTTGTATTTATCCTGATGTTGAGCAATGATGGTTTTAATACTTTACTACATTGAGGTCAAAATAGGCTGGAACTTAAATGGTTGACTCATGATGACATTTGTTGTTCTGATAATAAGAGCTGGTTGCTTTGTATTTGAAATGAATTTTACATTCCAGCCAACTGCTCTTTGTTCCTAGGAAGGAAAGAGTCGGATCTGTAACCATTTCTCCCTCGCAGGAACATCTGAAGCAAGCTTGACCCTAAGCAAAACTCCTTGCAAACATCAACTGCTAAATGGGGGTCTTTCGGGGGTTGCCATGTAGCAATTACTCATCTAGAAATGCTTTTAGCAACCAAGATATTCCTGGTCTGTCTAGAATAGATTGTTTATTGTCAACAAACCTGCAATTTGTGGGCTGCAGCTGTGTTGAAGAATGAACGTTGGAAATATAACCAAAGAGAGCTACGTGATATGGAAGAGAAGCTGAGTGAACCCCAAAGTCAGCAGCAGCTCTGTGCTAACACCATTCTCTCACAGAAACCAAAACTCATCCTGGCAGAAGAGGGGACCCAGGAAGCTCTATCAGATGGGTTTGGGAACTCATAGGTATTGGCACGGCATATGCCATCACTTCACCATATGTATTATACTAATCATCGATAACAGTCTGCAGTCTGTGCTGGATGTCACACATATTTCGTGTAAATCTGACAGTTAAGGCTGTTGTGTTCATATGATTTGAAAGTCACAGAAAGCTCCAACCGTAAATTGTCTTCACACAAAGGGATGACTCTAATTGCACATCTGACTAAAAGGTTGTAATGTTGGGTTATTATGCTGTTGTTGCTGTTTGGACCCAGTGTCCAGGAGCTGGGTCTGTTTTGTAATTTGTCTTTTGATTTGACTAAGCATGTAAGAAGTTCTACTGGAACAAATACTTTACATTTACTAGTAAAGATATCTGCTCAGGCTGGGACTTTTCTGACAATGGTAATGATCTCATTAGTTACTTTAATAGTTTAAATAGTGCCTTAGAGAGTAAGAGCTACTATTAAGGGAAGGGAAAACACAGCTGAGTTATCTTATTAATGAATTGAGCCACTCATTAGCTAATCTTTTCCACAGTCTTTAATGATGTCCTGGTTAATGGCCACTAGAAATACAGAAGTATTTTAATAGGGAGTTCTCAATCTAAAAGCTTTGCAGCTGCAACATTGATTACTTTGTATATAACAATAACACAAATAATAGCAGCCAGCTTTTATCGCATGCTTACTATGTGTCGGGCACCCACGGGAACAGAGAATGCCTGAAAAGACAAACTGAATTAATTCATTTGGCTAGCTAATGGCTGTCTAGCTCAAGTTACACATACATTTATTGCATTGGGTGAATTGACATGATTAGCCAACTGTTAAAAATTGTGCAGAGGGAGAGTGTGAGTGGATCCCACAGGTTCATGATTTATCAGAAGATATATCACACCCTGCCTCTGTGGAGAGGAAAATTCATTTTTCACAGGCAGCATAAATTTCCATCCTGAGCTAATCAGGAAAAGAGTTGTTTTGTTGTTGTTTTTGTCCCTAATCTTCCCACCGTGCATTTAAAAGTCAATCAAAAAAATAAACAATGAATATAAGTTGCAGTGTTAGGTGGATGGAAGAAAGAGACAATGTTTCACATTCCCTTAAAGTTGAGGTCTCTGATGCCCCCCAGCAGTTGATTCAGGACATCTAGCTCCTCACCAAATCCTAACCAGGACAGACGGCACGTCGGAGAACTTAGCCCCAGCGGTGCCAGGTCGCAGCCCAGAGTCCCGGCGTGGGAAGTCAGAGAGCCTGCTCTGAAATCCATCTCTGCTCGTTACTAACTGTGTGATTTTGCTCAAGTTCTTAAATCTTTCAACATTTTACTTTCTTGTCTCTGAAAATGGAGACACTGGTAACCACCTTGTTGGACTATTGTAAAGACTGAATTCAAATGAGGTGGCTATATATATACATATATAGCACTGGTACACAATAGGTATCCAATAGACGGTAGCTGTTATTATTTATGTTTATTATTAACAATGGGAGTGGCACTCTGGCCAGTTCATCTGAGTGACTTTATGCCTCAGTTTCCTCTGCCTACGAGTTCAGGACCCCTCTTGCCAACCTGGACGCGAACACTGCTCACACTTCTGTGTTATCTGTCTTTAGCTTTCTGGCTCTTCCCTCCCAGAGGCTGGAGCCGGCTTCTCTACTTCCTTCCCAACAGTACTGTTGCCGCCCGCTCCTCCCCAGCCCCCAGTCCAGCGCTGTACTTCTGCCACGGGTGAAATCATCGAAATGGTGCTGACGCCCACGTGCCTTTGAGTATCAGCTGACACAATACCTTTCTTCTGTGTCCCTGCCCCACTTAAGAGCTGGACACCCTCAGATCTCAGAAATAGCCTCTACAGGGGCCAGGCTTGCCTTTTGTGCAGTGAATCACGTGGCTGCCGTGGTTGGGGACAACCATTGTACTAGGCTGTGTTTCTTGGGCTTGGGTCCCGGCAGGCCTCACGCAAGAGCATTTTGTATGTTAGGCTATGCAAAGACATAAAAACTCACAGCAACCTTATCAAAGGAGGTTGCAGTTTACCTGTAAATTTTATCGTCTACTCCTAAAATACTTGAGCAATTGACATAAAACTTATTACCTTACTATTTAATTATGTATCAGTAGAATTCTACTAATAAATACCAGTGTAGCATCCAATTCAGTCATACGAACCTGTATTTTATCCTATTTTATGCTGGCTTGCTGGTGTGGACACAAGAAGTGCAATTAAATGGGAAATAGATGTGTGTCTCAAAATCCTTATCCATTTTCGTTTAATCTACAAGGAAAATGCAGCAATATTTTAGATTGCTATATTTATATTATATTTTACTATTATGATAATATTATAATTAATATCATTCAGCATTATTTTAAAAAGAAAGTTCCAGATATTTATCTGGGATAAAAGTGCTTCAAAGTAGAAATCGTGCTCTTTTTTCCACCTTGGAGTTGTTCAGATAGAATTTTAGCAGAAGATACAAATACACAACCTTTTAGACACAATGTATTTTTTAGATAGCATTATATTGAAACTAACCAAACGTGATTGTCCATACAAACTTCTTGGTGTATTGCTCTTCTTATAAAACTTTTGACACTGGGTATGTAGCAATAGACAAATAAGATTCCATTGTCACAGTGCAAAGCATTCTATCGCCTTGTAACAGTTTTCCTTTTAATGAGGTTTAGATCTAATATTGTCAATATCCTATATTAGTTAGGATAAACTGTCCTCTGTGACAATGCCCAAATGTCAGCACAACAAACTCGCATTCAGTGAGAGTCCAGCGTGGATATTCCTGGCCGGCAGCACTTGCCACGTGCACCTGGTTTCCAAGCAGTGACTCAGGAACCCAGGCCTTCACATTTCCGGTGCCTTCATCTCTGGGAATGGCTTCCAGGCTCACAGTGTGAGGGATGAAGGGGAGCATGGCCCCCTTCATGGCCCCCAAGTTTGCATGGCCAGTTGGGAATTACCACACATAATTTCTATCCTCATGCTCTTGACTACAAACTGGGTATATAGCCCTCGCATGCCTACAGGGAAGACTAGGAAACATAATCTTTCAGGGTGCCCAGAAGGGAAATGAAATGGGTTTGGAAAACATAGCATTGTCCTTGCCATGCCCTTAATAGTTAAATTATATCTCTAATGTCAATAAATTTTATCTATTTAATTTTCAGCATCCACTTCAATATCTGTAGCTGTGTTAGATCATAAAGGGTGGAATCCAGGTCTGGTGAAAGGGTGGAACCCAGCACCCGGTGCCCTAGTGCAGAGATGGAGAGGCAGCTGGATATGTACTCCTCATTCTGATGTTCAGAATGAAAATAATACATTTAGTGTATGGTCACTAAATACAGATGATCGTAGGGGGCTGGGGGAGACACAATACTGTTCCACTGTCACAGCCATCATCAATTATAAACCGGAGAATCCCAGAGGTACACACGGCACAGGAGTGAATTAGTTGATACTTTACTGTGTAAATTCTACCAGAGTACAATCTGGTGCCTTGTGCTTCCCAAACGTCCTGCATCAAACCATTAATACTTGGAAAAGACCTCAATGAAGGACGGAATTTCCCCCGCTGAGCAGGCATGATTTGGCTGCTGAAGCAATCGGAGGTAAACATTAAGGCCTTATGCATAGGCAACCAAGAAGAAAAAAAAATCTGAACAATTTCAGATGCAATGACTTCCCCGTTGCAGGCACGTCGAGCACATACTCTGTTTGCTGTTGGCACATTTTGCTTTTTGTAACAAGAGCTTCTTTATACGATGTGGGTAATTAGTCTTGTACTCAGTTGGGGGTTCAGCTCAGCTTCTGTCTCAGCAAACAGACCAGGGATGGTGTAGGATGCCTGCCAAGTGGTAATCCCTATTGGACAGGTGAAAATAAACCATTATTAAAAAGTCTTGTTCTGGCCTTAAATATTCCCCTATGTTTCCACTGTACAGCTAGAGCTGACGGATATGGTTCCTCAAGCTGTGCACAGTCCCGGGGCGCCATTCCCCGGAGACTGCCACGCATTCCCTGCTGTGTGTTTGTGCGGCTGAAGCCTTTAGTTCACTCCAGAATGGTTTTTTTCATAAAGAAAACATGAATATGCAATCACCAGCCCTGTCACTCCTCTTGGTTCCCTGGGCCCCTCCCTCCACAAAGCCTGTACCATCTCTTCCAGGAGCCTGTTCTCCCTTCGGGTTGGAGCTTAACAGTCACTTCTTCAGGAAGCCTCTGCCCTTTCAGAGTAGGTGAAAGTCCCTACTGTGTGCTTTCTTGTGTCATGTGTCATTCCTCTGTACCACTTGCCACACTTCAATGCCACATGTATCTGCAATGTCACCTGCACTAGGCTTCAGCCAGAGACTATGTCTTCATAGCATCTCTAGGGCGAGCGTGGCTCTTGGGACACTGCCAGTCCACAATGGGACACTTGTCGACAGGCAGGGAAGGATGAGAAGTTCCTCCATCTTTACTTTCCCAAGGAGCTGGGTCATTCCCAGTCAGCACCTCCCTGGCCAGGGCCTGTTGCCCTCGTCCCTCTGTCCTACAGCTGGCTGCGGGCTCTCGGCGCCGTTATTGCTCCAGTTGATCTCTGCTTGCGGTTGTCCTACTTCTATTCCTCTTTCTGCCTGGAAGCTTGCGAGTCATTGATCCGTCATCCAACCAGCACCTGCGTGCTCATCACAGGCCCAGCAGGCGCTGGCTCCGCTCCAGGTCACCCTCTGTGAGCACCAAGCACACTTCATATTCAATGCTAAATGAAGCCATTCACAAACCCAAGTGACAGCAGAGGAGACGTGGTTCTCTCCATAGATGCTTCCCACATCTTGCTTATTCCGACCACAGGGCACTCTCTGCTTTCAGGGTTTTTGCCCCAGACAGAGATTCATTGCTTTCAGGGCATTACCCTTCTATCAGCTATTCTGTCTGTTTCTTTTCATGGCTGCATTAATAATAAAAGAAGACCTATGCTTATCAAGAAAAAAACAAATCCTTAAACCTCAGAGGGATAGGTCAGAAAAAAATCCACGCAGGTGCTCAGAGATTGAGATTGCTTCTTTAAAGCTCCGACAGACAAAAACATGTTCGTATTTACAGATAGACAGATTCTTTGGTGATGTCAAGAGTACACCATTTCAAACTAAATGTTCTAGGGTATTAACTGCCTTTTTTACCCACAGGCCCTGAGTGAGGCCCCAAACTATCCATTTATAGAAAGGTATTAGTAGAGATAGTCCTGGCTCAAACATATCCTGAACTTGACCTGAATTTTAAATTAAGTCTGAACTCTTCTGCCTAACAACCCACTGCCTTTGGGAGTTAAAAGAATGGGCATTTCTAAATCACTCAGGTGTTACTGGATTTGCTAACAGCAAAATCAACAAACTGGTCAGATTGCCGTCTTTACAGACTACATAGGAGAAAGCTAGGAAAAGGGTTCACTGTTTTTGAGATTTATTCTAATCAAGATCTGAACCCCTAAGGCCTTTGCTGATTTTTCTCTGACTTTCTTTTTATTTGACACTTTCCTTTTTTCTGACATTCCATCTGGTCTAGCATTTAGTTTCCTATCTAATTTTGGTTTTTATATGCTAATATTTTGATCAGTAATGATGCTTAGAATTGCCACTCAATTTTCCACTCCCACCTGAGTTCCTAGGGCCTTTGGCCAAAGGCTGTACTCAGAGAGGGCTCACGAGGGAAGACAGCAAACCAGCCTCATCGGCTATTTGCCTTATTCTGGGCCCTGTGCTGTGTGCATTGCCCATTTAATTGCCTCAACTACGCTATGAGGTACGATTCCTATGGTTGAGAAAGGAGGACTGTCAGTATGAAGCCTCCGTGTTCTGTCTAGCACCTCCCGTGTTCCCAGTTTGATCTCTCCAATACCCTGCTCTGAGTTCTCTTCAGAGCTGTCCGTTGCTGTGCCGCGACCTAGAGCTGTCCTGCCCCTCCAGCCGTCGTGAATGCTCGGCTCTCCTGCTGCGAATTTGGTGCTGTGGCCTGGTAATCACTCCCTTGGACGGCCCCCAGTACTGTTGCCTTTTCTTCCTTTCACTTTGATTTACCCATCTATGGCGAGATCCAATTCTCCGTCTGCTCTGTCCTGGCACCTGGACAGCTGACTGTGATTGACACACAGTAAATTCATGGCCCTGTACCTCAAGGAGCCATTAGTGCTACCAGGCAGCATTTCTACTCCTCCTTGGTCCATTCTCTCTCCCACTACCCTGAATACTTTATGCCTCTATTCTTCTTGAATCCCCAGGATGCCTCCACAATTCTCACACCTGAGTCTTCCTTCAGTGAGATCACAAAGCTATCAGAAAACCACATCCTCACTCACTCACCACCACCACGTCAACCTGAAGACACAAATACCCAAGGAACCTGCCTTTACTAACAGTCGTAAGTCATGCCAACCCCTCTGTTGTTCAGTGGCCCATCCTCTCTCCCCACTGACGGGCAGCAGCCCAGCAGTCACCCCCATCTCCAAAATGCTGAGTCCTCCCCTCAGCAGGCAGACACGCTGTTGTCTCTCCCATCTTGGACTCAATTCTGCCACATTTATCACCCCGTTTCTTTGTCACCATTCCCAGCAGAACTTCTCAAAATTATCCCCAACTCTTCTCATCCCATTCTCCCTCAAATCCACTTTAATCTGGCTTTCACCTCTGTTGCTTCTCCAAAACTGCACTTGTTGAGATCACCAACGACCTAACATTGAGGACAAATATTTGGGGCATGAATTAATGAAATAATTACTGAGCACAAAGTGGTAAATGGATCAAACCAACCTTTGCCTGAGTCATGATTTTTCTGGGGGCCAGGCCTGGTTAATGATCAATGATTACTGTCACTAGAATAATAACAATTACAAGAATAAAGAAACTACTATTTTTCTCAGCAGAAAGAAATTATAATCAAAATCAAAATCAAATTTCTAGGAAGTTCATCACTACAGTGATTTTTTACCAGCCACCTTCATGAATCTGTTGATGTGCTAACAAACTCATTCTTAATTTCTGACAGCTTTCCAAAACATTTTTAATCACCACAAAAGTGATTAATAGATTGATATGCAAAGAGATGCCTCAATATGAGTCACCAAGGTATAGAATTTCTTAACGCATTATTGCTGGGGCAGCTGGCAGGCAGAGAGCCCAGGAGAGGGATGTCCACACTACCCAGGTGTGTGATAACTTGGGCTCCCATGGCCGAGGCTGTTGCCACCAAGTTCTTTCTTCACGGATTTCAGCAGGACTGGTAGTTGATATCAAAACAGGAAGAAATTGCAAACCTTTACAAGTCTAATTTTAAAAAGCTAGAGGTTACTATGAAATCATGCCTTCTTATACTAAGATCAGGTTCAAATAAAGCTTTTAAAGTATGTTAAAATTGTGTAACTTGTCTTGTTTTTTTGTTACTTTATACTCCTTAACACAAACAGAATTGAAGCGATGTTTGTGAGTAAATGATCTGGACTTAGCGGTTCAGTTTCCTGGAGTGGAGACAGCAGTCCCTCCTGCGCCCCCAGGCCTGCCTGGAATGTAGGGTGATGTAGGCAGGTCACTTAGGTTGACTCAGGCAGTGGGTGCCAATAAATACTGCCTGCTGCAAACGTTCCCCCGCTGTGTGAAGGGCACTGTGTTAGTCACTACCCGGGGTCTGCAAACTCCAAGTCACTGTCAGTTTCAGGCTTCAACAGCCTCATAAAATGGGAAGATTCTATATTCACAAAATTCTGAGTCTCCATTTTAAAGGCAAATTTACTGCAAATTTAATTACAGATCTAATTGGCTTTTATTCATGATTGATGAATTGGTGTAGCCTCCATTCTCCAAAATAAAATGAGTTCCATGGGGCCATGGCAGAACAGTGGGGTTTGTAAGGTGAGGACAAGGAAACAGAACAACAGGAAAAAAACTCGTTAACATCGGATTACTTCAGGTTATTTTTATTGCAAACGTTAACGCAGAGGGGATTTCCTTCTTATGCTGACTCAGGTAGATTGAAATCGCCTATTTTCAGGAAAAACTGATGGTCTGTTTTGGGATCTGTCTTCTTTCTTAAAGCTTTAGTTTGATTATGTGGCATTTAGGAGGAGGACCTCTATTTTGGTGTGGGCTGGTCTGTTGGGGCCTAGTGCAGGGGCTCAGTTCAAAGCAATGGCCTCCAGATAATTTCTTTCTATTTTCTTTAGTGGAGTGGTGGCATATGCCTGTAGTCCCAGCTACTCAGGAGGCTGAGGCAGGAGGATCTCTTGAGCCCAGAAGTTTGAGGTTCCTGTGAGCTAGGCTGACGCCACGGCACTCTAGCCGGGGCAACAGAGTGAGACTCTGTCTCAAAAAAAAAAAAAAAAAAAAAATAAGCAAAAAAAAAAAGCAAAAAAAAAAAAAAGCAACAGCCTCCCATAATTCTGTTTAACAAGTATCATAATAGTAGTCTATAAATTAAAACAATTTTTAATCATTTACAACTCCTTTCATTAATCCACTTGGCTAGGAGAGTGAATTTGGTTAGATTTGAAAGAACCTGAGGTCAACATTGTCAGGACAACAACAATAAAAAAGTATTTTGAACCATTTTAGATAGCTCCTGGGGGAAGGGAAGTAAATTTTGTTTTTCCCATTCTTCTAGGTTTTATACTACCCTTGGAAATTTTTTAGATCATTAGCTCCTGTCTCTGGAAGAGAAATCTGAAATTAGCCATTCCATTTTGTTTATCACAATTTGACAGAGGCTAAGATAACTTTCAAGCAACAAGAGAAGCCCTGAGGTGGTCCGGAGGATAATAGATGTGGCCAATAATGTCCCAGCATCTGGGCTGTTCAGATCACAGACATACATGACATGAATTACAAGGCAGAGGCTTCTCTTAGGGCTTTCCCTGTAGGCTCACATCAGTGTATCTCAAAATGGTCTGATTTCTGTCCCATCCCTATGGGATCGAAACCACTGAAGGGACCTGAGAATCTGCATTTTTCCTCCTTCCTTGACATTTCTCATTGTACACTACTCTTTTGAGAACCGTTGCTCTCCAAATCAAAACCAAAGGCATTTCCTCACCAGTCATTCTCAAATTTCAAATTGTACCAGCAAGCAGTGGACCCTAGTCTCTTTAAAAACTAAACGATAAAGGGGAGAGCATCTTTCATGTCTCAGCTGCCTGTCTTGAGACTTGGAAATGTGCAGTATGTCCTACAAGCTGGTGAGCCTGCACCTGTTCATTCGAATACTTTGTTCGAAACTTGCTGGTGAAAATGTCTCCAATCTATTTAGCATTCTTTGGCTTAAGAATTCTCCCAGATCATTCCATATTTTATGAGACTAAAGTTTTCCCTGTTGACTGTCTGGTGTGAATTATACTCCAATCAACGGAAGCAAGAGGAAGCAGAAAACATTTCCATTTACTGGTAATCACTTGTGCTGAAAATAGCATATTTATTTCTTCCAAGTGAAGCAAATATTTTAATCTTGTGGTTGAAATTTTTTATTACTTTCACACACTTTTTACATTACCTTATTTTCCCAATGGGATTTAATCCCCATAAGATTCTTGTAATATTTAGATTTTATGCAGACCTGGAATGATAAATAACATTAGACATGGCAAATAAATTCATTCCTAGTTTTTTTTACTTCCTGCCCAGTTTTATTAAGTACCTTTTATGAACAGAGATACCATTTTATTTTTTCCTTCTTTTTTTCTGCAATAAAAACTGTGTAGAAAGGATACCATTTAAAAAAAAACTAAATAACATTTTTAAAAATGCAGTATAAGTTATGGTCCCTGCCTTTTGGAGTTATTTAGTTACATTTACTAAAGAAGAAATCATTATATTCAGTAGGCATGCCATGCCAATATGGTAAATTATATTCTATAACGTTCTATTGTCTTTTAAATGAAGTTAACTATGGTTTCAGCTGACTTTGAGGTTTACAGAGCCACCAATAAATTGCGATTTCTTTTTAATTTTTTTGATGATAAGTGCACCAGAATAAATTGCGATTTCTTGGAGCTGGGTCCACACTAAGATTGGCCCTTCTATAAGCCCTGGCTGGCCCATGAGATAATAAGATACAAGGCTAAGCACAGTAACTGATAAGACCTGAGAGAGAATAATATCACTTGAGGTCTGACTGTGGGCCAAGCACCGTGCTGAAAGCTTCACCTGTACCAACGTATTTAATCATCACAACCACCTGTGAGGTGAGGCCTCTTCTTCTGCCCATTCTGCACGTGCAGAGACTGATGATCTGAATAATTAGAGAACTTGCTCAAGAGCATGCAGCTACTAAGTGGCAGAACCAGGGATCAACCTAAATCCATGTGACTACAAAACCTAACAAGATTACTGTATTCATGGACAGATCAAGCAGCAGTGGCTTTCGGGCCATGTTAAAATGTTTGCTTTCTCTTGGGACACAGGCTGATACTGGTTAAGTGGCCCTACTGTTCCTCTATGGGCTAAACAGAAAGAAAGCCTCCAAGTTATCCATTCTGTCCTCTATACACTGTGGCAAAGAAAACTCCATTTTAATTGCATCTGCAGCCACTGTGACCAAACCTGTACCTGTCAGTGGGTCTGTGTCCTTGACTACACATACATATAAAAGTATTTTCTTTCTTTGGTCCATTAAGCCAAAATACCAGTTCCCACAGAAAATATCATCCAGTCTGGCTACTTGGTATGTAGACACAATGCCTCCACCAGTTTGTGTTAACAGGATATGGTTTGTAAACTGCTATGAGTAGAATTACTATAATTGTTCCTCTGTCCCTGCCAATACAAGCAGGAACAAGACTATGGCCCAGCCCCCAACCTGGCTCTCAGGACCACTTCGGACCCACATTAAGTAAGTCCTTCCTGGCCTATGAGTAGCCCGTCATCTAAGGTTAATGGGGTGTGTTCGACTGAGTAGCAAGAGGGGTGTCTTCCCTCTCTGATCCCCTTTCAGATTAGTAGAGTGAGTTATCTCTCAGATGGGAAAAATTCGAGTAGGTGGGAATAGATCAAACAAGGTTGGACATAAATTGATCATTGTTGAAGCTGGATGGTACACACATGTATGTTAATTATACCATTCTCTACTTTCTATTGCCCATAACAAAATATTATTAAAGTTTTGAATTTGAAATTTTAAATCCAAAGAGTTTCAGGATATTTAACATATGTCCTTTTTTCTATAATGCAATTGGTTCTACTATTATAACTCCTTATACTTCCATAGGAAAATGGTTATATTAATGCTATAGTTAGAAGATTATTTTATTAATTATAATATTACAGATAAATATTAACTATACATTTTTTGGGGGGGACAGAGTCTCACTCTATCACCCAGGCTTGAGTGCATTGGTATAATGATAGCTCACTGCAACCTCAAACTCCTGATTTCAAGCAATCCTCCTGCCTCAGCCTCCCAAGTAGCTGGGACTACAGGTGCGTGCCACCACGCCCAGCTAAATTTTTCTATTTTTGTAGAGACGGGGTCGTGCTCTTGCTCAGGCTGCTCTTGAATTCTTGGACTCAAGCAATCCTCCCACGTGAGCCTCTCAGAGTGCTAGGAATACATACGTGAGCCACTACACCCCACCAATATATTTACTTTTAAAGTCATTGTAGATGTAGATGGCAAATCACTTTTCAACACGAATACTAATGACCTACAAAATTATTTCTCCACACATTCACCTTTCTATTTTCTTGGCCCCTTCTCTTTGGTGTCGATGTCTTGCTGGTGTCTGCTACGTAAACTTGGAAGGTTAAGAGAAAAATTGTTCAAGTGAAATGTTAAAAATAAGCAAAACCTCCCATTGTTCAATGATCCTCAACACAAAACTCAGTTAACTATTTCATCGTTTTCAGATGACCTTGGCTACAGAAACACTCACTTATTTTAAACTGATAAAATAGTAGAATAGAGTCTCATGCATAAATGACACCTTGGTATGTTACATGGGAGGCATGTCAGCAAACCACATGACTAGATAACAATTCAAGTAGAATGTGGCATAGAAGTATAGTCTTTTCATGTGCTTGGTAGTAGAACTGAAAATATTTGGTGGACAGCACTTATATCCTCACAGTATCTATTAAGCTCCAAGTTTATGCCCGACTATTATATCCGCTAAGAATATAAAGGTGAATACAATAGACAATGTATTTGTCTTCCTGAAGATCGTATTCTCACTGGGGAGAGACAGCAAATAAGCATTCCAATCCAGAAAGGCCTGAAGTTTCAGAATCGGTTGTAATGCTACAACATTGCCTTCCAACAAAAGTCTCCTTGGACAAAATCCACCTTGGACCAGGAATTGATTTAATCTTCGCTCTAGAATATACACTAAAATTGAGTTATACAGCTAACATGGATGTGACTTTGTGTTGGTCTTATAGACCAGCTTCATGGCAGAGTCAATTGAAATAAAAATCGTGAACACTTTTTTACTGGACTTAGAGTTCACATACATGGTATACACAGGGCAAAATATTCTCTCTTTGTTTAGAGCACAACGTTCACCACATGGCCCAGCACTTGTGGATCAGTCTCTCTGCCCAGGCTCCTGTTCTGAATTCCTCGGGAAGGCAAGAGCTACCACTGCTTGCAAAGTGCCACAGATATAGGTGGGAGTTGTACTTCACTGCATCTCCTTTGATTCGGAGGTATGAGAGCAAAAATTACCAGGCCCTTATTCATTGGCAATAACCTCAACCCCGATTAATTAACACTTGGAAGAGTCTCCAATCATACAAGTATTCTAAATGCAGTCCATATGTGCTCTCATAATATTTTCATTTATATTCTGAGTCCATGAATAGTAATTCCACATTACTAGATTTCATTAAGAGATAACTGGAAGATTTTTTTTAAAGAGATAATCTATTTGTTGCAAAATAAAAAGATAGAATTCTTATGAAGTCTATTCTCATTAACCGTTAGCAATCAAATGGCCTGAGATTTATACTAAACTACATTAGCTAATAATTGACATTACCACTCAGATAAGCAGGAACATAACAGCATGGTGCCAACTACCAGTTTCTGTTAAAGAACCAACACCAAGATAAATAGAAGGCTGCTGTACCCTAACAACAAAACATGGTATCTTTAGAACTTTCAAGGATAATAATAGATGAAAGTTATGTGATTCATGAATTTGAAAAGAAGCAATACGGAGAAAAGCTCCACATCTATTCAGAGAGCATTGCCTTTGAGAGCACAGAAGACAACAAAACTCGGCAGTTGCTTTTGGATAAATATAATACATGGTAGACTCCTGACATCATTAAAAACCAATAACTCATATCAATTAAATATCCCAAGAAGCAAATGCTGGCAATTATTTTTGTTTACAGGGATAGTTTATTCATATTCATTTTCAACAATCTTTAAGAGACTTTGCTGCCTTCTAGTTCAAGGCACCTATACCTTGTTTGGACCATTTCAACGACTTCCTGATGGGTCTCCTGGCTTCCTCTCTTAACCCATAACCCAACCCATTCTTCACATAGCAGCCAGAGTAAATGTTTGCGAAATATGCAAGTCACATCGGATCAACCCCTCCTTAAAGTCTTTCATGGCTTTGTCATCACAGAGATCAAAAACCCCAGTCTCCTTGCTGTAACCACAAGTCCCTGCAAACAATCTGACTACATTTCCAATCTCATCTCACAATTCTTTTCCTCCCAGTTTGTATTGTTGTGGGTAGCAGTGGTTTGCTCATTTTCAAGCTGCCTGGAGTTTCATTTTAGAAATATGCAAACAGTTATTGAGCTATTCTACTGTTAATGGATATTAGTTATTTCCAATTTTGGTAATAATGAATAATGCTTTGGCACACATTCTTGTATGGAGGTACACATATTTCTGCATTTATGTTGGGTATATAGCTAGGAGTGAAATTGCTAGCTTAACGGGAAGGATTTTATTCAACTTTAGTAGACAATACCAAACAGTTTTGCAAAAGGGTTGTACCAACTGACACCCAACCGAGAATGAAAGTGGAGTTAACTCTATATTCTCTGCAACATTAACTGTTGTTAATCTTGAGGTTTTAACCAGTCTGCTGTTCTATCCTACTGTGAATCTCTCCCTGCTGGGCTTTTTTGTTGTTATTATTAGGGTATATTTATATTCAGTCTGTGGCTTGCTTTCTTATGTCCCCTCTGCCTTTGCTGAACCTCATGTTCTTTTCTCCAAGTCAGTCTTGGTGAATGCCTCTCTGATGCATGTAGATTTTTCTAACCTTCTTTACTCTCACGGTTAGATATTTTGCTCTCCTTCCAGCTCCCAGGAAAAATATACAAAGTCACAATTAAAAAATAAAATGAATCTGTCAAGCCAAACATCAATGTAAGTTCGAAGAAAAAAACGTGTCAATTAAGGGAATACACGTGTAAATAATAGCCTGAACATCTGCTATGGTCCAAAACAACAGGTCTATTTGCAGGTGGATTTCTAGAGTGGAAACAGTTATGTCAAACTCTTATGGTGCAATGATGCCAGACAAAAACCTAACATGCTAGCTCTGGTGCTCCACCAAGCAAAGTTTGTACAATAATTCAGATCCCCACGGAAATTTGTCTGTAAGGAGAGGAAACATTGATCAGTGATCACAAGTATCCTGTTAGCTTGGGGGTTGTATTTCTCAGTGGAAATGAATGAACAACCCTCTGATTTTTATATCTCAACTCTTATGACCCTAAATCAGTGAGTATATCCATTGAGTGACGGCTCTGATCTCTGTGCTGTCAGATTGGGTTCTGGATCCTGAAAAATCCAACCCTGGTCTGTGTTGGATTTGCCCAAGTAAAGCCAGCCAGCCTTTTCCAGGTGGTATGTAGCTTTCTTGCAAGCAACCTTTCTTTGGATTGCATCTCTCTCTCTCTCTCATGGGTCACAATTGGAGGACGCTAAACTCAGTAGTTTGAAAACTTGTAAATAAAAGAAAACATTCAAGCATTCATTATGCCATTTCTTTACCAACCATGGCAATGAGTAACCAAATACTAGAGGAAGAAAAGTTATTCGTTACAGAAATATCCCAACTAGTAAATGAAAGGAACAATAGAATTAGAATATAGTGACTTAGCAACTGCTCACGAATTAATAAACGCCACTGATACTTAAAATGGCTGCTAATATCATAAAAAGAGACAACCAGAAATATGTGATTCTTGATGAGAAATACAACACCATTTCAGAAGTAGCCTTGTCCCCAAAAATCAAATCAATAAATCAAACAAATCATCCCAAGCCTTTATATCAAACTACTAATTTATTTAAAAACTACTAAAGATGGAGGAAAACATTAAAGAGCAGACTAGGGTGTAACCTGAAGAATTCAGACTGTTGGAAGTTCTGTAGGAAAGATAATCTTACTTTCTTCAAGATGAATTGTAAGGGGAAGAAGAAGCGGAATCTATAGATCAAAATAAATTTAAGATGTGTCTCAACCAGTCACGCTAGAAAGCCACATTTGGATTCTGATTCGAACAAACAAATTATCTTTTAGATTACATTAATGAGATAATTGGAAATTTTAATTTTGATAGGATATTTGATGAGTTAAGAAATTGTTAAATTTTTATATGAAATAATCATCTGGTGATTATTTTATTTCCAGAGTTTAGGGATACATACCAAAAGATTTTGGGATACAACTATATATATCTGTGGCTTGCTTCAAAATAACATGGGAGCAGGGAATTTGTGGGGGTGTAGATAAAGCAAGATTGTCTTTGGCTGATAATTTTAGAAGCTGGATAGTGGGAACATGGGTATCATTATACCATTAAGTCAAATTTATATAAGTTTGAAATGATTATTTAAATATTGGATATTGAAAATACTACTTTTCATGATGAAAAGTTGAAAAGTTCACAGTAAGAGCAGCCATTTGAAAATTCTCAGGTGTTACTTCTCACAGAATAATTGACTCAAGGTAGAACTCCTCCTACCCCTGCTGTGCTGTGCATGGACAAAAGCAGATGGCATTTTGTGGTCGTCAGATTCTTTTCATAACCTCAAAAAAAAAAGTGGGTAATAAGATTGAAATATAGTGGTGTTACACTTAGAACCACTGAATTTTAAAAGCAGTAAAGAAAATATTAATGATGGTGTTAAGAAATTCTATATACCATATGCTAATAAAATTGTTTTTATGAGTTTTCTAGGGTAGTGAGCCAGGCAAAATTTATTGACACGAATGAAACTATAATTTTTTCCAGGTATGCATAAACATCTTACATATTAAGGAGAAAGATAGCAATAAAAAGATAGTAAAACAATGCAGAAAAGCTTTTAAATTTATTATTTAATGGTACAGAGGGATATAATTTAAAATATATGTCCAAATTTCCAAAATATATTTCCATAACTGAGTTAACTAACATACTTTACTTTGGCCAATGTTATAGGTTACCCTAAAAGATCATAGAAAGGAGATGTGTTGTGTATGTGTATATATATATATATATATATATACATACACATACACACAGACACACACACACACATATAGGTAGGTAGTAAAAGAGCAAAGCATATATATTCACTTTTACTTTTTATGATTTTAGGAAAATATATAACATTGATATATGATTAGGTTGATGCTATTATCAAAAGAATTATGGGCCAGGTGTGGAGGCTCACACCTGTAATCCCAGCACTTTGGGAGGCCAAGGTAGGAGGATCACTTGAGGCCAGGAGTTTAAGACGAGCCTGAGCAACATAGCAAGATCTCATCTCTAAAGAAAAGCACTATAATAATAACAATAAAATAAAATAAATGCATAAATAATAAAAATAAAAAGAATCATGGGTCAATTTTCACTTGTATTGAACAAATATTTATGTGTGGATGTGTTTAGGCAGACAGGTGAGAGTTAATGTTGCAGTCTTGAGTCTGAAACCTGCAGGGCAGGCCAGGCAGGCTGGAAACTCAGGAAATATTTCTGTGTTACAGCCTTGAGGCAGAATTCCTTCTTCCCCCAGAAACTTTAGTTTCTGCTCTTAAGGTCTTCAGCTTATAGAAGGAGGCCCACCCACATTATTGCAGGTAATCTCTTTTACTTAAAGCCAACTCATTGAAAATCTTAATCCCATTCACAAAACACCTTCACAGCAACATCTGGACTGATGTTTGACCAAACGACTTGGCACCATAGCCTCACCAAGTTGATACATAGAATTAACCACTGCAGGCATATTTTTTAAACCATAAGGTTTTTGATTGAAGGAGACATTTGAGATCAAAGATTATTTGTGTCATATAATTGAAATGGGCTAAATACGCTTTTCATTTTTTAGCCTAAGAAATCCTATTGCTATTGTGCTACAGAAATGTTTATAACATTAAATAGTCTCTTACTGAGCACCTGCCCTGTGCCAGAGACTGCATTAAGTGCCAGGCATATGGAGGTGATCAGCTCAGATGTTGGTCTGAGACGCGTATTGTGGGAGCTTAACCTGGTTGCAGCAGCTGGCTTGGGGCTGGGGGAAGCCTTTGATGATGTGACAGGTCAGCTAAGACTGGAACAGTTAGACTTTGCCAGGTAAAGATAAGGAGGATAAGAACATTCTGGGCAGAGGAAAGCTCATAAGACGAAGGCTAGGGGTTAAGCAAAATCATGGAGTACTTAATGAGCTGTAGGAAGTCCAGTCTGGCTTTAGTACATACAGCAAGGAGAAAGAGGTAAAAAGTCAAGCTGGAAAGACAAGCTGAGGCTAGATCCTTACAAGCTACACTAAAGATATTTAAATTTTATCTTAAGGGCAATAATAAATACATGTACTAATCTATCCTATTATTTTTTCATCAGTTCAGAGAATAAAAGAACATAATTTTTTTAAGAATATAATTTCATAGAGAAGGAATGACTGCAGTATGTAACATCACCTGCTGTTGTCCTCATTATTTGGAAGCAACATTTGATTAAACAAATCAAAAAAAATGTAACTTTATCTTTAAAAAGGTAGTATTTCATCAAAACAGATCAATGTCTAATGTATTCCTGGTTATGACATTTTTATCCTTGTGATTCTTGATCACTGCACTCTGTACACTTTGTTTTGTGATCTACAGTTATGTGGTTGGCTATTGTAATTAAAAAACAGAAACAAAACTGTTGGAGCAAAGGAGTCTTTTCTGGGCAGGAGCTGTGGTTCAGATATGTCTTCCTACTAGAATTATCTAATCACTCCTCTTCTGGTGCTTATTTAAATACATTTATTTTCATAAAGGTTCAGAAACCTTCTGGGGAAAGAATTTATGGTAGGTACAAGATTGGGGTTCAGATATACAAACAAGTCTTATAAAGGAGGGCTTTATTTTTCTTTTAGTTGACATGGGGTCTTGCTATGTTGCCCAGGCTGGTCTGGAACTCTTGGGCTCAAATGATCCTCCCACCATAGCCTTCCAGGTATCTGGGACTACAGTCACGTGACACTGCTCCCAGCTAGGAGTGGAGAAACAAAAGGCAAATTATAAGGAAGCCCTATAGAGCTATGGGAGTGTCTTTAAATCAATGGTAAAATGTATGTGACAATGACTTTGTGGAAGTCCCCAGACTTCAGACAGCAGTGATCATGGCTGCTGTGGAACTCAACACTTACCCCGCCCTGGCAGTATGTGCAAGCTGGGAAATGAGCCCAGCAGAACTGCAGCCGTTGGGAGGTGGATCAAAGTAGCAGGCGCAGGGCCCCGACTGAGAAGAGATGTTGGAGAAGGAAGAGGGTGCAGCAGCCCCAGCCTGGGTGGGACCCAGGGCAGTACAACTGTAGCTGCCAGCTGTGTGGCATCAAGAGCCAGTGGACCAGAGCAGGTGCTGGTCTTTCAGGGTAGTAGGAGGAACATCAGAACAGTGCTACGGAGCTGTGGTTTGCTCCAGAAGGGCTTGTGTACGTAAAGCAGGCTAGTGATGTGGGCTATTTGTCCAGGCCTGCCTGGCCCTGAGGCTGAGTGTGGAAGAGAGAACAGTGAAGCTGCTCTGAGAGGAGGACTTGTCCTAACACCCTCCACACTAAGAGAGCACCACAGTGTCTGAAGCAAATGGTAACAGCCCAGACCTTACACAGTCCCTTATGCACGAGGAAGGAGGTTTCTTTCCCCAATACGTGACTCCCCTCTGATGCTCCACATCAAACCAGGCCTGTGCAGTCCCTATTAAAGCTCTTGGATGATGTGGCTCTTTACCTAGGACTTGCCCATGAAGTCAGGACAGCAGGGCTCGGAGGGGACCCAGGCTCAGTCAGCCACCTAACCATCAGCCATGATCTAATCACTGGAATCCCAAAGGAAAATTTGGAGGAGAAATCCCAGGAAGTTTCTGGAAGCTCCCCTTTCTCAGCAACTTCTAAATTCTATCTTGCTTATAATCTTGAAATCCAGAGCTTTGCAAAGGCCAAAAAAAAAAAAAAAAAAAAAAAGTCTAATTATCCCATTGCCTAAATGAGTGGATGGAACCCTTCCTTACATCTGCCTCCCCACAGGTGCCACCCTAGTGAGGTGCCAGGAAACTGAGCATCCACAAAGGATGACTACAGCACTAATCCAAGGGAGAAAACCACCCCCAGCCCCCAAATGGCCACATTCTTATTTAGCTGATAATTAGAATACATGTCCCTTTTCACCTGGCCCCCATGATAGACTGTATAAAGATCTGCAAATTATGTACAGTTTCTAACTTTGAGTTGATCATTAGAATCATTAGAGAAAGAAGAAGAAGAACCCTAGGGTTGAGTTATAAGCACATGATATATTTCGAAATTGAGTGGAATATAAAGATTTGTGGATTGAAAATATTACAATACAGTAGTCAATTATAATTATATAATAGAGGATATCATAATAAAGTAGTAAAAAAATTAATACATTAAAAGAATCAAGAGAAAGCATCAGAAACTTCCTCGTGATAATTGTCATATTTAATTATAGAATAAAATCCTTAAAGTTACTGCCACTAATTCACCTTTTTGGATAAACTGTGAGGGGTATGTTTTGGGGAAAAAATTGCTTATCCATGGCCTGATAATTATGAAAAAAAATATCTGAATAGAAGGATTTTTCCCTCTTCCTTAAATTACACTATTGTGATTATGTTAATTTCAATTCTACTTATTTCTGCTTAAGATCATATTTCATTTGCGTAAATGAAAAACAAAATTCAATAACTCTAAATGAATTCGGTAATCTTAAGGAAATAATCAGTTCCTTTAAACATGAATCAAATTAGACAGCAGTTTCTCCCTATCATATTGCTAGTCAGATAAGACTTACAAAAAGAGAGGAAGGTAATTGCAAGAGATTATATTTTCAAAATATCTAATTCCTGTTGGCATAGCATAGTGTGCTTCTGGAAGCAAGTTTTTAATTATTAAAAAAAGTCAGACAATATCAGACCTCGACTTTATAAATTACACTATTGAGAAAGTGTCTTTTCTGCTTCATTACTGTGAAGAGAATGAGCATGATGAGGACCTTTCCAGAAGTATTAATATCACTTCTTCTTTGTTTAGATTTATCACTTCCTCCAAATCAATTCTATTGTCTTCTCATGTGTGCTTTCAACTCCTTGATTGCTCCAAACAAACTTCTTTTTAGTTATGTTTAATAAGACAATTGTGAGTAGTGAGTTATAGTTACAAGAAGTCAAGGTAGAGATGGTTTAAAACCAGAGAGTATTACTAATATGACTATGAAGAGAAAATGCTGGGATAACTTAAAAAATTGAGGATCACAACCTGATATGGCTTTGTGTAAATAATTTCAATGCCATCCTAATGAAACTTAATTTTTAAAACTACATTATAGCACGCATATAGAGAAGTGCACATATCTTAATTGTACATCAATGAATTTTTACACACACAGTATATGTATATATACATCCATAATGCTGTCACCCAGATCAAAATATTGCACACTGTACTAGGTTCCCAGGGCTGCCATAAAGCAGCACAAACTGGGTGGCTTATGCAACAGAAATTTATGTCTCACAGCTCTAGAGGCTGGAAGTCCTAGAGTAAGGTGTGGGCAGGGTTGGTTCGTTCTGAGGGCTGTGAGGGGGAGAACCTGTTCCACGCCTCTCTCCAGCGTCTGGTGGTTGTTGACAATCTGTGGCATTTCATAGCTTGTGGATCTCAGCTTCCATCGTCACGTGGCCTCCTCCCTGTGTCTCTTCACAGAGTCTGTGAAGTCTCTGTGCTTGTCTGTCTCTGTGTCCAAATTTCTCATGTTTATCAAGACACCAGTCCTATTGCATTAGGACCCACCCTAATGACAACATGTTAACTTGATTAGCTCTGTAATGATGCTATTTCCAAATAAGGTCCCATTCTGATCTACTGGGGGTTATCACTTTAACACATCAATTCACCCATAACACAATTCAACCCATAACACATGCCTCCAAGGCCTCATATGGATCCTTCATGCTTCTCAGTGTCCACCAAACCCTTCCCCCAGCGATAACCAGTGTTCTGACTTTTATCACACACATTAAAATGTGCCTATTTTTTAACTTTGTGGAATCATACACTGTGTATCTTTTATTTTTGGCTTCCTTTGCTCAACTTATCTATGACATTCCTACATGTTTCTGTATATAGCAATCACTTGTTATTTTACAGCTGTGTAATATCCATTGTGTGACCATGTCACAATTTGTCCATTTTCTTAATGGACATTTTGGTTGTTTCCAGTTTGGGGCTATTACAAATAATGCTACATTTGCTCTGGCACACATATTATCATTTCTCTTGAGTTTATACCTACAGAATAGAATTGTTTAGTGGATCTTGCCAAACATTTTTAAGGTCATTGTACCAATCTGCACTCTCATCAGCATTTAAAGCTACAGCTTACATCACACGTTTTTCTTTTATGGTTAATGTATCTTTTGGTCCTATTTTAAGCAATCTTTACATATACTATGTCATGAAAAAATTTTATGTACTTTTCCTAGAAGTTTTGTCTTTTTGATTTTCCTGTTTAGATTTATAATCCACCTTAAATTACATTTTGTGAATGGTGAGAGGTAGGGAATTAAAGGTTAAGGTTCATATTTTTCTTTACAAATATCCAATTGCTCCTGCACTACTTATTGAAAAGACCATTTCCTCTATTGAGTTGAACTGGCAACTTTGTTATAAGCAAAGTGACTTTATTCATGGAGGGGTGTCTTTCTGGATCCTCTGCTTTGTTCCAATTGTTTGTTCTTGCACCAATATCACATTGTCCAATTACTGAAACTTTATAATAAGTCTTGAAATATGGTTATGTAATTCCATCAACTTTGATCTGATTTTTCAAGATTACCTTGCCTATTTTAGCTCCTTTGCACTGCAATGTAAATTTTAGAATAAGTAGTCAGTTTTTACGAAATTTTTGTGAGATTTTTATTTGTTTTTAGTTTAATGATAGATTGAATTAGGAATGGTTGACATCCTAAGAATATCGAGTCTTTCTGTCCATGAGCATGGAATATCCCTATTTAGTAATATTCTTTACTTATCATTAAAATATAAATCACGAATGTCTTAGCTGCTTTGACGGAAATAAAATAAGGATTCTTGGTAATGAAGCAGACAGAGAAAATGTGAAATCCATTGATTGCTTCATTCAAAGGTCAATGAATGCATTAAATAGGTTGAAACCAGAAGGGTTTAAAGTGTTACTCCCTTTATATAGGATATCATTAATGTGGTTAGCTTGATCAAACATGAATCTCTTCAAAATACATTATAATCATTAACTGTAACCATAAAATACTTTGAAATACAAAAGCTCCCTGCTCACCTTGAGGCAAGTATGTTGAAAAGAGCACCTTTATAAAAAGACACATTTTCTAAATTTTCTGCTTTTTCTGATAAGTGGTCAGTAGTTTACTACCTAGAGCAGCAGTTCTCAAACTCTAAGTGTGCATCAGAATCAGCTGGAGAGCTTGCAAGATACAGATTGCCAGGTCCCAGCCCTACAATTTCTGATTTAGTAGGTCTGGTGTGGGGCCAGGGTTTGCATTTATTACAATTTCCCAGGTGAGGTAGATGCTGCTGATCTGAGAAGGATACCTTGAGAGCCATTAACTTAGAGACATTTAAACACACACACACTCTCACACTTCATCTGCACCTTTTAGACAAATGTGACCCCTTAAGAATGAATGAAAATAGAATTGCTTTTTTTTTAATTGTAGTAAAATATATATCACATAAAATTTACCATTTTAACCATTTTTAAGGGTATAGTTCAGTGCTTATAGAGTACATTCATGTTGTCTTGCAACATCACCACCACCTACCCACAGATGTCTTTTCATCATCCCATACTAAAACTCTGTCCCCATTAAACACTAATCCCCATTCTCCTTCCCCTCAGCCCCTGGCAACTACCATTGTACTTTGTGTCTGAATTTGACTACTCTACTCTTACTCATATAAGTAAAATGATACACCACACATCCTCTTGTGTGGCTTATTTCACTTAGCATACTGTTGTCAAGGTTCATCCATGTTCTAGTGTGTATCTAGAGTAAAAATAGAATTTCACTCTATTTTATGGCTAAATTATGTATCAGTCTTTTTTATTAAACCATATGCTAAATAGAGGTCTTTTTAAAGTGAATGTGTTATTATGATGTAATTTGAGGGTTGAAAACAATGTGTGTCACTTATAGATACTCTTGTATCTGTCCTCTTAAAAACTGAAAGCATGATTTACAAACAGGATACTAGAGGCAGTGAAGTGTAGGGGAAAGGGAGGGACAGGAAGAGACTTGTTAAAGGATACAAAATTACAGGCAGATAGGAGGAGTAAGTTCTAGTGTTCTCTAGCACTATAGGATGACTATAGTTAACAATAATATATAGTTTTAAATAGTTAGAAGGAGGACATTGAATGTTCCCAAAACAAAGAAATGATAAATGTTTGAGAAGATGAATATGCTAATTACCCTAATCTGATCACTCTACATCAATATCAGCGGTTCCCAATCTTTTTGGCACCAGGGACGAGTTCCATGGAAGACAATTTTTCCACGGACCAGGAGTGGGGTGAGGTGGGGGATGGTATCAGAATGATTCAAGCATATTACATTTATTATACACTTCATTTCTATTATTACTACACTGTCACTTGCCACTCACTGGTAGGGTTTTGATGCAGGTCTGCAAGCAATTGATTTATTACGGTCTCTGTGCAAACTTCTCTGCTACTGATAATCTGTATTTGCAGCCACTCCCCAGTGGCATCACCACCTCAGCTCCACCTCAGATCATCGGACATTAGATTCTCATAAGGAGCCACAACCTAGATCCCTGCGTGTGCAGTTTACAGTAGGCTTTGTGCTCCTGTAAGAATGTAATGCTGCTCCTCAAAGCTCAGGTTGTGATGCCAGCAATGGGGAGTGGCTTAAATACAGACAAAGCTTTGCTCCATTGCCCACCGCTCACCTCCTGCTGTGTGGCCCAGTTCCTGACAAGCGACAGGACAGACCGCTACCATGGCCTGAGGGTTGGGGACCACAGCTCTACATTATATGTATCGAAACATCATTATGTACCCTATGAATATGTACAATTATTATGTGTCAATTAAAAACAAACAACAACCTCAAATTAGGTGTTGTGTACTATTTAGGCTTTCTTAGATTATATTAACTTAATAAATTGACATTTATTTTTTAAAAACTTGTTTTAAAGTCTTGCCAATAACTGTAAGTGGATTTTGAAATCATTTGTCAAAAATACAAAAAAAAAAAAAAAAAATCGGCTTCCTAACAGTCTGCAAGGACAACTCATTAACATCAGGTAAAATGGAAAGTTTCTAGAAATAGTTCAACAAAAATCTTTCCTAATTACCAGATGGAATTGAAAGATGAATGTCAGGATCTTTTATTATAAATGGTGCCAGTTTTGATTTCTTCCCATTAAAGCTCTTTATAAAAGATCTTTCTCAGCTACAAAAGCCATTAAAACTTAGTAATGGTTTTATCAAAGTGAACTTAAGTCTAATTCTTTGAATTTCTGTGTACAAAATATTAAGCAAAGATTTTAAAAAATAATGAGGCATTTTCTACCATATCATACTTGCTAAATTATTAACAATATTTTTGTGAAAGCAAAAAGTATTTTTGCTATCATTTAAAAACAAATATTTTTAAATATAATTTCACCTTCATCTCACACTATTCAAATTTTTATTTTTAAATTTTTATATAATACATAATGCACTAGTATAGTAATACTGTAAAATTTTTATAAGTAAATAAATATGCATATATCAAAGGTACACGCTGAGTGCAGTGGCTCATGCTTATAATCCCTGCACTTTGGGAGGCCAAGGTGGGAAGATCACTTGAGCCCAGAAGTTCAAGACCAGCCTGAGTAACATAGGGAGACCTCGTCTCCACAAAAAGTAAAAAAATTAGCCAGGTGCAGTGGTGCACACCTTTAGTTCCAGCTACTGGAGAGGCTGAAGTGTGAGGATCATTTGAGCCGAGGAGTTCAAAGTTGCAGTGAGCTACGATTGTGCCCCCGTACTCTAGCTTGGGTGACAGAGTAAGAACTTGTCTCTTAAAAAACAAAAAGAACTCAAGCATAGATCAATAGAAAATAGCCAAACCAAAGGGACAGGCTTAAAAGTTCTTAGCAATACAGGTGTACAACCAAAAAGATATGTACACTGGGTGGGGTGTATGTATGTATGTGTGTGTATGCTCATGTATATGTTTCTGCTCTAGTACTTTAGATGCCAAAAGCTGCCTTGGTTTTATTTAAGATGATAACTTAACTTTGAGGCATAGAAAAGACCTTTCTCCTGAAGGTGGCAGTTGGAGTCTCTTGAGGCTGTGAGGGGCCCTGTCCTTACAGTAGCCTTCTTATTCTCTACAGTATTCAGAATTGAAAGGGGAGCTTCCAGACACCCCTCCCTCTCCCGGGAAGCAGGTCAAAGAGGAATTGTCAGACTAGGTCTGTGAAGTGGAGGGCACAGGAGCCATTTCTGTGCTGATATCTGAGGTCATGTTCTCAATGAGAACAATAATTTAGTGACTTGTGTGTTGTCGAGCAAATATTCAAACATATCAAGAACTAGCCTTGTATAAACCCAGAGATCTTTAGATTCAATGGTGTCTCAATATCCACTGATTGGAAAAAACTTGTAAAGGAAGCTCTGAGTTGGCCAAGTGCCATCTTCCCTCTTGTCCTACAATTGTAAATCCTCTAATACTTTAGGAAAAGATTCCGGGAATTACACTGTCTGAAATCCAGAGGCACTGATAATCTCCCCAAGGTCCCAAGGTGCTCCTATGTCTCTCATCGTGGTAATAAGTAAGAAATCATTCAAGACATAGACATATGGAGACCACTGTCCTCTGAATGGCCACCTTACAATAGCCCAGGTCCCTGGAGCTTAAGTTCAGGGTACCTTGAAGTACCTACCAGGGACCTAGGATTTCTTTCTTCAGTGTTGGATTTGGGCAGTAGGTAGGACTTGGGCATTAGGTCAAATCCCTAACTCCCATGCGGGGTTGGGTGGATGTCTTCCCTTGTTCTCTGGGATTTTATTTAGGCATTGCTTTAGACATGGCTTAATGGTCGCAAGAACCTCTGCTACCTTTCTAGTGATAAGAAACAAATCATCCAGGGGCATTAGATCTCTAGATGTCTTAACTGTGTTCAGCATGAATGTAGTAGCATGAGTTCATTCAAGTGCTTGGTCAATGGAAGATGATGAGCCTGGAATTGTCCCCTGATATGTGCAAAACTAAATATAGGGCATAATTTGGTGCTGTATCAAGTGGAAAACACTAACATGAAAAATGTGAGAATACACTTAGAGTGCCTGTGTTTTAAAGCCCTAAAAGAGATACTGCCAGATTCTTTGGATTTGGTCTTGGGGAGTGACGATAGGCAGGGGTCTGGGTTGGTGAGGTCGCGGCTGCCTGAGGCAGTCCTGACATGGGTAGGCTGCTGAGCTTGTGACCAGGGTGAAACACTGTTGTAAACATGCATCCCACCAGGACTCACACAGGGGCCTTACCATCCAAGCCTGGACACCCTCTTTGTGCACTTTATTTATACTTCCATTTTGGCATTTGCCACCACAGTGATTGCAGGAGCTCTCTGAAAACTTTAAAACTGAATCTCATAACAGCACTGTTTCGCAATCTTTCAAAAAAAAGATCTTCCAGTAATAGAGAAGACTAAGCACATGATTCTGAGAGGGTTGAGGTTATAGCCAAGGGCAGCCTAACACTTCAAAGATAAAATGTCTTAGGCAACATGATTTTCTTTAAAGATTTTCTTTAAAGATGCAATCTCTCCATCTTTTTGTTCCTAAGGAAAAAAAAATCATTGTTTTAAATAATGTTTTAGCAGTAAGTAAAATTATAGAAATTATAGGAATAGGTGTCATATTTATCTGTCGTTTCTGGTATCAAGCTAAGGATGGGGAAAGATGTGGTCCAATTAGAGAGCCCTGGGCCTAAGTGATCAAGCCCAAATGTCTTTGCGTGGTAAACAGGACTCTTTACCAACATGTCTGCAATCTCCCTGCCCAGTTCTAACTTCGGCTGTGTCCTGTGCTCCAGCCTTAGCACTGTGATACTTTTTTGAATGCCAAGTTCTCTCACTTCTCCCTGTCTCTGCACACGTTGCTCTCTCCTCCTGGACTGTCTTTTCCTTTTCTTATCTAATGTGTAACCTGATACTTTTTCTTCAATGCTTCTTTATGGTTCACCTCCTCAGTGAATCCCTTTCCCATCCCAGGAAGAGCAGACACTTCCTCCTTTGGGAATTCTCTCTGTTACACATTGTACCTGTTTCTTTCTATGTCCCCCAACATGCTGAACTTGTTGAGGACCAGGTAGTATCACATTCATCTTTGTACTCCCAGCACACAGGAAAATGCTGGCATATATTACATGATCAATAAACGGTTGAACGAATGACATAGGTTTCTTTTATGCAGACCTTCCTCCCGCAGGTGTTTTGTATCTTTCATTTTATTCTAGTATTATTTTTTCCAATTTTTATTTCTCTAAGTCAGACTCCTCACAAGCCTGCTAAGATATTATCTATACGACAAGTTTGTCCTTGTGATGATTATGTAATGATTCAACACTGCACGTGTATAAACAGCTCACACTGCTAAGAAATACAATCTTCTTAAGAGCTGTTTTCTGTAGCTGATTTGATCTATATCTCTCAAGACTATGCTTTCACTTACTTAAATTGAGTGGTTATCCCAGAGAGATTGCCTTCACCAATAACAGGAACCAAGTTATTATAAACAAAATCTAATTGCAAAGACAATTTTTGCTCTTTCATTGCATTTTCTCTTGTATCTTTTTGTTATCCATTTTTCAAAACTCTGGTGGAAAATCACCTGGTTCAACTATCTTATTTTATGTGCCCAAGAGATTTAAGGTAAAGAAAAAACATTTTATGGTTCCCATTTTGAGAAAACTGTTTTCATTATATACTAGTTTTTGAACACATAGCTTTAGAATATTTAGTTATAAATTGACAATTTAATAAGCTCATTTTTCTTTCATTTTTTTCTATTTACATAGCATAGTATTATATTTCTCAAACTCAAAGCTAACTGTGTCACTCCTCTGCTTAAATTCTTCCTTGGATTGACGTTAGAATGACATCCAAACTCTTTAGTATGGCCTCAGCATCTTTTCAACCAGGCCTCTGTCTACCTCTATACATTTGCCCCCCAAGGCCAGGCACACACACTCTGTTATCCCCACTCAGCCCAACCACTTGCACTTTCGAACACATTTTCATGGGAGACACACATTTTTCATGTCTCTCTACCTTTGCATGTGCCATTCTCTCCACCTGCTACAAAGGTAAAATGGCTGAGCCACAAAAAAACCAAACAGAAAGATTTATTATTAATACAATCTAGATTTCTTCCATTCTACTTCCTCTAGTGGGCATCACCAACATAGCAACTTCATTACCTAGCTCGTTACCAAGCTAAGAATCCTGAAAATAAAGTGAACATTACTAAAACTATTTAAAATATTAAACATTTGAAAACAGAAATGGAAGTTTATTGAAAATAACCTGTTCAGTTACATAATTATTTTCATATAGAAATTTCAGGAATTTAATCATCTCTAACATGAAATAATAATACCAGGGTATGAGGGTGATAATAATCCCTCAGCACTTTCAAACATGCATATTTAAGTGAAGTGAAAGTTGGAAAAAATACAGTGAACACATTTATATTAATCAATGTATTTAAATATTTCTTATTATTATTGCTTTAATTTGTGGTGCTTTGCTTTTGAGGAGACATGCTGCCTTTGGATTGGCGCAACATGAAGTTCTGAAAACAGATCTACGGGTTGGTGCATCTAGTAGAACTGGAACATGACTTTCATGCTTGCCAGAGACTGATAAAAGGTGGCTGAGGGTTCTGGACTGGAGCCTCTTCAGTTTTTAAAGCACCTGATTGCATCAGCTCCCAGGATTAGTCCTAAACCCACAAGAACAAGTTTTTTTTAATGCACCACTTTATAGCAGGTGTATAGAATGTTTCTCAGTGGTCAGGAATGAACCAAAATAAAAGTGATTAAATGTAAAATAAACAAAAAGTGACCTGAAGTCAATCTGCTATATGCTATGGCTCACAGCAACTGTTAATTACTTGGAGATATGTACATTCCTTTGTAAAGGGTGGTAGAGTCAATCGGTGTGTTCTGAACTTAAAATTCCCACTTTGAAGAAGGAGAGGTTGGGATTTGAGAGGTCAATGAATGAAAAATAAAATTAGAGTGGAGCCTTGTATAGCAGATGGTCCAATGATCTTGTGCTGTTGACGGTTCTGTTAGATCCAAGTTCTGTTAGATCCTTGGATTAATATTATAGTTCTTGATTTGGTATTTAGTGCTTTGAGAGCCTATGGGATTGCCACGGAAGAATTGCTTGAGGCCAGGAATTCAAGACCAGCCTGAGCAAGAGCCAGACCCGTCTCTACAAAAAATAGAAAAATTAGCCAGGCACGGTGGTGCATGCCTGTAGTCCCAGCTACTTGGGAGGCTGAGGCAGGAGGATCGCTTGAGTCTAGGAGTTTGAGGTTGCTGTGAGCTACGATGACGCCATTGCATTCTAGCCGGGCTGACAGAGTGAGACTCCATCTAAAAAATAAATAAATAAATAAATAATAATAATATTACAATCACCTATGTAGAGGAGGCAACACTTTACCTCCAGCCTTTTAGTGTCCTGGTTGGGCCTGAGAGTTAAGTTGACAGAGGCAGACTCACAGGAGAAAAGCAGTTAAATTGAACAGACGTTTCACACGACACTAGAGCCCTTATAAGCAAATGAAGACCCAAAGAAGTGGCAAAACCTAAATATAAAAATATTAAGTCAAACAAAGAGAGACAACTGTGGAAAGGTAACTAAATTATGTGGGCAGGCTAAGGGAAGATAAAAATTATTTTAACAAGGTCCCTTTGTGCAGAATTCTCTTGCTTATGACTACCTGACACAGAATGTTTCTGTTTTCTCAGGACAGGGAGGGCATCTTTCATGTGGGAGTTTTCATCTCCTGTTTTCAGGGAAAAAAGAGGAGAATAGAATGTCCTTCTCACATCTGCTGTTTTGCAAGTGCCATTAACTCAAAATAATCCTTATACCAAAGTGGCATATTTTGGGATGCACATTCTGCCACCCTTTACCTACAAATACATTATTTATTTCAGTGGTTCTCAACCTGTGAAGTGACTGTAATAGCATCCAAGTATTTGAGTTTCACCCAGACTTACTGATCAAAATCTGCCAGCAGGTAACCCAGGCACTTAGAATGCCAACCCATAATGCCCAAAGCTTTATGTACCCACTGCTGTGCCCTAAGGATGCAGAATTAAGTTGGAAAGAGTCTTAAGGAGGAAACACACAAGTAGGCAAATAAATTACAGCACAGTGGGCTGCTGTGACAAGAGAAGGCTATAAAATGTGCAGAGAAGGCCAAAAGCACCGGTTTACTAGGTGCTCTGTTTTGACATCCCATCCATGTCTCAGACCCAGAGGATCCTGGAAGGACTGTCTTGATATTTTTTTCTATCCAAAAAAGTTTCATTTTTTATCTGTTTTTATTTCAAAATATTAATTAAGGCAGTACTAGTGTTTTTGTTGCATAGATACCTTCTGGAATGCTTGAGTCAGGGCTTTCAGTGTGCCCATCACCAGAACAGCCTTCACTGTACCCCACAGGTAAGTTTTTATCCCATACCCGCCTCCCTCCTCGCTTCTTGGTTTCTCACACCCTTTATATCGCTTTGTGCCCGTGTGTACCCATCTATTAGTTCTCACTTATTGGTGAGAACATGTGGTGTTTGGTTTTCTGTTCCTGAGATACTTCACTTAAGATAACGGTCTCCAGTTGGACTGTCTCCATTAATGGGCTCCTTCACTTTCTGGCTTTTAGTTTCGTTCGGCCAGTAGGGCACCCAGCAGGAGACAGAGAAGAGGCTGTGTCGGGCTGGCTGTGTCTCACGGCCCCTGGCAGGGAGGCTCTTTCCAGACGGCAGCACATGAGAGAACAGTGAGAGGTTCTGGCCCCTTCAGGCAGGGAGTGGTTGGGCCTTCCCACCACCTGAGATTCTGAACTACTAGTACCTGTGTAAATAGTTCCTTTATTAGACTCTCCTAAAATTGCCCGATTTGCATGCACCAACTGTTTCCTGATTTGTACCAGGATCGACAATGGAGAGCTCTTAGCAAACGCCACATCACCAGTGCTTTTGATGGTGCAGAAGCTGGTATCATGCAGAAAAAGATGGGCTAGGAATTTGAGTTGGCGATAGATTCAAATGAATGATCTCTGAACATCCAGAATTTCTAGAACTAATAAACCAATGTTTCACTGACATATTCCTCTTTATGAATGAATGTATAATAGTGATATATGATTCTTAAAAATCTTTCTTAATGAGTCTACTTATTTCAATAAAGTAAAAATCTTGGGTGATAAGAAAGTACTTTATCACAATTCAATTGGCCACATTTTTTTTTAATGAAACTAAGTAATGGTAAATCATAAAATCAATGGCATTTTAGATTCAATAAAATATGAAATGGCTTCTGGCACAAATTCTACATAGCCTGACATTAAAATTGTGCTCTCTGCTTTCTTTTCGCAGTCTTGCATACCCTTAGGCATTCTTTCATTTTCGGCGTTTGTGAATTACTGTATTTTAGAAGTGTCTCTTATGAAGAGCATGGGATTTTGCTTTATGAGCCACATTTGTTTGCCTTATTTCTACCAATAAATATATTTAATGATTATCACAAATCCTTTTGTCATAGTTTCCTTTGTCATCTCTTGGTTGACTGAAATTCATTCTCCAAAAATTTCCTAAAGAAGAGCCCATGAGAATAATATTTCCTACATTACTGCATGTTTAAGGATGCTTTACTAACATTTTTACACTAAAAGACAGTTTGCCTTAAACTTTCTTCTTTTCAATATCTTGCAGGTGTTTGCTTTGTTGTCTTTTACTTAAATTTTGCCAGGAGGAAACTAGAGACTAATCTTTTACCTGACTTGCAAGTAACTTTTTCTTTTTCTTTTTTTGGCCTTGCTGACCCCAAAATTCTTTCTTTATTTTCAAAGCACAATAATTTTACTAATACACATTTTGGTATTGGCTATTCTAGTTCAGTTTTCCCTAGCACCTAGTATGCCTTTCAGGTGTTTGTTTTTAATTTCAGGAACACGATCTTGAATTAAAATTTAGATAATCATTCTCTTCTATTATTTTGGCTTTTTCTTCAGGATTTCTATCCTTTATGCATCAGAATTCTTATGTCTGGTTTCTGTATCTACCTTTTCTCCCTGATCCTTTTAATTCTTTCTTTGTTCCCATGTCATTGAATTCACTTTTCTCCTCTGGCTTCTAGACCTGTTTGTGTACTATCTTCAGTCTCTATTCTTCCCAGTGCTCCTTTCATTTCACTTTATTTTCTTTAAAAAATAATAATTCTGAGTTCCAAAAGCTCATGTTTTATGTGCTGTTAATCATGATCTCCTTAAGTTCTCAAATTTCTGATATGTGGTCCTCCTGCATGTAAGTTATTTATTATTTATTAAGATCTTTTTAATCATGGAGAAATCACCAGTCACTTTTTAAATCTGTGCTGTGACAACATTTTTTTCTGATGTTATTTCTCTGCTGGTAAGTTCTGCTGCTCTCTTTCAAATTTCTTTGTGTAGTGTCTTATATCAATGATGTCCCAGCTCCTGGTGGTGGTTGTTTTCTTTTTAGCCCATTATTGAATGAGTTAGATTTTGTAGAAATTACAAGTAAGGGAGGTGTCAAGGGACATCTTTTAACATAAAAGATTCTGTCCTCTGCTGCCCTAGAAACAGACAGCTTCCTGTAAGTGTGGCCAGTTATTGCATTTCTTTCTATTTTTTATTTTTTTATTTTTGGTAGCTCATTTCCTCTACCTCGTTGAAACAAACCTGGTTCAATAAGGCTTCTGCCTGCAACCCTATTTCTCCACCCATTCTTACTAAAGAGGAATCTAGCTGTGTATTTCAGTTGAGCCCATTATTTTCAGGAAGTGTACTTTTCCTGACATTTCCAGAGATCTGCTACAACTTAGCTCACCTGTCACTCTCCATGATTTTACTCTTCAATTTCGCTTGCAGGCTTCTACCAGATCTCAGCTGTTTTTGGTATCCTGTGCATGTATTTTGTACTAGAGGGATTACATATATCTCCTAGTTTTGCTCAAAATGAAGATTTTTCTTTTATGGTTTCCGGAAGAGAAGAGAACAAACGATTTATGTAGCAATGCTCATAATAGAAATCCACTTAGAAATGTTTAAATTTGATTTATTGGAAATATTTTTTGTGGGAATCAGCTTTTGGTCAATACTATATACAGATGCTCCTCGACTTACGATGGGGCTGCATTCCCAAGCCCATCATAAGTTGGAAATATCACAAATTGAAAATACATTTAGAGGATAAGATAGTCGAGATCGTGAAATGCGAAAGTCCTAACTCACTTGCTTTGGCCATTGCTGGCTTGCAGCCTCCCGGCTGGGCAATTATCTTGAGTTTAATCTCAAGAATAATTACCTTCTCATCAGAAGCAGGAGACACAGATGGGCATTTGTGGACGTGGTGGGGTGCAAAGACACAACATCCAAAAAACGCCAGCAACTCAGCCCACTATAGAGTTCACCCTTTTGGGGACCGTCTGCATAGCTATAGGACAATTTCTGAGATCTTGTCCTCAGAACTAATTGCAGTGTTCCCAGTAGGGTGCAAATACTGGGGTAACATTCAGTTTAATTAAATGTCAAATCACGGCATGGAAAATGCCAGTATCCTTGCCCATAAAGCAGATGCAGAAACAGCATAACCCATAGACATTTTCCATTTCATTTGCTACCTAATGGCTAGAATGTATTGTAATTAAATAATGTTTGGGGGCTTCGGGCTCTCCACAAATGTCTCCAGTCTTCGCTGCTGCTGCAGGGCCTGGCCACCTCCTCTGATGGCCAGGCCTCCACTGTGTTTGCAAACCTCTGCTTTAAACACATTAACACTTACAGAAAAGGACCTTCCCAGTGCAAGAAAAGATACCTTCTTCTTCTGCATGGGCCACACTCTCACATATATACATGCATCAAAGAAAATCTCCAGAAAGTGAGAAAGTAAGCTCGTGGCAAATGAAAAAATGTATGACCTAATTTCACCATCAAGTTTGCTCTTGTGTAGGAAAAAAATAAGCATTTGTTTCAACTTACGTTAAGCTGGGATGGCATCTAGTAAACAAGAAAGAGAAGTCAGGCTTCATAAGAGCAGTAATTTCTCTTCCCGAAAGGAGGCTGGAAACAGTGTGATTTACCTGCACGTGCAGTCCTTCAAAGTGGGGGAGGACAGCAAGCCACTGTGGTTTCTCTGGCCTCCAGGCCCGTGATCCAGGCATTTACTTGGGATGCATTCCGTTCATCCCATAAAAATCTCTGTAAATGGGTGACAGGACAATGTGGGGTTTCTTTTTTTTTTTTAAACTTTTTGCACGCTTTCTTTTCTGATTGTAAATTTTCAAAATTATAAGCATATTAAATGGTTGAGATTGGATACCAGCATTTAGTTGGAGAAAAATAAATGAGTTTTTTTGATGTAAAAAAAGAAGCAACGATATATAAACATAGGTCTATTTCTTCATTTTTCCTTTTAACAAAAATGGGGTTTTTCAGTGTTAAAAGTTTGCTTAAGCAATTCTCTGAAGAACTATTTTAAAATCTCCAGAGGCAGAAAAAGGGACATATTATTCCCAACAAGGGTGGCTGACCCTCCTACAAATTTCTTTAATTAAAAACAAAAGGCAAACTGTCTCTTCTTAATAGAAAAGTTAGGTTTGGGACCTTGTTATGTTTATTTTATGTCTCCTACCTAAACCGACTTTGGTTCTGGCCAGAATGGTCGGCATATGTTTATCTTCTCTATAACGAGCCCCGTAAATGTTTCCCTCGTCAACAGTCGGGTATAAGCGGGGTACAAACTGCTGTGCTTCTCATGAGCAGCAAAAATCCAATTTCAAAGACTCAGGCCCTACCTACTCTGGTGACTTTAAAATCAGAATCATTCTATAGAATTTTATATTGTGGAAGTGAATTTGTTTTCAATGATTTAATATTGACGTGCATATGAATTTTCAGCTGGAAACTAAAATCTTTTTAAAAAATAGATCCAGTGCCTTTTTAGAAAATATTTGAATTTTTCCCATCCATAATACAGTTCCCTAAGGTTTTAGTGTCTTAAAAGATCTAAATGGCAGTTATACATTTAAGGAAAGCAAAGTGCAACTTTTGATTATGAGATACAAACAGCGCTAATGTTTTACAGTTTATGTCTTCGAGAATCAACTTCTCTAACACTTTGTATAATCATCACACAACTGAAACATGGTGCAACTGGCCTGGCTCAATCGTCTGTGAAGGATGGTTCAGCCGTCCCACCTTGTTCTCCAGTCGCCCACTCTTAGGCTCAGCCTAAGACACAGGATGGAAGGATAAAGCCAGGAGGCAATCAGCCAGTGATATGTGTTCAAACAGTTAGGTAGTTTGACATCGGATAGAAAAATTCTTAAAAAATAGCTGAACTTTTCAACTTTGTCCATCTATTTTGGCACGGGATAGACTCAATCTGTGATTTTTCAGCATGTCTATGGCAGTACTTTAGAGTTCACTAACTACTATTCCACCTGAGATTTACTTTGAGAAGTGAAAGCAAATTTTGTTATTGCAAAAGATGCAGTAACGTGCAGTATTTTGTTTTAAAAATCAAAACATTCAGGAAATACTTGGTGTACAGATGGTGAATAGGTAATTCAGTAAATTTTGGGTTTTGAGGAATATTGGCTCGCCAAGTAAATTCAAGGATAGTGAGGTTTATCATAAATATAAACAAAGATTCGGATCAAAAGGCCACCAGGAATTAGGCAGCTGCCCTCTCTGTCTCCCTCTCCCGCGGGAGTGGTGTCATCCCTTGCAAGGTGCATCTGCTCCTCCACCTGCCACTCCTCTCACCTTTCTGCCCCAGCTGGATTCTTCACCACAGTGGCTTGCACTGGCCTCAAATGGCCACCTGTGCCCTACTTTTTCATAACTAACTGGCCCATTTTATCATTTTCTCAATTCCAGATTATTGAGAGAGGAAGAGGAGTTAACTTTTCAGCCTGGCTTTGAATCTCTGGCAAACCGATGGATCTGCTGCCTGTGGCAGAATTCAGACCTTTGCCAATTCTTTTCTATTCACATCAAAAGATGACGTCTAATTTCCCTCCCCTTAAAACTGGCCTTGCCTTAGTGATTTGCTTGATACGTAGACTATAGTAGAAGTAACTTCAAAGAAGAACTTCCAAGGTTAGGTCAGAAGAAGTTTTGCAACATCTGTCTGGTCTGGTGGAACCACAGTCTGTCTTAGAGCCATGCTCTGCCACATTAACTGCTTTGCTAGAAAGATCATGTGAAAAGGCCATTAGACCATGTGGAAGGAGAGGGAGCCGGGTCCATTGCTGCCACCAAGGTTCCAGCCATGTGAGTGAAACCACCTTGGCCCCTCCAGATCACAAGAGCCATCCCCTGAGTACCACCAACTGTCCCTTGTCAACAACACATGCAACAGAAACACCACATGAGCACTGCCCAAATCTCTGACTCACAGAATTATGAGATTTCATTAAAAGATTGTTTAAAGCCACTAAGTTTTAGGGTAATCTATTATGCAGCAGCACCTCTGTTCCACTCACCTGTGACTCAGAGGGACCCAGAGAAAACTATGTCTACCCCAACAAGAACAGTGGTGGAAGTTTCCTTATAGGAAACACTGTGTGTCATCAGGAATCACAGCTGAAATCCCCAGGTTCATTGCTGTCCTTAATTTCCCTTCAGGATGTAACCAGGAGGAATAGGATTAAGTTACAGGTAGATTCTGGTGGGATTTAGATTAAAAATATAAAGGCACATCTAGATGCCAGATGAGACTATTGACGTCACTAGCCAGATTGCAACTTAATCACATTAAGAAGCAAATAATCACATTGAAACAAGATTTGTACTTGGTGATTTAAGGATAATTATATCTAAAAGCCAAGGACTCTCTTTGTCAATCTCATATTTGCATGATCATCTGAAGCAGAGAAATTAATAAATTTTAATGATGCCTCTCAAGTGTTTTTGAACCTTGGTCTAAATGTATTTTGTAGATATTCACTTGAAAATGAAAGATACATATGTGAAATCAGTTAGTTTTGTGTACCTAATTTTGGAGGGAAAAAACCTCTAAAACTTAGAAACACATTACATAGTCATTATTAACTAAAAAGAGATAAAACTACATGTCTCAAACATGTCTCATAATCCATGGCAGTTACTTAAAGACAACTATTTTCCCTCAACCATTGGAAAGTTTTAGCCTTCAATCCACATATTTCTCCAGAAACCACCACAAGCATCAGAGTGGTGTTTATTGTCAGGTTTATTCTAACTTGCCTTCAGAACAGTTGACTCTCAATTTACCTTGTTAATACACAGCAAAAATCTTGATGCCACCAAGAAATTTCTGTGAATTATTAAAAATAACAAAATGTGAAAAGGAGAACTTTTGATCTTTGTTCAATGTTTTCTCCATTTTTCCCTTGGGCTAATTGGGGCAGCTGTGTTAATTATATGGATTCTAAATGTCCTAACCTTCAGCTAATATTTTCTAAAGTACATAGGGACTATTTTTATGAGGTCTAAGATCTCCTGTTAGATTGTAAATTCCTTGTAAACCCAGAAGCCAAGTCTTTCTTGTAAATGACCAGGAAAAGAGAAATGGTGTAAACTCTATTCATTTTTTTGGCAGTATGATAACTCACATTTCAGGTGTGCTAAAGGTGTCAGTAATTGACACTTGCTGTTCTTACTGTCTAGCATGTGGTTGTTATTTTTTGCAAAACAGCTTTTCCTTTAGGAGAACGGCCTCCTGCTTCATCCAGGTGATCTGGGTGGACGGAAGATCTACCTCCAACTCCAAGGGTATGACAACATGGCCTCCAGTCAATCAACAAATCTCAACCCCCTCGCAGAATGATTTGCTTAGAGATGAGCAAAGAGCCTAATACTAGGCAAGGTGGTGTGTTCTAGAACTTCTGGAAAAATAAAAGCTTTATTCTCTGGCTTGGAGGAGCTCCTGAAAGGCATCCCTTTCTCCTGAGTGTGAAGTTAGAGATCTGAAACTATTTATTAATACCATTTTGCTACCAAGTGGAGACACCTTGGGCCTGCAAGAGACGCTGGGTAAAGCAGAAAAGGCATGTTAGTGACACAGATGCAAATTGCACCTTGGCGGCTAATCTGAGCCACTGCACGGAGCCTCACCTCATGTATATACACCTAGACTCGGCAATTTTATGAGCCAGTAAGTTCTCTACTCCAAAGATGAGTTTTATTTTGGGTTATGGTTTGCAACTAAAGGATTTCTGACTGATACAATAGTATTCTGCTTCACCACAGAACCTGGAACGATTTAGAGATAAACCTCAAGTTCCATTAAGGGGGGACTTTTGTCTCTGTTGTTCACTGCCCAATCCCATTGCCTTGAACACTGCCTGGGAATATTAGATGCTCAGTAAGTATTTGCTGATGGATGTACAAACTCAGTTCAGCTTTTAAGGAGGTGAATGTTATCACTAACACATGCCTAATGAAAGAATCTGAATAGCATACTCCTAAAAAATACATATAAAATTAAAAACACCTAAAATTACTTAGATACAGTGACAACAAAAACTGAAATGACTGGTGAGATTCAGTCAGTGATATGTTGGAACTGGGTGTGCTGGCTTTGAAGAATAGACTGTGTACATCTCTTTTCAATTCCTCATCCAGTGACTTCTTGGTAGCTTGAAATTAGCCTTGGTGGGAGCGTTTATACCACAGTCATCGGCAAACACTACAAATAAGGGGTTTTGTTTCCTCTCCTCTGCCCCACCCATTCAGAGAGCCAGTTAAGCATTATTTCCCCTAGAAAAGCCTTTCAGTGTAGTGAACATGGTTTTTTTTTTTTTTTTCAGAAAGATAAAATATTTCAGAGCTGGAAGGAAACTGTGAAGTTTTCTACTTAGATATCCTAAATTTACAAACAAGGAATCTGAGTCTCAGTTAAGCTAATTAGTGAGGTGGTAGCACTCTCAGGACCCCTTATTTGCAAAATCTAAATCACACAGCCATGCAGCATGAAAGAGTGGAAAATAATCCAAATGCATGAGTTTTCAGTGAAATAGTAGGCATTTGGTGGGGAAAATGTGTCCCTCAGATTACATAATGTCAGGGAGCATGCTAGAGGAAGGTCGTGTAGGTAAACGTTGTAATAGGAACCTGGAGACCCTGCCAGGCTTCTCTGGGGCTCGCTCTGCCTGCGGGGCCTGCCTGCCCGCCTGCCCTGGCACAGTCTGGTTCTCTGTCTCAGAGGGATGTGTGAAATAACTAGGAGTGACCCTGCTCTTTCTGAAGGCTAAAAGGCTCTCCGGCAAAAGTCACATCAGCCTTGTGCACCAGAATCAAAGGGAAGGCAAAAAACGACTTGATCTTTATTGTATTCTGTGAGCTATATTTTTTTGAAGACCAATGACTCTTTGGGTCTTTCTTCGGGAAATAAAATCAAGAAATAAACAAACATAAGAAGAAATGAAAAAACTTATCTCAAATTTATTACAAAAAAGAAAAATACCCAGGTTTCCCTAAGCCTGAAAATGATAAAGTGAGGCATTAAAATAAGCACAAAAGAATGATTCCCGGTATAACCCGGGCTGTTTCTTCTGGTTTTCCCACTAAGTGCTCCGCCAGCTGCCGGCTTCCCGCTATCACTTCGTGACTCTGACATCCCCCTTCCCCCCACCTTGGTTTCCTTTAGACCACAAGAAGCCCGTGAAATGCAAAAGGGTGTTGCAGTTCACGAACCTTACAGAAAAGCTGTTGTCCCTGTCGCTGATGTCTAAAACCAGTTCAGCATTAATGAAAAAGCAGGGTAGTCATCTGTGAAACCTTTGTGTGGAAAAAGCAGGTGTTATCCTCTCTATGGGATGTTACCTGCTCTCTCTCAGTTTCTGTGTTTTTTCTTTTTTTTTTTTTTTTTTTTTTTTTTTTGAGACAGAGTCTCTCTCTGTTGCCCAGGCTAGAGTGAGTGCCGTGGCGTCAGCCTAGCTCACAGCAACCTCAAACTCCTGAGCTCAAGGGATCCTCCTGTCTCAGCCTCCCGAGTAGCTGGGACTACAGGCATGCGCCACTATGCCCGGCTAATTTTTTCTATATATATATTTTTAGCTGTCCATATAATTTCTTTCTATTTTTAGTAGAGATGGGGTCTCGCTCTTGCTCAGGCTGGTCTCGAACTCCTGAGCTCAAACGATCCGCCCACCTCGGCCTCCCAGAGTGCTAGGATTACAGGCGTGAGCCACCGCGCCCGGCCAAGTTTCTGTGTTTTTTCTTCCAGAGGAAAAAAGAGACAAACGTCAAACCAAACATATGTAGGGTCAATATAGGTAGTATATTTTTATTTGGCATGTTTGATTGATCAGTAATAACTTTGTACTAGTCAACATGACCTAGGCAATGACATTATTTCTATTATTATTACATTTTTCCCTAAGTCAGATAATTAATTAAGCCAACAATATTGAAGACCTTTGCTGCTCACACTGAGACTTTGGAAAAAACAAGCGAGTGAAAATACAGATCCTGAATGAGAGGGCCGGTAAGGCTCAGGTTGATTTTGCAGGTGTGCCTGGGAGGGGCAGCACGGAGACCTCAGGACAGGAAGAGCCTTCAACCCTGGTCTACCGGGTGTCATGTCTCTCCTTTGTTCTAAGGCCAATGCTTGGAACAATTGTCTTTTTCTTTTCTTGTTATTTAAAAAATGTCTTCTGTAAAAAATGTGCTTAATGAAGAACAAATATGCACACTGGCCAGAGGGAGTTGGAATAGGCTATGTAAAAAATTGCTCAAGTTAGTCCAGAAACTTTTCCACAAAGAGGCACTGGATTCAGCATCAAAAAGCCCATGTTCACCTTTTAGATCTGTGAGGGTTTTTTTTTTTTTCCCCAGAATATTACGGAGGTACAAACGTTTAGGTTACATATATTGCCTTTGCCCCACCCCAGTCAGAGCTTCAAGAGTGTCCATCCCCCAGACGGTACGCACTGCACCCATTAGGTGTGAATATACCCACCCCCTCCTGCCCCTCCCCCTGCCTGACACTCGATGAATGTTACTACTATATGTGCACATAAGTATTGATCAATTAGTACCAATTTCATGATAAGTACATGTGGTGCTTGTTTTTCCATTCTTGTGATACTTCACTTAGTAGAATGGGCTCCAGCTCCATTCAGGATAATAGAAGAGGTGCTGGATCACCATTGTTTTTTGTGGCTGAGTAGAACTCCATGGTATACATATACCACATTTTGTTAATCCACTCATGTATTGATGGGCACTTGGATTGTTTCCATATCTTTGCAGTTGTGAACTGTGCTGCTATAAACATTCCAGTGCAGGTGTCTTTTTATAGAATGTCTTTTTTTCCTTTGGGTAGATGCCCAGTAATGGAATTGCTGGATCAAATGGTTCTACTTTTAGCTCTTTGAGGTACATCCATATTACTTTCTGCAGACATTGTACTAGTTTGCAGTCCCACCAGCAGTGTATGAGTGTTCCTATCTCTTTGCATCCATGCCAACATTTGTTGTTTTGGGACTTTTTGGTAAAAGCCATTCTCACTGGAGTTAAGGGATATCTCATTGTGGTTTTGATTTGCATTTCCCTGATGCTTAGAGATGTTGAACATTTTTTCATATATTTCTTGGTCATTAGTCTGTCTTCTTTTGAAAAGTTTCTGTTCATGTCTTTTGCCTGCTTTTTAATGGGGTTGTTTGATTTTTTTCTTGTTGATTTTCCTGAATTCTATATAGATTCTAGTTATCAGCTCTTTATCAGATATGTAGCATGTGAATATTTTCTCCCATTCTGTAGGTTGTCTATTTGCTCTCCTGATAGTTTCTTTGACTGTGTAGAAGCTTTTTAATTTGATCAGGTTCCATTTATTTATTTTTGTTGTTGCTGTGATTGCCTTTGGAGTCTTCTTCATAAATTGTTTCCCTTGGCCTATATCTATAAGAGTTTTTTCAACATTTTCTTCTAGAATTCTTATAGTTTTATCCCTTAGGTTTAAGTCTGTTATCCATTGTTGAGTTGATTTTTGTGAGAGGTGAGAAGTGCAGATCCTGTTTCAGTCTTCTTCATGTGGCTATCCAATTTTTCCCAGCACCATTTATGGAATAAGGATCTTTTCCCCAGTGTATGTCTTTGTCTGCTTTGTCAAAGATCAGATGGCTATATGACGATGGTTTTATACCTGAGTTTTCAGTTATGTTCCATTGGTCTATGTCTCTGTTCTTGTGCCAGTACCATGCTGTTTTAGTTACTATAGCCTTGTAGTATAGCTTGAAGTCTGGTAAATTGATGCCTCCCAATTTATTCTTTTTGCTTAAGGTTGCTTTAGCTATACAGGGTCTTCTCTGGTTCTATACAAAGCATAGAATTATTTTTTTCTAGATGTGCAAAAAATGATGTTGGTATTTTAATAGGGATGGCATTGAATCTGTAGATCACTTTGGGTAGTATAGACATTTTAACAATGTTGATTCTGCCGACCCATGAGCGTGATATGGTTTTCTATCTGTTTATGTCCTCTGCTATTTCCTTCCTCAGTGTTTAGTAGCTCTCCCTGTAGAGGTCTTTCACCTCCTTAGTTAAGTATATTCCTAGGTATTTTATTTTCTTTGTTGCTATCATGAAGAGTATTTATATCTGTGTTCCTGTACAAAAATTGCCTCACTTCCCTAATCTCTTATTTTCTTATTTTAAAATGAGAAAGTTAGAATAACAAATTCGAAAATCTCTTTTTCTTTTAACATTTATTAGTTCTAAGTGTTCATACTTCTCTGGAGTGCTGAGTCAGTTTCTGCAGAGAATTCAATCTGCATATTTCACTCAGGGCTAAAAGGCAGGTCTGTTGAGAGCAGAGGGAGGAAAGGCTCCATCACATCATTTCCAGAGTCCTGTAGAAACTCCAGCTACTTAAGAAGCTGCAGTTAGAAAAGTAATACTAACTGTCTTTAGTGTTAACATAATTGTTCAAGTCCTAATGAAATGATTGCTAGTTAGCTCTTCATACCTCTCCCTCATTGCTATATGTTAAGCATAAACAGATGTAAAAGACATTATCAATTTCTAAAGTATAGATCAACAACTCATTCATTCATTCAACAATTATTTATTAGATGCCAAATGGTCTCTGTCCTCCAATATTTGAAGTCTAGGAGAGGTAACTATACAAGACATTATAATACAGTATTGAATTAATAACAAATAAATTGGTAATTCGGGGAAAAGAAAGAGGAGAGTTCACCTAGACTTGTTTATTTAATAACATCTTCAGGGGGAAGAGTAGTGGTGATACTTGGTCTTAGAGAATATATGTGACTTGAATAAGCAGAGGAGCATGCCTAGGACATTGCTTGGTCGCAAAGGGAGGACAAATGTTCCCTGAGGAGAGTGAGCCACCAATCTGAACATGTCAGAAGCTTCCTCTGGGCAAGGGGAATGACACAGCGTAGGAAAAGAACATCCGGGCCCACTTCTGGAGACTGATATATCACGCTAATGAGTCGGACAACCTCTCTACCTATAGCTGTTACATCCCCTAATGTCATACACCAACTTGACACATTTTCTCTGATAAGAAACTTTTCCAGTGTTCGTACCTAGTTTCAGTGCTATTTTAAACCTTCAATACTTTAACTTGGTCATAGAAATAAAGTTTAGAAATATTGACGTTGTGCCCTTTTTGTAGAAAGGAAATAAAGTTGAAATGTCAACACAGTTGGCTGGGTCCAATTCATTAAACACAACAACCCTGATGAACTGTATGCACGCAGCACTCTCCCCAGCTATTATTCCTGGAGATCTTTTAAACTGAATTCAGTCCAGCTATTCCAAGCAATAGGAGCGGGGAAAGTACTGAATAAACAAAAGGCCAAGCTAAGAAAGCAGCAAAGACTTTTAAGTTGTAAGAGAGTTTGTGAAATAAAATCAAAATGGAACTCTAGAAATATATAATCATAGTTGTTTTACAGATTTGAATACTAAAATAAAATACCTATACAATAGGCAGAATTACCCCAAAATGTCAAAGTTAATGAGTAAAGTGATAGGGAAACAGTTAACAGACACTATGTCTTTTCCCCAGTTAGAGACAGAATTCTCTCCATCACTTTTATGATAGTTAACAAATATGATGATATGTTTGTGGAGTGCTTTATAGTCTAAAACTTGCTTTTACCTGTAATGTGACTTAATCCTTGTAACAAGAATATGTGGTATGATTCTCATTTTATAAATGAAAAAACCTAAACTGGTCAGAAAGTGGTGGTCGAGGGCAAGACTTGAGCTAAGCCTTCTAGCAGGGATGAAATACACAGTACAGAATATTGCAGTTTCCCTCTCATTTCACAAGCTCTTGAGGGATATTCCGCTCTGTGGAAGTTTACTGTAGGACATTGGAAGTACCTGTTTATTCTCTTTTTCTCCATTTCAGAGGAAAATGTTTTTCTTGGGTCTTTTTGACTCCTTGACCAAATAAATAAATAAACAAACAAATCCAACAACCTATTAAAATCCCCTGCTTCGATTCCAGGCCATTTCAGAGTTGAAAAGATACCTTGGGTCTAGTACAATAACTGTCACATTTAACTTTCTCTGATTTTTTTTCTAATGTGTTTCTCTAGTTCCAATTACCTTTAGTTACATCTAAAGCCGTTATAATAAAGCATGTGATTCTCTGTCCTGCCATGAACTCCTCAAATTCATATTCCACATAGTCACGTGACTACTGCAATTACTCCAGCAACACTTAAGAAACACTGAAACAGGTTATTAAGCAAAACAAAAAAAGTAAACTTGATGAGAAATAAAATTGGATAAACTAACTTGACATCTGCAGAGAAAAACCACAGGGGAAATTAATGTATTTTAGAACGATAAATCCAAATTGGTCCCAAATTATGAGCCATAGTCAAACCGCTAACTGCCATTCACAATTTAGTAACTTTGAATATCCTTACTTTGTAATTTAAGGTTATTTAGGTTCAATACAAAGTTGGTATTTCCTTTGAATTCTTTTGATGAAGAAATACTGAGTAAATTGATGGTACAGCCAGGAATGACTGCTTTGCAGGACAAATGTTTTCAAGCATATTTAAACATTCCAAGTATCTATTTGCAAGAAAGCAAATAACACATAAATTGCACAGTAAATATTCTCTACCCTTAACTGTGCAACAAAAGAGATTCTTCCAGAAGGTAACTCCAGGTGCAGTTGTGTGTTCTATGAGAATTTGGTTTGGAGGCACAGTTGCTATATAGTTAAAAGTGTGTGTATCTTCAATCATTCTTCAATTTGCTAAATTACAAAGAATTAGCTTTTTGATAGATTACTGAGTGTTCCATCTGTTTGTCAGGAAGCTTGACGCCAAGTTTGATTTTCAATGACATATTTGTAACCCTCTTTGCCAGTATATTTCTTTCCTTTTTGTGTGTGTGCTTCCTTTCTAATTCATTTTATTAATCTGTTGCATACGTTCTTTTGACGTATCCATGTTGGTCAAGAAAGGTTAGACCTGAAAGCCAATCTCTTGGCACAAGATTATATGTCTAAAACCCACAATTTAAAATCAGACTTGCTAAATTTCCCATAAACTCCAGACACCTTTGTATCACTCTTCCACAAAACTTCTACCATCTCGCTACTTACAGACATTCCAACTTTAAAATCTGTGCCTTCTATAAAGGCGATTACTATCTCCTGTTCTCTCAAGACTCTGCCTACTTTTAAGTATAAAAGGAGCCATTTAATCCTTTGAATTCTAGTGTTTAATCCTATAAAATTCATGTCTGCCAATATGCTAGCCCCTCAGGAAATAGTCTTAAGTCATTAAGATTTTACTTTTTTTTTAGTATCTCAGGCACAATTAGGTCAGTAGGGAAAAACATTCAGATTGCCCTTTCATGTTTGGTGTCACGGATTGTTCCACAAAGATGAGAGCAGCTCCAGCTAGGATTTCCCAAGGGCTACTTCCCCTCAACATATCAGAAGGCACAGGATTAAAAGAAATGTTTCCACAAAATGTTATGTCCAATAAACTTAGCTTAGGTTCAATCTTCTAGGCTAAGCCAAAAGGCATTATCTTGCTTTCATCCCTATTAAAATCTTGGTGTTTGTTTCATAAATTTAGTCTTTGAGCCCTGAAAACCCAAAGGATGTAATCCCCAGTAGTTCCACCATTTAAAAAAATTGCCACCTTCAATTTTAAAAGCTTCTTTGATCTCAGCTAAGCCAATGTGTCCGGTGAGGGTCGAGGAGGCGGGGGGGGGGGGGGGCGGGGGGAGTAATATCGAAATTGAAAAAGAAGTTCTCAGCCAATTAGAAAAGATATACATTAACAATTCAATATGATTGCTCAATTGTATGATCAACAATTCACACAGTTCCATTACTACTTTTCTATGACACCATCCCCTGATTGTCACTCTTTCTTCTAGAAAGTCTATAATGGTAAAAAACCAAAAAAAAAAAAAAAAGGAATTTTTAACTTATCCTTACAGAGATGATAAGTAGATAAGAAGATAAATTTATTACAGAAAAGTATAAATTAGATCAACATTGGTCACACTAACCAGATTAATGCTTGTTTTCCCAGAGTATTTCTTAGTATTTAGAGCACCGGTGCCTGCTAACAACCACATGAGTAAGCTTGGAGAAGGCCTACGATTTATTTTTTAATATATATTTTCTCTTTCTCAAGTTTTTATGACATTTGTATTAAGCATAATAATTATATTGACAATTATTTAAGCTTTACTTAAAAAGAAAAACCATAGACCAGCAGAACATTTGCAAAGCATATAACTAATAGAAGGATGATGTTAAGAATTTGTGTTTTAAAATAAACTAAAAAGACAGCTGGGCTCAGTGGCTCACACCTGTAATCCCAGCACTTTGGGAAGCTGAGAGAGGAGGATCACTTGAGGCCAGGAGTTCAAGACCAGCAACGTAGTGAGACCCAGTCACTACATTAAAAATTTTTTCAAAATTAGCCGGGTGTGGTGGTATGAGACTGTAGACCTAACAACTGGGGAGGCTGAGGAGAGAGGATTGCTTGAGACCAGGAGATGGAGGCTGCAATAAGCTATGATCACGCCACTGCACTCCAGCCTGGGCAACAGCAAGGCCCTGGCCCTAAAAAACATACACACACACACACACACACACACACACACTCTAAAGATATAACCCAACAGAAAAATTCTCAAAGAACCCAAGTAGACAAGTCACAGAAAATAAAACACAAATGCCCAATGAAGAGATACTCCACTTCAATAATAGTCAGAAAAATAAAAATAAAACTTAAACTGAAAGATGACACACCATTTTCACTCATCCATTTTGTAAAAATTAGGAAGTCTGATATTACCAAGTATTGTGAAGATTTTAAAAACAGAAATACTCATATATTGCTTGTGGGAATGTAAGTTGGGAAAACTACTCTGGAAAGTATTTTTACAATGTCTATGAAAGTAACATGAAAAAATCGCAAGTTTTACAAAAGAGCAATTTCACGCCTTACATATAGTTTATATCAATATCTTACACACATGCACAATGAGACATGTAAAATGAGATTGCAAGGACAAATAAAAATTAAAAATAATTAGGCTTAATTCTCCCTGTTCAACATAAGGGAAGAGACTTTTTTCTTTCCCTTTTCTTAGAACATTTACTTTAGAAAACTTGTAAGTTCCTTCTCTGTCTCTTTGAAATGTATTTAATCAGTTTTGATGCCAGATAAGCCTGTTGCCAGCTTTGCTACCCAGGACCATCTTTCTCAGAGACCTGGAAGTCATCTCTCTAAACATCAAAGGAGACAGTGCCCCTGTCTCCCAGTTCCTGAGGGAGGGTAGGAAGGAGCCTAACTTTGGCGAATGCCTTGTTCCCAGTTGCAAAACTACCTCCTGTCATAAAACCCAATGTTTATTTTTCCATTGCATAAAGCCAATTATCAGCTGAATTTAGGAAGAACTATGTGTAATAAATGGTTCTGTCACAGTCCCTTACTCAAGGATTAATTAAGAACATGTATGTAATGGGTTGTATCTGCTTGGTTATATAAAAGGGTGAAATTTCTTTCAATTTTTGCATTCTCTTTTGGGTTGTATGTGATTTGTATCACATTCTGATTTAATGCTTATTCAATTTAAAAAAAAAACTGCTTTCTTTCTTTATTACCTTTGTGAAGAGGTTTTCTGGATTGGGAGAATATTTTGGTTTTAATTATGTTTCCCCAACAATGTTCATTATATCTTTCTAATGGTGAAAAATATGCGTACTTTAAATACCCATTTGTGGAACAATAAGTAAATTATTATGTAATATCATGGGCTAATATGCAACAATTAAGTAAAATTAGAGTAATAGGTGTCAAAATAAATAACCTCAAAAATATAATATTCAATGAAAACATAGATATAGGATAATAGATATATGATATTGTTTCTATAAAATTATGTTAAATATGCTATTTATGGATAAATGCAAACATGATAAAGATAAAAAACTAACAATAAGGAAGCATACCTACCAATCTAGTTACCATTACCTGTGGAAAGGAAGGTAATAGATTCGGGGATGAGAAAAAAAGGAGTTTGACTATGTCGACCTAAAAGCTGAGGCAAAAGTACATAAGTAGAGAGTTTATTTGGGCCAAGCTTGCGGGTTGCAACCTGGGACCATATGTCAGGTAGACAGTGAGGGATTCTGAGTCTCCTAGGGACAAAAGTGGGTGATTTGCCTTGGTGCAATTGCTCCATCCTAATCCTCTTCATACCTGGGGGATGAGGGAATACCCTATGAATTGGCCAGTCATAACTCAGCCAGCGTGCCAGCTGCAAAAGAATGCAGAGGACTCTCTAGCCCGTGCAACAAGCAGCATAGGTACCATAGAGTCCAGAAATTGACCTAGAACAACCTGCATGGGTAGTAATGCAACTCCCAACTGTTCAAAGTGGTTCCATGGTGACATCTCAGCCACTAGGGAGGTCCCAATCCAGGCACTATAAAACAAGACTGACACCATAACCAATCTCTCCCTTTGCTGCAAAGGTGGGTCCAGTCATCATTTGTGGCGTATGTATCATGCTCTGTAAACCCGTATCTTGCTCTTGCCCTATAATCCTATTTTTCTCTTCTCAATAAACCTCATTTTCCAGCTTGCCTAATTTTAGTGCATCTGGTCATTCTTCGTCCATGAGCACACCAAGAACCAACATTTCAGACTAAAACCTGACATATGGGGAAACTAATGAAACATAAGGGCTAGTTAGCAAGGTTTGTTATATAGATTCCCTGGGCTGATTAGGGTCTCCAGACCCTTATTCCATGTTCCACGTGGAGTTCCACTGTTTGGAGATTTATATGACTGACTTCTGCGTGTGGTTAAAATTTGATAATTCAGAATTATCCTGACCTTCTTGGTAGAAAGGGGGAGGTCAGAGAGTTTTTCTTCTGCTTCTTTTTAATTGCTTTCAGCTTAAGATAATCTTTACATCAAAATGGCATATTTTGGAGTAGCATATTCTGCACCCCTTCAAAGCAAATGAGAAAAACATACTCCATGAACTTGGAGTTTAGAGTCCAATGAAATGACTAATATTTAAAAGGAAGATGCTCCCTTTGATAATCAGACTTGCGTATCAGCCAGACACTGATACAGCTATTAGTACTGAACTGGTTGCCTCTTACAGGAGATATGATGAATCAGTAAACACTCAAGCAAGAACTTTCACATTCTGAAAACAGGTGACTATCACTATCTTCCATCTGGAGTTTGACCATTTGGAGATTTATATGGCTGACTTCTATATGTGGCTAAAATCACTCTCTCAATTTTTGCAAATGTAATATATGAAACACCAAGCCAGTTTCTCCTTTGTGCAGTGTGAAGCAGTGCAGGGAACTTTACCTCGAAATATGGCTTCCTGGTATGATCAATGTTTTAAATTAAAGGCCCTTAGGCTTCTTCTGAATTTTCTTGTGAAAAAAATTACAAATTAAAAAAAAAAAAAAAAAGGCGCTTAGAGATCAACAGAGTCTGGAAGAGGCTTTTCCCCTACCAACATAAAGACCGACAGATCCACCAAGGGGAACGATTGTTCTTCCTTCCCCTCCACATCATCTCATTGTCTATTACAGAGGGGAAGACTGAGAATGTAATCACACCTGAACAGACTCTTTCACAAGATAAATATCTGTCTCTCAGGCTCATTCAATTTCCAAAGCAAACCATTCACAAGTTAATCTCTGTCCCCCATCCATTCATCGCCCTGGTGATCATTTATTGCTCCATCAACAGAATTACCTACATTCCACATCACCCCCTCCCTCTGGAATAAGGCTATACAAGCATCTGGGCCCCACTGGGACTCTGTGGTTCTTACCTGTGTACACATTAATAAACGTGTATGTCTTTCCTCCAATTAATCTGCTGTTGTGAGTTGCTTTTTTTTTTCAGCAAACTTGCAGAGGGTGAAGAGAAAGTTTTCCCTGTCCCCTGCAAATGGAAAGGAAAAATGTTCAGGGACAGCTAACCCAATGAGAAATCTCACAGAAAATGTGATCAGCTAGAGCCTAAAGCAAAATAAAAGTTTCAGGGAGTCTCAGAACTACAATGAGCAGTAGGAAAGTAGTGATAGCTCTCTCCCGACAAGAGTGCGGCCTCATCGTTTTTCTCTGAGGCTGTCAGAAGAGATTCTAAAGATTCGAACACAGTAGCACTGCATGTTCAGCAGTGTCCTTGACAAGCTAATATCTGAATAAAGTTTTCCCTGACATAAAGCAAAAGGGTGCACTTATCTAAAAGGCAAATCTCATCAACACAGACAACGAAAATAATTCTATATGGTTAACAGCTGGTTATATTTGCCTGTTCTCTATATAATTCCTGGTGCTAAATGTAGAAAAATTAAAATTATAAAGGAGATTTCCACGGAAGGAGAGAAAACAACTTTTTTCCTCTACCCTCCTAGAATCACTGACTCGACCCCAAAATCCAACTGATAAAAGACAGATTAGCAAAAGAAAAAACAAAGTTTTCATTACGTACATACAAACGCAGGAGTTTCGCAAACAAGTGACACTCAAGGAGGTGGCCAAAAGACTGATGCTTATATTCTGTTTTAGGCCAAACCGAGGAAAAGGGGTTTGGGCTTCTGGGTGGGGGCTTGGAATTATGGGCAGGTGAAGGAGGAAATGCCTGGTAAATATGGGCTGTCTTCTCGTGCAGATAAGTCTCTTGGGTGGTAAGAGTTGTCTCTAGAAGTAGCTGTCCTCCAGGTACAGAGACAGTTTTACAAATAGAAATTACCTTTGTATGTTTAAATTTTCTTTATAAAAGGGGAAGTTTATACTCTATTTGTAGGCAGTTAGGGGAAGGTAAAGAGCTTTGTCAGCCTCTACTGTTCTCAATTACCTTTAGGTGAAAATCATCCATATGCCAAAGAGGCCTATGTTGGGTGGCATATTCCAGAACCCTTCTCCAGCCTCCCTTCAGGACCCCACATCCCTTTGGGAGACATCTCTTGACCATCAGGATCTGCTCTGGGTTCCATATTTGAGAACACTCATTCATTCCCTATTGTGAATCCGTGTTTATGTGCTGTCCTCTTCCCGGGGTTTTGCATGGCAAACCTCTTCTCTAATGATGGAATGAAAGACAATCAAGTTATGGAATTTCAAATGTTAACAGGCAAACTTGTCTCGGCACCACTGATATTCTACACAGTCAACCGTGGGTCTCCCTGATGTCTAATTCAGAACCTTCATTCATTCGGTAAAGATCAGTTAGCTTAAGTAACACTCCTTAATGATTGGCAGTTACTGCTAAATCTAACTCAGGTTTTATTTATAAGCTTGAGTGGAAATAATTAACTTTAACTTGTCCTAGAATTTCAATTTTTCAGAACAAATCAGAGAGCATATACATGATAGAATTTATTCCTTACCACAGTAAGTTCAGCAGAACATCATTGGAAAGTCACTCCTTCCAAACTATTTATTGCATATTCTCAATATCCCAAGATTTTTATGCATGGAGCATAAGGGGAAGTGTGGCATGAGGATCCAAAATAACTGTTAAAAGTTAGTTATTGTAACAGAGGGAATGGCCTGGAAAAAAAAATGGCAAAGAGATTTTCTGTCTCCTTAGAACTCCCCGACTCTTTTTGGGAACTGCAGCCTGGCCTGCATCCCTGAGGCAGGTTAAGTGTTTTGTTAAAACTCCCAGGTGGTGCCAGCCCCCCAGATGGGCAGGTGACAGAGTTCACAGGCTTTGGCAGAGATGGGAGCATTAGAATAGTTAACCACAGTAATTGCCTGAAGCTGAGAACCCTCCCTTTAAAAGCTGTGTATTTCTGCCCACGTTTAGGAAAGTTGGATTTTGAGACAAGAAGGTCTGCCATTTTTCCTCCTTTCTCAGCAAAGTAAATGTCTCTTTCCTCCCCAAACCAATTGTCCTCGTTCTTCTGATTCAGCCTCGTGGACAAGCGGCCAGTTTTTCGGTAACATTATTTCATTGGGAAATGAACCATGGAAGCATGTTAATTGGTTCAGAGGACACTCTTTAATGATAGAGTCAGTTCTGATAAAAAAAAAAAAAATGGAAAATATTAATGCAGCATTTAAAATCTAATTCCATTTCAATGCTTTGGGATTCTTTTTCATTAGGATCTATCTATAGGGAAAGTCTTTAATAAGTCTTTGTCAAGTAAATTCAAAGGGGCCAGATTTTCTACATTTACTTTAGTAGGTTCGTCTGGTCGGAGTTGTCTGTTCTCGGTTCTTGGTGTGCTCTTGGCCGAAGACTGACCAGACACACCAAAGTAAGGCAAGCACAAGGGGAAGTTTATTGAGTAAAGTAAGATATGCTTACCACAGACAACGAATGGACCCCTGCCCCCTGTCATAACAAAAGGGCCCCAATTATGGTCTGGGGTCCTGTTTTATATTGCTTTGGCTGGGCCCACCTTGTGGTTCAAACATCACCATCGAACCACTTTGATGGACAGTTGGGAGTTATATGACCTGACTTACTGCACATGTGGATCTCCCATGAGCCTCTCTGAAAGCCCATTGGGGGGGGTGAACCACCATGTAGATTTAAGCTAATGACATTATAATTAGCCTTGGGTTGTTCCGGGTCACCTTCCAGACCCTATTGTGCCTGTGCTGCTTGGCCTGTGGGCTAAAATCCTCTGCATTCTTTTGTAGTTGGTGAGCTAAGTTCTGATTGGCAGATTGGTAGGGTGTTCACTCCTCCCCCACGTGTGGCAATTGCTCAGGGTACCTGCCTTTGTCCCAAAGAGGGTTGGAGGTTCCTCACTGTCTACCTAACAGATTGAAAGTATTATTATGACATTTAAAAATCAAATTATTTCTATTTCTGTGTACTTTATGTGTTCTAATTTCAAGTCTAAAGAGCCCATCAAAAACTATGAAGAGAGATAAAACGGCAAATGACTTTACATAATGTTCAGAATAGACACATTGACGATTCTAAATGCATTTTTAGAGACGTCACAAAAGACAGATTAATAAGAGAAAAGCATAGAAATTTAATTAATATGAGTTTTATGTGACATGGGAGCCTTCATAAAGAAATAAAAACCCAAGGCCGGGCACGATGGCTCACGCCTGTATCCCAGCACTCTGGGAGGCCAAGGTGGGAGGATCACTTGAGGTCAGGAGTTTGAGACCATCCTGAGCTAGAGCAAGACCCATCTCTACTAAAAACAGAAAAATCAGGTGGGCCTTGTTGCGTGTGCCTGTAGTCCCAGCTACTTGGGAGGCTGAGGCAGGAGGATCGCTTGAGCCCAGGAGTTTGAGGTTGCTGTGAGCTAGGCTGATGCCAAGACACTCTAGCCCGGGCAACAGAGCAAGACTCTGTCTCAAAAAAAAAAAAAAAAAAAAAAACCCAAAAAAACAAACAAAGAAGTGGTTAAACCTGGGTGTTTTTATGCTAGGTCTGATGAAGAGTAGAAAGTTGTGAGAAAACATGATAGGACAAAAGCATGTGAGTAAGAGTAGTAAGTTGGGGAAAACTGAGCAGGCCTCTGTGTTCAGATTCTTCTCGATGTCTCTCTTTCTTTGGAGGTAAGAATATTCTCAGATTGGGGAGGGCACCTCTCACACGTGGGTCTTATTACCTGCTTCAGAGGGGAGGCAGGGTACAGGTCAAAGAGTCCTTCCTGCCATTTCTCAAATCCCTTCAGTTTGGAAGATTCAATGTGCCGAGATGCCACATTTTGGGGTGGTGTGTCCTGAACCCCACCAAAGGGGTTGGTCTCAAGAGCACTCCCCAGTAAACTTTCTGCACCCAAATCTCAGTCTCCAAGACTCGTTTCTAAGGAAACTGTTGTTTGTCTGCGTCCATGTAAGCTCGTTCGTTCGCAAATATAAAAACTAGTGACTGGCAATGTATCACTACATTGAAACATCTTTCAAAGGAATAAGACAAAGGTATTGAACTTGAAAATGATTTTGTAATTGTCTTATAGTATACACATCCATAATATCCTTGCAATTTTACTTTCCATCTAAAACATGTATCATGACTAAAAAGGTTCTCATCAACCTGTTACAAACTTAAAACGCACCATTGAGCGAACACCAGGTGCTCTTGTTCCCATGGCCTGACGTGTCGTCTTCTTCTTTATTGTTCTTCTTCCTCTTGATACTTTCCAGATGTGCAATTAGCTCTGGCATGTGTTCTTTTCCTCCAGGCCAAGTATTTCCAGGTTTCCTTTTATATGGTGTCTTATATAAATAAATGTTTAGAGCATATCAATATAAAATTGAGATAATGGAAATATTTACTGTTCCCATGATTTCATCTTTTCAAAGTCAACTTTAGCAGCAAACATGATCGGCCTCACAAGGCAGCTGGTCTAGAGACAGATATGTTAAATAAGTAATTTTGATATGTGCCATGAACTAAGGTAATAATATAAGATTGTGAAGACTTACAGGGAAAAATAAGGACCTGATGTAGAAAATGACAGGATATTTGAGAAAATATACGTATTTTTCTGGACAAAAGTCAACATTAATAAACAATGAGATGTTTCAAATTGTGGGGTAAAAAATATTACGTTATATTTGTCTGTACTGACTGAATTATAATTTCGAAAGAACAGAATTCAGAGTAATAAGAAAAAAATTCTAGAGAAGCTTTTTGAATAACCATCCCTTTCTACCTTAAATGTAATAATGTGAGAAGTGGAAACAAACACCAACGCACTGTAGGCTAGGCTAAGAGTGAGCAGCAGCTCACCATGTGTTAAACCTCAGTACATAGTAAATGCAACCAGAACCTGGACAATGTTAGCACCCTAGAAAGACACACCACCACCCATGAAGTATACGCACCAAAAAGAAAAAGAAAATTGAACCTGAATCAGATCAAGGCCCTTAGATCTCATAATGGGTTTTAAAAAATACAGGTGACAAAGGAAAATGACCCTATGGGGATATAATCAACAAAATCTACAACTGGGGAATTCTATAGAATAAATGACTGGGTTAATTCAACAAATGGCAAGAAAAAAGAAGGGAGGGGAACTTATAGATTAAAGCAACTTGATACCCATCAAGCAGATGTGATCGGTGGCCCTTGTTTGGATCTTGATATAAACAGACCAAATGTAAAACAAACATTTATGAGATTTGAGAAAATTTGCACATTGATCACATATTTGATTATATTAACATTCTTATTTTAAAATTTTAGGGATATTAACAATATTGTGTTAAAGAAATAACTTGTGATTTAGGAATATATGTTGGAGTATTTCTGGATAAAATGATATGATATCTGGAATTTGCTTTAAAATAATTTAGGAGGTAGGAAAAGGAGCGGGGAGAGAAATACATAAAACAAGAAAGGAGAGTAGTGATAACCTAAAATAAGTGACTGAGGCAAAGATCTCAATCAGTGGAGGTTTACTAAGCCAAAGTTTGAGGACATGCCCGGGAAAAACACAAACCACAAACACATCTGTGACTTCTTCCAAAGTGGGATTTGGGAACTCAGTTTTTAAAGGGGACAGGGCACACAGAAGGGAAAAAGGAGGAGGGGGGTGGGCAGTGAGACAAATATTTACCTTTTATGGTAAATATTGTTTTGTGGAGCCCAGGAAATCTACATTTTACATAGGATAAGGTGAATGTTGGAAGGGAAAAAGGGAGTGAAGGAAGAATCAATTACTTAGATGTCCCTGGGTAGGTGGAAGAATAATTGATCTTATCTCTGTTCACACCTGGGAAGATAAACTTGTAGTCAACATCATTAGTGTGGAAGCAAACAGACTTTAGGAGTTAGACTTAGCCTGCAGATCCAAAGTTACAATTTGCATATCCTTGTTTATGGAGGCCAGCAAGGAATTTCCTTCTGAATGACCTGTGAGGGTTGTCCCTCATAGATGCCTGAGGCCTTTTACCTTTCCTGGGGGATCTGACTAATGTATAATGTTAGCAACAACTGCTCATTTGGAAGGGGCTGTTGCATGACTCAACCTCCAGGCTTTGCCTTCCCTTTTGCAAAAAGAGTGTGTGGCGGGCGGGGCAGTCCTGAGATTTTTATTTTCCTTAGCAGTGGTCAAATGGTGATAATTGCTGAAGCTGGGTCATGGATATAGAGGGGAGAAAAAATAATTTCTGTTCTCAATCCTTATGAGTTCATAACTGAGACAGATTCTTGTTAACAAAAGACAGATTCACAAGAGAATAACAATCATTTTAATTTATGCATGCTGGGCTTATCACACAGGCGAGATCTCAATTTGAAAGTATCTCTCAAAATGGTGGTTTAGGGTCCCAGCTTATATAGACTATCGGACAAAGAACAGTAAGTTTAGAAGTGACAAGACAAAGGAACAAGCAGCTTCAGGCTCCCCGATGGGAGCGGGGAGAGAAATCGATAAAACAAGAAATGAGGGTGGTGACAACCAAAATAAGTGACTGAGGCAAAGAGCCCACCGTGGGAAGGTAATGAAGTCTGCTCCCAGGTTCCTCTGGCCCTGCTGGAGCCAGTCTCTGAGCTGATAAGCCAGTGAGAATTTACATCTCTGTCTTTAGGGGAGGCAGAAGCCCACTGCATCTTTTCCCTGAAATTTTTATGGCCATAGGTAAGAAAGGGCAGCTCACACAGCCCCTTTCTTAACTGCAGCTTTCCAATGGTCTCTAGCTCAAAAATAGTTCTGTCAAAGAGGCTTATTTTGGCGTGAAATATTCTGGTTTCCTTCATATATATGGGAGTACATAAGATTATTTTCTTTTCTGCTGCATATAAAATTCCATAATGAGAAAGTTAAAAACTCTACTGTTATCAAAAATAAACTGAAAAGTTTTACAGTTATAGTGAATTATATAATTGAAGTTATTTAAAAATGGAACAGTTTTTAGAATCTATGCATCTGAAGAATCTTTTAAGATATCTGAAATGAAGATAAGCAAACTTTAAATTGTATTCTTTTCTAATGTAAGATGTTACTTATTAAAAACTTGAATTATTACCATAAAGAAAAATAATTGAGAAATTTTAGTTCATCTTAATTATATATCCTAAGGAGTCTATCAATGATAGTATCAGTGCAAACATGCTATAAATCTACATAAGCCACTTCAAACACACAATGCATCTATGTGACAGCTTTCCAATCTAAGTTGTGAGACTTGCTCAGAAATGTGCAAGAAATTCTTGAATTTTGTTTCATTTCTGAGTAAATTTGTTATGTAGTATTGTAGCATTATATTATAGTTATTATGAAAAGGAATATATTCTAGATACAAAAACAGATGCTGAGTTCTACTCTTCAAATCATACCACTCCAGTGAAATACCAGCAATAATGGCTAATAATTATGGAACACTTTCCATATATTGACACTGTGCTGAGCACATCACGTCAGTGGAGTAGTACTATTAGTATTTCTATTTCCTCTCTGGTTGAGAAACCTACAGATGAGAGGGGTGAAGGAAGTTAGCAGGTCCCAGAAGCACTGGAGTGGGGTTTGAGCCCAGGCTCTCTGACTCCAGATCATGTGCTTTATTCATCATTCTAAAAGCTTTCCTTATGATGGGCAATAATTTGGCTTAGTTGAGCTCACTTTTTAGAATGAGTTTCAAAATTGCATAGTTCTACAGATTAATACTTGTGTCATGGAATAAATTCACTTATTTATTACTATTTTGCTCTCATCCACCAGCAGAGGGAGTAAAATTTCACCTATGACTGAGTCCAAGTCTCAGAAATTCAGAGAATGAGAGAATTAGACAGGAGTTTAAATTTTGTACAACAGAGGTTAAGTGAGTTAATGCAATTATATAACTGTCTAGTCGTGGGGCCAGATGAACAATTTAAACCTCCTGGCTTCCAGGATGGGCTCATTTTCAAGACCAGTAAGGCAGGTCCTTTCAGAGAATATTCTGTTTCCTTCTAAGCCCAAAGGGTATTTCAGAAAGCCAAGCTCAGTTTCTCACAAGTAAAGTTATGCTAGTTTAAGATAAATTTTTATCTGGCTATCATGAAATAACTTACGCTACAATTCCCTAAAACTAACACTAATTTAGCAAATTAATATACTGCACAAACTAAGGATAAATGTTAAGAACAGCAATATTGAGAGATAAAAGAAGACAAAATTTCCCTTTGGGTCTTTCAGAAATACAATAATACATTTACCTAATAATTAAATTATTATACATTTTTAATTTGAATTAAAATTTACTATGTTAAACATTAAAATGGACTGTAAATCGAGGCCAAATTAAATACGTTCATATTTTCATGTAGAATATGAAATATATTTAAGATATGCATTTTTAAATGTATTTTAAATTTATGAATTTTCTTAAAAATGACTTTCAGTGGTTTTTTTAAATCCCAGATGATGGTTGATTGTTAATATGAACATAGTCCTACTTAGATACCATTAAAAGCAAAGTTGACTTTATTCAGTTGAAGAACAATTAACATAATTATTTATTAGTAATTAGTGCCAACGCTAGAGAACCCCTTTAAACTAAAGAGAACTGAATGTTCTTTGATAACGATAGAGCTTTTATCTTCTTAATTGAATTAAAATTCTATTTCAGCTATGGGATTCTGATATTTTGTTTGAGGCCTGAAAATGGGCTAGTTTATTAAGTAATATTAAGTAATACTAAGTAATATTAAGTATTTTATCTGTAGCATTAGGGTACTATTTAAAATTTGGAGGTTCTCCCAAGGTATGGAGCAGAGGGAGGGAAGAAGAGTTGAGAACTGACTGTTCACAACTGGAGATGAGAAGGGGATATTCACAGATGTCTGCCTGAGAAAATTGAGCCAAGGGACGAGTTCCAGTTAAAAAAAAAAGAAAAAAAGAAAAACAAAACAAAAACCTGACCCTGAATGTTTCTTGACTATTAGGATTGAGAGACAAAAACTCCAACTTTTCTGTTTTGGGTTTTTTTGTTTGTTTGGTTTTGTTTTTTTTTTGAGACAGGGTCTTGCTCTGTCGCCTGGGCTAGAGTGCCGTGGCGTCAACATAGCTCACTGTAACCTCCAAGTCTTGGGCTCAAGCGATCATCCTGCCTCAGCCTCCTGTTTTTCTGTTTTTTCTGCTCATACATGTCTTTTCTCTCCACTTCCTGCTGTACGGTGAGCTGAGACAGGGGCTGGCACAGGTTCCTTGGGGGCAGGCCTGTCTATAACTCTTAAGTTCCACTTCTTCTGTACCCGAACTGAGAGGACAGACCTGCTTTGTGTTCATTCTCATTCCCACCTTGTCTTCCTTCTTTTTCTGGTGACCACAGGAATAAGAGCTGCTACTTCAGCCTCCAGGCCCAAGCTGGGTATTCTAATCCAGAGTTTGATTAGAGAGGTTGGTAGTTATCAGGCGCTGGCTCAAATACGAGTGAATTATACTTAAATTCTCATTCTACTATTTTTTTTTACCTAGACCTGGTTTGCTTAGTTAGAAAGGCCATGGGAAGCAAAGGTAGGATGCACAGTAAGTCTGTAGCACTTCTGTGTTCCTGGGCCCCAACATCCCCCAATAGCACCAAAGAGTTGGACCAAGTTCAGAAACTCCAGCGTTACTTTTGCCCTTTTAGTTGAGGCCTGACCCAGGCTTGCCTGAGCATCTTTTTCAGGGTGCTATCTTGGTTTCTTTTGCCTTTTAAGGTCAAAGACACTTTACCTCTTGCATCCCTTATTATACCACCTGCGCGATATAAAGAGGGGGAAAGAAAAGAAGGCCAGTTCTCTAATTTCTTCATTTTTCCAGCTAACACCTCCATTCCTCAGGTTTCTCAGATTTCCAGCTATTATCCTTGTTAAGAATGACACTGGGAGTGAATCAAGCCCCAAACTCTTCCCAGAGAAGAAGCTACGCCCACAGCAGACATCACTAATGCATCCCAGCTCTTCCCGCTGAGCTCAGATGTAGCCTCAGAATCTATCTCGACATAGCATTCCGCACAGCCAGCACAAACAAGGGAGGCTTGACACTCAGGGTAACACACATTCACCATTCCTACCTGCCAAAGAGAACCAAGGCTGGACACTAGTTAACACATTGACTGCTTTGCGAGTTGTATTTAACTCAGGCTAGTTTTGAGCCAGGGGCCTCGTGAAGCAAAACCTTGCAGTTGGTTCGTGAAAATCTTACTTGTTGATGTTTTTATTTTTACAATTAATATTGACAATTTAATTCTTAGAACAGGGATTGAGTTGCATATAAACTGACACACAGAAAACAGTAAAAAATAACAAATTAGAAAGGATCATTTTGTTTTAATAAAACACTATGGCCCCAGGGAAAATATTTTGTTTTCTAGTGTGGCAGTCAATTGCTAAAGTGGTGAAGATAGTCTTTACTCAGAAACTGTTGCAATACAAGAAAAGAGACTTCAGTACAGAACTGAGCTCTTGGAATGCAACAGGGACAAGTGGAAATTTATCACCAAGGAGCAGGATGAGGGGAGGTCAGTGGATGGAAAATTACTCAGAGAAAACACCAAGGGTAGGAGAGTTCTTGCCAAAGGGTGATCAGATAGCAAGAGTTGGGGATTCTTTTGTAGGGAGGGAAAACTATCTTTTCTTCTACCCTTCAGAGTTCTTGGTTGGGGATTCTGTGACAAAAGACAGAGTAACAAGAGAAAATCATACAAATTTATGTAATGTAAGTTTTACACGACATGGGAACCTTCATAAGGAAATGAAGGTCCAAAGAAACGGCTAAACCTTTGTGTTTTCATGCTAGGTTTAATGAAGAGCAGAGAGTCATGGAAAATGTGACAGGACAAAGAGAATGAGCTAAGTATAGTAAACGGGAGAAACTTAGCGAGGCCTGCTCATTCAGATTCCCTTGGGCATCCCTCTGTCTTTGGTGATAAGGCTGTTCCTTTCTTCCTGATATAGGTCGCCTGGTACGGGGAGGGCACCTCTCCCATGAGGGTCTTATAATCTGTTTCATGGGAAGGTCAGAAAAATCCTTCTTGTACCTGCTTTTTCACAAATTCCTCCAGCTTGAAATATTCAATATGCCAAGGTGCCCTATTTGGGGGCATTGTGTCCTGAATCCCATCATTCTCTAAGCTGACCTAGCAGGATTTTTGATAAAACTGGACTCAGTGGCTGGGTGTGGTGGCTCACTCCTGTAATCCTAACACTCTGGGAGGCTGAGGTGGATTGCTTGAGGTCAAGAGTTCGAGATGAGCCTGAGCAAGAGCAAGACCCCGTCTATACTAAAAATAGAAAAAATAAGCCAGGCATGGTGGCACGTGCCTGTAGTCCCAGCTACTTGGAAGGCTGAGGCAAGAGGATCGCTTGAGCCCAGAAGTTTGAGGTTGCTGTGAGCTAGGCTGATGCCCCGATACTCTAGCCTGGGCAACAGAGCAAAAAACAAAACAAAAACAAAAAACTGGACTCAGCAAAGAGGAACATAGGGGCCCAAGGTGGATGCCTCGGGGAGAAGAAGGTTCAGAGGAACCTAACCAAAGTTTGGTCAAAGCATCATCTTTGTTATGCCCCAGTGTTTATAGAGTATACACCCTTCACCAGCTGAGAAATTGTAAATAACTCTAAAGCAATCCATCTGCAGTCCCAAGAATCGTATGCACAATTAGCTGCTTTTGACACCAGGCAATTCTAGGCTATTGGAGCTCAGAACACAATACCTCAAAGTACGGTGCCTTGGCATGCTGAGTATTTTGAGCTGACGGAGACTGAGAAAGCCACAGAAACAAGAGGGTTTCTTTGATCTTCTCTCTTTTCTCCCAAGCCCCTTTCTTCCCTGAATCAGGTCATAGAAGGTAGAATTCCCTTCCCCTGAAGCAATCCTTAAGACCTAGGAAGGTCACTCTCTGAGCTCCCTACTCCACTGAAGACCCTCGTGTGACAAGTGTCCTGTCTTGCACCCGGGGGTGGGGAAGGAATGTCATAGAGATACAGAAGAGAATCTGAACAAACAGGCCTTGCTGAGTTCCCACCAGTTTATTACCATTTCATCATGGGGGTGGCAAATCCATTCATTACAAAGTGGTTGATATGTCTCTTAATTTTTGTTCCTCTTACATTTTTTTTCTTTTAAAATATTTATTAGAAAAAGTGTTTCTTGTCCTACAGATTTTGGTAGAGTCTGGATTTTGCTGATTGCCTCCTGTGATGTTGTTTAATATGTTTTCTTGTTCTCTGCATTACTTGATAATTTCTAGTTCAATGAGATTCAGGTGTGAGTTTTTAAAAAAGAAGGTTACTTCATAGGCGGCGGTGTGTACTGTTGGTAAGGAAGACCCCCATCTATTACCTGGCTTCTGCAATCATGTTTACCAATTGCATCAGCCACCTGAGACCCACCCCTTGGAAGACCCTCATCAACCTAATACTAACCTATTACCTGGCTTCTGTGATTGCATCAGCCACCTGAGACCCCACCCCTTGGACCATCCCAACCTAATAAAAGTGGAAAAAAACAGGTAGACGGGGCTCAGAATTTGGTGGCGAGACCCCTCTGAGCCCGCTGGCGAATAAACCTTGATTCTCCGACTCTCCGTGTGCCACCTGGTTTGTCCTCGGAACCACCCGCTGTTACACTTGCTGTCGCACTTTCATCTAGTTGTCCCTTTTGATGTTAGCAGCTGCACAGCTGCATGGTCAGCCCTTTGGACAAGAAATGCTGTATTCATCACTTTACTCGTACTACCTAGCACAGTTTTTGGAAATCAAGGTGTCTAATACTTCCTAAATTCTTAGTGAATTCCGGAGCTCCTGGTTCAGTTTCACGTCTTCCACTTACTCTAGCAGATCATTGACAAGATACTTTACGTTTAATGAATCTCATTTTCATGGTTTGTAAAATGAGGGGACTGGCCTGAACAAGGCCACTAAGTTCCCTTCAGTGATTCGATGACATGGTCATGCACAGGTCAGGTTGTCTTCTCCACCTAGAGCTTGCAAGAAACAAAGGATTCCATCAAATGCGTGTATAACGACCAAGTAATAATGTTTTCTGGGAAAAAAAATTTTTTTACACAAAAATATTTGTTAAATAGTGCAACAAATCTCCATTTGAAATAGAATACAGCTTGTTGGTTGCATATATCAAGATGGAGTAAACAATGTTCAATTAAGTTCAGTTCCCTTCCATGATGGACAAGAATATATGAATATATATATGTGTATGATGTATAAACACATATAAATAATTAAATAATTTAAATTCTGCTGAGAAAAAAAATGTCAAAACAAAAAGGCCTAATTTTGGCTGGGTCACGCCTGTAATCCCAGCACTTTGGGAGGCCAAGGTGGGAGGACTGCTTGAGGCCAGGAGTTTGAGGCCAGCCTGGGCAACATAGTGAGACCCCATCTCTACAAAAAAAATTAGTTGGATGTGGTAGGGCATGCCAGTAGTCCCAGCTACTCAGGAGGCTGAGACGGAAGGATCAGTTGAACCCGGGAGTTCCAGGTTACAGTGAACTATGATCATACCACTGTACTACTGTACCCCAGCCTGAGTGATAGAGTGAAACTTGGTCTCTAAAAAAAAAAAAAAAAAGACAGGCCTATTGTCCATAAACAGGTACATATCCAAAGTAATTATCAAACTACTCTCCATCCTTAACCAACTTTTATTTAATTCCCAAGAAATGACAGGACAAACTGAACACCTTGAAAATAATAACAAGAAGTCATCTTCATCTTTATATATATATACACACATATATGAAAATATATACATATATAACTTTTATTAAAACAAATATACACAACCAAAGATCCCATTGAAGTTCATCCTTGGCAGTAACAAGGTACAGATATGAGTAAAAAGAACTAAAAACATGCAAATATATCATAGGCTACCCTTTCAAAAATACAAAATCAAACTGTTTCTTGGAAAAAACAAACTTCCTAGGCTTTTATTCAAATTTATACCCAGACTGTAAGAAAAATAGTTACAAATATAAAACAATGTCAGACCTCGGGTTAACATCTTATTTTTAACTACTTTGAATTAGCTAAACATTGTCTAAGTAAACATTTATTCTCTAGCTCAATGGTCACAGAGTTAGTGAAGATTATATTATAGTTTTCTAGGCAGAAATTCTAGCAATCAGTTGTTTCCTATTATGCAAAACAAATAATAATTGAATGGATTCCTATTCCTATATCATAAGCAACAAGTCTTATCCAGTATTTATCAGGACAGTGCTTGGTGGATAATCACTAGTCCCTTTGTGCACCCAAACTCAGAGGTTTGTTGAACATCATGATAGAAATAGAAGATATCATTCATTTTTTTCCAAGCAAAATTTTCTCCACTTCAAGTTAATACACTAGATATGTTTGGATCACACACTGCAACATAACAGTTTTACCAAAAATTAGAGCACCAGATTATCACAAGAAAAGACAGAACCAGTGTCTGATTTCTAAAAGCAGTGGTAATCAATTGGTTTTAAAATGGGCATGTTAATCACAGACCTCCTGTAATCAGAACCCAGAAATGTGTCCTCATAATAAAGGTACCGTTTCCTAGGAACATAGAATTATTTCACTATTAGTAACAACATAGCGCAACATCAAAATAATATTTTTACTAGTCTTCAAAGCTGTAGAAGCTATTCATATTCCCTAAAATCACCAACATTAAGATTGAAACAAAAAGCAGCTAACTGGCTACAAGACACAAGGCACACCCACAACCATAACCAAGCTCTTTAAATTTTTCTGTTCCAGAGATGAAAAATACAATAATACATGATCAAGCCTTATGATTCTAAAATCATCAACTTTATCTATTTCTTTATGACTTTGTTCCATGAATTTCCATTTTCCTTTACTACTTTAAATCAGGGTAATTGCACACTTCACTGCATTATTTTCTGGTAATAGACAAGATGAGATGAATCCAGTTAGTATGTGTCTCAACATTCAGGAACTTGATAGCACAACAGTTTCAATCACAACCCTCGAGGCCAGGCGCAGCGACTCACGCCTGTAATCCTAGCACTCTGGGAGGCTGAGACAGGAGGATCGCTTGAGGTCAGGAGTTTGAGACCAGCTTGAGCAAGATCGAAACCCCCGTCTCTACCAAAAATAGAAAAATTAGTGGTAGAAAAATTGGCCAGGCATGATGGCCTACCTGTTTTCCCAGCTACTCGGGAGGCTGAAGCAGGAGGATTGCTTAAGCCCAGGAGTTTGAGGTTGCTGTGAGCTAGGCTGACGCCACTGTACTCTAGCCAGGGTGACAGAGTAACACTCTGTCTCCAAAAAAAAAAAAAAACCAAACCAATCCTTGAGCATTGCAGTTACCATTCTCTTGGTGCTGGTTTAGTTTGTTGTTAAAATTTCACCTCACTTGTTATTGTTATGTTGTATGTATACTAAAACTTTGGTTAAATATCTCTCCCTTTTGGCCTTTTCCTGTATTTTACAAATTTAGTTTACATTCAATCTTTGGTCTTCTAAAATACCTTGGCAAAATAAGTACTCATTCATCAGCAACATGAATATTGAACACAACTAAAATCACTTTCATTTATTTTCTAAATTTTCACCAATGTAGTTATAGGAGATTTCCAAAAGCCTATAGTCACTACAGCAAACGGGTGCAGCCATTGCAAAGATAAGAGCACTTTTTGTACTGTACACAATAATTCTTAAAATGGAGATGGTTTATTTTCAAGCATAAAAGTAGATAAAAGTAAAAGGAGGGGTAGAACGAGAAATTTTGAAGGTTAGTTTTTAAAAAGAAAAAGCTGCTTAAAGATTACACTTAGGTAATTTCCAAGTGTAATAATTTAGTTATTTCATTTAAACTGACTTAAAAGTATCTATTATATTCCATATGTGTTTGCTTATTCACAGTGAAGTATTTGGTGATTTATCAAATGTGTTTAATCAATAAGCATTATGGATTTAATGTCTAAGATTGTTTATCCTGTCAAATTTCCTCCCAGAATATTTAAAATCAAGTAGCCCTGCTGCTTTGTCAGAAAAATATGTCACGTTTATGCATGTAAATGATTTACACATACACACACATATATGGTAATAAAACAAATAATTAGAGTAAACTGAAATTATTCCTTACACCCAATCTATAGTATCTATTAACTCTTTAGTTTTAAACAAAGAATAATCATATTTTATATATGATTTTATATGATGTTTACATAATATAGTATAGGCAGTATGTTCCAACAGGTATAAGAAATACAATATGTTTTAAAAGTTACATTTGCTAGAGGCAAAAAACATAATTCCACATGATCTAAATTTTCCACAGGAGAGTACGACTGAAGCAAGCACTCCAGTGGCAATGTTCAAATGATCTATGTAAATCAGAATGGTCAAATTTTCCTGTCTATGTCCTCCAACTGGATATTAGTGTTGGTACTTAAATTGTGGAATGCTAGTAATTGCACATGATTCCAGCAATTGATTTTAGAAAAGACAAGGATAGATGTTTAACCTTATTCCAAATAAAATGGCCTTGTATAGATCTTGCCTCTCCAGAGTCCCAGATCCCACAGAGTGCTTTTGAAAATGATATTTTCGCTGTTACAACATGGGTTCTGTTTTTGGTCTCACAAAGCCTCCAGCCTGGCAGTGAAACCCTGGCTCTCAACAGGTGCAAATAGTCACAAAATCTGTCAACGTGCCACTCAGAATAATGTTATTTCTCTTACCGTCAACACTCACATCATCACATCTGACAGAGGAAGGCTGACAAAAATTCTTTGGTAAATAAGTAATTCTGACAGATTAAAGAGGTTTACCTTAACACAGGCTTATAGCTGGTTAACACAACTTTTGCAGATTTCTTGAGAAAGTTTGCTTCCTTGCATAAGACAGCATATCTCCAGTGATATTAAACCCAGGTATCAAGCTGCATTGTGCAACAGTCATTTCATAAATAGTAATCTAAGGATCTTGAAATTCTTTCCAAAAGAATCTTCCCATATCTGAGCTTTTTAGGAGAAAACAACACACAGAACTAAGGAGTCTCTGCTTAACACAGCGAGGAAACTAGAAAGAATACCTTGAATGATTACAAGTCTTCTACATTGCGATTCTCAAAGAGGAAACCTGGGTCTTTCACTTTGATCTTTTTGAGTAGCTGTTTTATTGGCAATATTTTAACTAGCTAGTATTCTGATGGTGGTGAAAATCATTTCAAGATTATAGAGATACTCTTTACTTGGCAATGTTTTAAAGGGCACAGTTTCTATTCAGTATTTTGGATGATGTATAATACAATATATAAATCAAGAAATAAAATTCTATAAATTGCAAAGGAATCATACTAGATACAGTTAGCAAAGTAATTCACCCCAAGCGTCAAAAAAGGGTGTATTACAAATTTTAAAAAAGTGTTCAGTTGAACATGATTAATTATTTTAAGTTTCAGTTATCTGAAATTTGAAACAGTAACTTAATTATTTCTACCATTTAAATTTGATTTTATGAGAGCTGGAACTTTTACACACAAATGATTCAGGTAAAGGTTTGGAGATAACTCATGTATCCCAGCCCCCACCACCAACAATGACAAGCATAATCTGGTGTTTCCCAAATATGCTTGATGAAAAAAATCATCAGAGAAGCCTTTTAAAATAATCCCAGAATTAAGAGATTCTGATCCTCTAGATACATAGATATTAGCAAATGTACCTAGATAACTTTTTGTCTTATGTATACAGTTGCAAATCACCAACTTATTCTAGAATGTGACAGTTTTGTTACAGACCTTTACAATACAAGAAAACATGCCTGTAATTTGCAGCAAAGCACTCTAGGTAACAAACCTCCCAGTAGTCCCAAACAGCCATTTGGGGTATAACAACCAAAGTTTATGACATCATAGTTTCGCTATGCATTTTTTTCTTCTCCATGACTTTCAGTATTATTGGCGTGGTTAAATACTGAAACGAATTATTGAAGAATATTGTTTTGAGATATCTATAAAAGAAAAGCTATCTGGTTTAGATTATTTACTTGCCCAGCTAGAGTATCAATCTAGAACACATTCAGCACTATGTCTAAAAGTTTACGGCAACTTGATTCTTTGTCATTTATACCAAACTGATTGGGCCATTTAATGAATTAACAGAGATCAATTAAAAACAGCTGATCAGTGACACAAAATAATAATAAGTCAAATGTCTAAAGTCTAATAAAATTGTATACATGGCTACTGCTTTAAAATACTATGGCAATTGACATCAGAAGAAGAGCTCTGTAAAATAATTAGCTCTTTATCTGGTTGAACGTGCAATATAGAGTGGCAAGTATTTATGACCATGGCCATAGCCACCCAGTGCTAACAGTGATAGCTGAAAGTTTCTGAGGGTTGTGGTGGTTATTGCTGTTGTCAAGCCATTTACTGATTTATTTTCAGCCTTTCTCTCTGTAAGAAGAGTCACTCATTCCACTTCCCCTTTTGTTCTGTTTACTCATTTATAAATAAATTTTGTTCATTTATAAATAAAATGTTCTATTCATTTTCCTACTAGAAATCTTCAAGAAGTTGGTGAGGGGGTGGGGGGGAAGCAATTACCCCTTTCGTGGCACTCACAGTAAAAGAAATGTTTGCGAACCCTTTCTTCACTTGAATGCACTCAGCATTTTACTTTCTCCCCCCGTCCCTGAACAGTTCTTCAATGAACATATAACTATATCCATTCTGTATTTGTCTTAGGTAGAATTAGAGACCTGTCACAAAGGTGACAGCACATAAGCTCAGATGCTGCGGAAGCAACCACTTAAGAGCTTAATGTTTCTTCAACCACTCTGTTTCCCTAGACATCCATCAACAGGAAGGCAAACATGAAAAGGAGTGAGAGCTTGAGCAGTGTGTGTATCTTGCCAGGCATGCTTTGCTTTTTTAAACGGAGTCCACCTTTATTAGATTATTGTTGGTCATCAATGGAGACGGTTTGCATTTAATTCTATCTGCTACGTCATTAGAACTATCCACAAAGAACATCCTGGCTGTGCACAGCGAGACTATAATTCTCCTGTACTCCTTCCTGAAATTTTGGTTCAGCAGTCCGTATATAATCGCGTTGAGGCAGCTGTTGAAATACGCCATGTAGTAACTGGCCACGAACAGCCACTCCGGGATCCTGGGTACCATGCTGGCGGGGTCCGAGGCCACAGCCAGACCAATGAAGTTCAGAGGAGCCCAGCAAATGGCAAAAAGGACGAAAACCACAAACATGGTGACAAAGTTCCTGAAGTCCTGTGGTTTCAGTTTGGGTTTGTTGTCAGGTTTCACCCTCCGTCTGACCTGAAGAACCAGGATCCATATTCTCAGGTAACAGAAGATGACTATGACCATGGGAATGATGAAGTGGAAAACCACCACAGCGATGGTGTACGCGGAGCTCACGGACTGCGCGAACGTGCAGGAATAGATGCGCGGGTCATACCGGAGCGTCCCGGTGCGCAGGTTGGGCACTATGGCCACGAAGGTCAACACCCAGATGAGGAACACGTAGCAGACGGAGTTCTTGTTGCTGTACAGCCTGTCGTACTTGAGACTGTGGCAGATGTAGCAGTAGCGGTTAACGGCGATCCCGGTGATGTTGAAGATGGAGCCGATGACACTCAAGCCCATCAGGAAAGCGCTAATTTGGCAGTGCAGATAGCCCAGGTTCCACCCATTGTTAAATATCGACGTCAGCACCAACGGGTACGGATACACGGCCACCACGAGGTCTGCCACCGCTAGGCTCACCACAAAGATGTTTCCTGAAAGAGAAAGGCGTATAAAGCACGGGTTAATGCCAGTTCTGCATGGGCTGTACTGGCTTTCTTTCACAGTTATTAAAGAAAGAGCTGTTTCCACAGCTCCGACGACCCGACATCACACCCACCGCCACGTTATAAATGAGGTGGAGGCTGTTTTCACCAGCCAGGAAGCCCCCTGCTGCCCTCCGCAAATGCAGCGCATTGTCCACAGATTTCTGCATCCCCAGAACAGGACATGTTCCAAGTTCAAAACTGTTGTGTTTCAAACCATTTGATTTCTTCTTTGAAAAAATCCTGAGTTCAGAATATTTGTATTATGTCTTTTGTTCTGGAACCTTCTGCAGTACCTGAGAAATCTCATGTCACATTATTTCTCAGGTCAGCCAAACCTTCCTTAAGTTCCAGGTCTCCCACATCTCTCCAGTTCTTCAACAGTTCTCAAAGAAGCCTCTGGCTTCTGTTCTTGGAGAGCAGTGGATCCTTGTCCGTAGCACAGGAGTTAAGAAGAAAAGGGCTGTGCCATCAGCTGTGTGGATGAGAACACTGGCTTTCACCCCTTACTCGCTGGCTAACGGGGGCGAGTTACTGCACCTTGCCAAGCTTCGGTTTCCTCTTCTGTAAAATGGGATAATCTTCCGGGCAGGGTTGTGGTGAGCATTAAATGAGGCGATCTATGTCAAGTACTGTGCACAGTGTCTGATGCTGTAAAAATGTTCATGTTCTGTGACTCTTTCACCTCAAACCAAAGGAAAAGGCAGAAATTCTCTTAGATTTTATGAAGAACTTAGGGAACAAAAATTAAACTTGAAATATTTTGAGCACATGATGGTTTTCTAAATTAATATAGACCGGGTGTGGTGGCTCACACTTGTAATCCCAGCACTTTGAGAGGTTGAGGCAGGAGGATTGCTTGAGTCCAGGAGTTTGAGACCAGCCTGGGCAACAAAGCAAGACCCCACCTCTACAAAAAATAAGAAAAATTAGCCAGATATGGTAGCATGTGCCTGTAGTCTCAGGTACTCAGGAGGCTAAGGCAGGAGGATTGCTTGAGCCCAGGAGTTCGAGCCGACAGTGCCACTGCACTCAAGCCAGGGCAACAGAGTGAGACCTTGTCTCTGTTAAAAAAAAAAAAAAAAAAAAAAAGGTAATAAAAAATAAAATGAAATAAAATTACTCAACATATTTTTAAAGTATAGGAAAAAAACCCTAGTCAGATTTTATGAGATGTTCTGCGAATACACTCTTTTGAACTCTTCTGCCTTCGTGTCCTGCTGTTCCTTCAGCCTCCAAAGCTTCCTCACTTCAACTCTTAAAATGGTACCCACTTTCCCAAGTCCATCTCCAACAGAAAAGCCCAGAGCTTTTGCTTATTTGCCCAACCAGATGTAAGCGCTTCCTCCTTCAAAGGCTCCTAAACTACTTTACTTGCACTACCTTTAATTTAGATTAAATTATAATAAATGCCATCCAACAAAAACTTAATAAATACATATATTAGATGCTGAGGAAATAGGAATTAACAGACAGGAAAAACCAGAAAACAAACAAGATTGCTATAGAGTAAGAAGCACAAGAGTATGAACAGAAGCAGAAATGTGGAAGAAGCAGGCTAGGCAGGGAGGGAGGAGCGTCCAGCTGGAGAGATGGCAGGTTTCACCTTCTGCCCTATCATCTGTAAACTTGGTTTTCCTGTATTTCAGACTATCACCCCCTGCGTGTTGCCGTCATCTCTGCATCCTGAAGAGCTCCTGGGACAGTGACTTTTGCTTAAATGCTTGATGAAGTAATTGTCACCTCTCCACATTTGAAATAAAATAACCTATGTCCTTGAAGTTCCGACTGGAACTTCCCCCAAGAAAATTATTGCAAAAAAAAAAAAAAAAAAAAAGTTAAAATAGCAGTTGTGAAGAAATAAAGGTAAAAGTTTATGCCATTTAGGTAGGAATTTCAGATAAATTTTCATAAAAGCAAATTCTTTAATAATTGGTTCTATTAGTTCAAATTGAAGTTATAACGCAAATTGATTTTTCCCCCACAGATCACTTTCAATACCAATGAAACGCTTAAATTCCTAAGTGTGCATATTTTAATAAAATTTTCACTCAAAATGTTTAATACTTTAAAAACATCTATAGCATATTAAATTCAGTTACCAGTTAAATTGTCATTGTAACAGTACATTTTTACCGAGACTGTCATGATGACAAACTGTCCTAATATAGATTTATTTTCAGGAGAGCTAAAAAATAAAATCACAAATGATGTCATAAATTGCTTTCATGGCTTTAATCCTGTGCTCCATTTATTTTATAGTAATTATGTTTCATTACTGTCCAAGTGATCACACTAATTGAATCAGTGGTTTAATTTGCTTTGAATTAATCCTGTGTTTTACAATCGTTTGAAGGAAAAAAAATTAAGCCCCAGACTGTGCAGACATGGCCATCAGGCAGCCGGGAGCTACATCCCATGTGCTCGTGTGTGTGTGTGTGTGTGTGTGTGTGTGTGTGGAATGTGTGTGCTGTGGGGAACTGGAGGGAAAAAGCAATTTCTTTTATGAACGTCACCTGATAGGAGTAATTAAATAACTTTACCATAATTATACACATTACAAGGTCATCTATTCCATTCTCAGCTCTGTGCAACTCCAGATGAACAATGTATCCATTTTCACAGACATCCAAGACTCTATGCAACCAGCATGATAATGCATTTGGAAGTTTAAAATAATGTCTGCTAAGGGCTAACAAGTTCTTCTCTGGTGGCTTTGGTTCCAGTCTTTACTGTGGAGGAATCCCAGGATCACACAATGTGAAGACTGAGAAGTATGTTAGTGATTCCCCTGGATAATTCTCACTTTTTAAAGATGAGGAAAACAGATATATGGATTTGGATGAAGTAATAAAACTGGTTAGTGGAAGAATCAAGACTGTAGCAATGCCACTGATTGGTTAGTTTCACTCAGTGTTACTTCCCTAAGAAAAGTCATGTGCTCCTACACAGATAGGAAGATCAGAATTTGGGCCCTCTGGCTTAGAGACTTCTCAGGCATAATTCTACAAAGCATATTAGAACAAGGAAATTATAAAGTGTAGACGGGAGGAAGGAGAACACTCAGAGGCCACTCTACTAGCAAGACGGTGGTGGGGTGGGGTAGGGGGAAAATGTCTAAGACAGGCACTGCCCTCACCGAGTTACTGGCTTGGGCTGTGCAAGGTGGTAAGAAGTAGAGAAATAATTGCAATAAACAGAAGAAGAAACAGCTAATAGCCTCACAGCTATTGAAGACACCAACTAAAAGATGCAGAGTAAATATTTGTTCCTGTGAATAAAACTTTAAATTGGAAGTGAAATGTGACATAGATATGAATAAAGTAAGTTAAGAGGCAACTAAAAAGTTGGCTTGTCTAAAGTGCCTCCCTCAGAACTAGTCCTGTGATCTCCACCTGGGAAGGGCCACAGCAATGCGGCACCGTTTTTCTGTTTGTCGCAGTTATTTCTCTACTTCTAACCACCTTGCACAGCCCAAGCCAGTAACTCGGCGAGGGCAGTGCCTGTCTTAGATATCTCCTCCCTACCCCACCCCACCCCCATCTTGATCAGCACCTGGCAGAGAATTAATAAACATACACGGGGGATTTATACTGTGTCAACTTCGTTAAGCTGTAAAGACATTTCCTTTCAGAGCTCCAGGTTAGGGTCCCCGCAAGAGACAGCCAGCATGAAATTTCAGAGATGGCAGTGCAGCAGCAGCCATGTCCTCTCTGTACCCAGGTCTGTGTCAAGCACCAGGCACCCCTGCAACTTTGGGCAAGTTGGGTCTCACCTGCTGGTGTGCAGTGGTGGCGGGCAGGGTGCCCACAGCTTCTCCAGCTCCTGCTGAACTCTCCCTGGCTGGGAGGAAGTGAGAGGTGACTCACTGAGGCGAGTCTGGGTCATCCCCCCAGGCTCAAATTCTAGCCTCCCCTGCGTCCCCTCCTGACATCCATCTTTCCTTCTCAATTGCCTTCTCCGTGGACTTCAGGGTCCAGCACCAGGCACAGAAGCAACAGCCTCAAATACACTATTTCATCAGCTCCCACAATGGCTCTAGCAATTATGCCTCTTGGGTTGATTGAACCCTGACTGATGCAGAGCTTGGTACTGGAAGTGGACCAAGAAGAACCGTTAGGATGGTTTCTCTGCATTGGTTCCTGGTTACCTGCAATTGGTTCTGTCCTAGGACTAGATTTAATGCATTAAAACCCTATTTCCAGTAGCAAAGGGGACTGGTAGTTCATGGCACACACTGGCAAAAGAGTTACTTAAACGATCACCTGTACCCACCTTCCAAGGTGAAGACAACTTGCTGCATCGCTTCTCCTACCACTAAGAAAAAAACCAAAATACACCTCATTTTGACATGCTACACCAACCTATTTACTGAGTAAACCAAAAGCTGTCTGTGTTGAGTGGTGCCCAGAACAAGTAAAGGCCCTGAAGGCTGCTGAGCCACTCGATCCATCTGATCCAATGGCTATGGTCTAATTGTGTCTCCCCCGAAATTTTTATGTTGACACTGAACCACCAATGTTTTAGTGTTAAGAGGTAGGGCCTTTAGGAAGTAATTGAGTCTTGAAGGCAGGACCTTCATGGATGGGATTAGTGACCTTATAAAAGAGATGAAAGTGAGCTGTCCATCCCTTCACCCTGTCTGTCCTCCCAGCACAGGAGGACACAGCAGTCGTCTTCTCTGGAGGACGCAGCAAGAAGGCACCGTCCTGGAAGCAGAGAGCAGCCCTCACCAGACACCAAATCTTCCAGTGCCTCAATCTCAGGCTTCTCAGCCTCCAGAACCATGAGAAATAAATTTCTATTATTTATAATTCAAAATGCCAGTCTAAGGTATATTGTGATAGCAGCAGGAACTGACTAAGACACCAGTGGTGCTTGAACTATTTGTACAGTTGTCCCTGGGTACTGGCAGGGGTTGGTTCCAGGAGCCCTGTGGATGCCACAATCCACAGATGCTCAAGTCCCACAGTGGGCTGCAGAACCCGTGGATACTAAAAGTCGGCCCTCTGTGTCTGCAGGTGCCTTGTCCCTCGAATATCACAGCTTCCATCCATGGTTGGGTGAATCCATGGATGTGGCACTCGTGGTCACAGAAGGCTGACTGTGGCAGATCGGGAGGCTGTGAGGCGCTGTTAGCGAGCACACACAGGTGACTCGTAACACAGGACCTTAGGATTTTGCAGTAAACCTGTGCCATCCTCTGCACTAAGTATGCACTTGCTAAGAAACAGTTTGGGACTTGCTACTCAGCCTTAGAAGCCTCTGAACGCTTGACCATCGTGCACCAAGTGACCGTGTGATCTGAAAGCTTCCTCCTGGACTCGGTGTTGTCTGACCCACCCAGTCCTAAAGTTGGGCGTGCATGGCCTCAAACAGAAGTAGTGGATATAAGACCTGGCTGGAGCAGGCCTGAAGGCACAAGGATGCGTGAGCAGGTAGCACAGAGGCCCGTGGCCACATTGCTGCCACATTGTCGGCATTTTCTTAGCTCACTCCTATGGCCCCAGGGCAAGTTCCCTTTGACCAGCTGAAAGGGGAAGAAACAACTTCTTGCCTGGCTTACAGAAGGCTCTTCATGAACTACCAAGACTTCCTGAAATTGGAGAGCTGTGGCATGACAGACCCACCCCAGAGTGACCCTGAAGGACAAGGTGAAGGGAAGCCCTCCCAGTGAACAGAACTTTGAGCAGGGCTTCCAAGCAGAACTTCCAACTGGTTGCTCATTTTCCCTGGAGGGAGAGGTGGCTGCAGGTACAGATCTGCACTAACCCGTGGCAGTGGCTAATGGTACAACCAAAGACTTGGAAGAAACGCAATGAGAAAACTGGTGACACGGGGCTCTGGAGAAGACGCAGGCACACAGGCCTCTCAGAGTGGGCACTGGGTGTGAAGATATTTGTATCCTGATATGACCTGTGGACATCAGTTCATCTGTCCTCAGCCACCACTGTCCTTGACCAATTGGCTCACAAGGTTGTCACGGCAGCAATGATGGAAGTTATTTGAGGGCTCAGCAACGTGGATTACTACTCATGAAAACTGATGTGGCTACGGCCACCACTGCACTGCTGCACGCACAGCTGCCAAGATTGGAGATCAACACTGACACAGCACAGTTCCCCCGGAAAATCAGCCAGACGCAGGAGGGAGACGGGTTAGGTATTAATAGAACCACTTCCACCACTGAAAGGGGCAGTGCTTCATTCTGACTGGAACAGAAGCACACTCTGGATATGGTTTTGCCCTTCCTACCTTTAAAGACCCTTAATTCTTCCACCAACCTAACATCTGTGGACCTACAGGACACCTTGTCCAACACCACGGTACTCCTCATGGCACTGCCTCTGCCTGGGGAATTCACCTCCCAGCAAATGAAGTATAACCACGGGGTCATGTTCTGGGAATTCACTGGACTTACCATGTTTCTCATCTTAAAACAGCTGGCCTGGCAGATCGGGGGAATAGCCTTTGAAGGTTCCGTTTCAGCACCAGCTGGTGAGCCTAGGGTACACATGATACTGTCCATGATCGGACCTTTCCCTGATGGAGCAAGGCCTAATTAATAAGCACATTATTGTACTGTGCTGCTTTCAGGAGCAGTTAATGGCAGCAGGGTCATTTGCTTCTTCACAATGTGCCCACAAAAGGTTGTGCTTGTTCAGTTTTTCAGACCTGCTCTTAATGAGTCTATTTCAACCCATGCTGCTTGCTATTATGTGCTGTTTCTTTAAATGTGTCGATCTTTTTCCTCATTCCCTGCTTATAATCTGCGGGTATCTAGACACTAGCATCACAGTTTTGTGAAACTCTTAGAACAAATTTGTGGTGATAGCTTGTCATTTTTGCTAATTTCCATTTATTGGCTATATTCTACCTAGGTTAGATTGCCAGATAATTGAATTTTGAATAGGCAAAATATTATGGTATTATTGCTTTATACTTCTTTTTGGTAAGTTTTATTTAAGTAAAATGTACATATGGAAAAGTGCATGAATCCTAAGTCTACAGCTCAGTGATTTTTAACACACTGAACACACCCTTGTTAGGTGTACCCAGAAAAAACCAAAGATATAACATTACTTGTTTTATCCTTTTCAAAGTATTTTCATATGCATCATTTCACTAGGTAATTGCAACAATCATGTGAGGCTAAAAGATTAGATATTATTTACATTTGACAAATGTGGAAAATGAGGTTTGGTAACTTGATTGATTTCTCAAATCAGAAGGTGGATAGCAAGGATATAACCCTAGTGGTCCACTGCAGGAATCATCCCATTATGCTATGAAATTTACTCAGAAGAAATAATATGGAAGCATCAAATTTTAGACAGGAGTGGAGCAAACATTCTTCAGGCACCTAAGTTCTAGTGGCTGTCTGGAGTCTGTGTCTGCTCAGATTGGCCAGAGTTCCTGTCATGCAGGTTGTTAAACAGTTTTAATTTCTTCCCTGGATGTCAAATGCAACACATTCCATTGAGGGGAGAAGACAAGGAAAAATAACTGCTATAATAACCAATTTCCAAAAGAAAATACTAGCTCAAAGCTTAGATGCCGTAGCGTTCTTATTTCTTCCACTCTCTTTTATTCCTTTTCATCCTTAAAGCTAACAACATTAATTTAACTGAAATGGAAGGACGGAACACTCATCAAACTTGTAAGAAGCATCCCCAAACTAGGATTTCAATCGGCTATTACTATCACTGTTTCAAATTACCATCCATTCTAGAAAGCCTCAGATGGTCTGAATTCCAACAGCAGCACCTCTGAATACAAAGTTCCAATTATAAAAATATGAAAGTTCAAAAGCTTCATAGATTAAAGCTAAGGGTCTCCAAGTTGGCAACAGGAATGTAGTATTTTATAGATCATCCTCTTAAAAAGTTGCTTTAGAAAATAAACAAAATACAAAGTAAAGTGTGAGGAGTGCTTTTCATAAGCTCCTTTTCATGTAACAGAAGAAGCAGAATTGTCCAGGCACGGAAACACTTTTTAAATGAAAGGTTCTGTAGGATACAAACTTCCTAAGTGCTTGCAGTTGATGGCAAGGAAGCAGGTGGAGCTCCGGAAAGAAGTTCTGTGGATGAAACCTGCTCACACTTATAGCCTGTGGGACCAACCCGCATCAGTTCCTCCTCTGTAAAGTGGGTAACAATGGTACCCCACTACAGGGCTGACTCCGGCAATGTCAGTTAACCCAATGCTCAGAACAGTGTTTGGTCCATAGAAAGCTACTTTTATAGCTAGGAGGGAATGAGCCTCTTTCTGAAGGCAGAATTCGTCTAGCTTAAGTCAATCACCTACGAAGCGAGCTTATTCAATTTACTAACTCAAATTGAATTCATATCATCAAGTGCTTATTAACTAATTCTTAAACTATGCACTGTGCAAGCATCATAGAAAGCAACAGAAAAAAAAAAAAGGGGGAGTATTCTCCCCAAAAGGAGCTAAGCAAAATTACAGTTTTTATCAACCAGCTGGTTAGAACAAAAATATTGATTTGGGCAAATATTTAAGTGCATGGTTCCTTCCCCACACCTTCTCCCAAAAGTTTGCCTCCAAATAAAGAAGTAGAATGTTCACAGAACCAAAGATCTAATCATTTAGAGACCAGAATATCCAGTGTCCTGTGGACAAACCAGCTTCAATAATTCACTGCTCGAGGAAAGAGCAAGTTTAACTCAGGCACAAAATTATCTTTAGTTGTACCTGATGTGTCAATGCACTCTTTATTACAACAACTTCTGTTTTTAAAACGTAAACCTGTTTGCTAGGAGGAGCACCAGTGGCTTTCCAAAGCACGTTAAGGAGCCTCTAGTTCTTCAATCGTATGAAAACAACTCCAAACAAAACTAAAACAGATGCTCTATTATTTTGCCCACTTATGTTTTCTCCTATTTTAATAAAGTTGGGAAAACTAAATCACGCATAAAACCAAGCAATTGGTAGACTCGTTGGTCTGATTTGAAAGTGATTCTTGAGGAACTTTCTGCAACCTGTGCCCCTCGATCTAAAACCCGCAGACACGCAACCCCAGACAGCGGGGCGCTCCCCGAGAGCGAAGAGAACTCCGGCAAAGTGTCCAACTCTTGGGGACCGAGACTCCCCATTGTCCTATGAAAGGCATTATACGAAGGGCAGCCTAAAGGAAAAGTACTCTCTAACAGGGAAAATGTCTCCCGAGCCCCCAGTTTTTAAGAAAAAGAAGGAAACTTTGTTCAGCGAAGGCCCTTGAGAACCGAGGGCGCTGGTCCCGAAAGGTGCTGGGAAAAGGGACAGGGACAGATGTCTCAGATCCCCTACCTGCGTTCCTGAGCTTCTTGTTCCGATACACGGACAGGATGACCAGGAGGTTGCCCAGGATGTCCACCACGATGGTGAAGATGAGGATGAAGGCGAGCGTGGAGGCCAGCCAGGAGGGGCGCGGCCGCGCGCCGTCCCCGCCGCCGGGCGCCTGCTGGGAGGCGTTGAGCAGCGCGCTGCCGTTGCCCTTCATGGTGGCGCGGCCCGGGCCCCTGCGCCCTCCACGCCCTGCCGCGCCCTCTGCGTCCCCTTTGCCCATGCACAGCGCAACCCACCCCCCTGCTGTTCAAGGCTCCCCGCGGGGCGCCCCGCGCCTTCCTCCCATCCCGCGTGCCCCGTCGCAGCTGTCCCGCCCACTCTGCCACCTCCCCGCGGCCCGACGCCCTCTCTGCGCTGGGCAGCCACGGCCAGGTGACACCTGGTGTCCGCCGCGAGGCAACTTGGGCTCCCGGGCTCGCGACCCGAACCTCGCACCGCGTGCCAACAGCGCCCCGGTGCGGGAGCCCAGAGAGTCGTCTCTCCCAGCGTGGGGACGTCGGGCGTCCATGCTTCGCGTTCGGTCTAGTCTCGGGGATGGGACTTTCGTCCAGCGGGGACAGAGTACTTGGGCTCAAGCCTGAACTCGGATTCAGGCAAGTTACTGAGCCGCTGTGTGCCCCAGTTTCCCTATCTGCAAAATGGGAATGAAATACTAACTCATTAACCTCGCAGTTAGTTCAGCTGTGAAAAAATCAAGGCCTCTTTTCAGTTGTGTATTGCACCCTTGAACATGGCGCTAGATGTTTCCGATAATAAAATGAGATTTAAAAAGAAATATGTAAAAACCAATACTGGAGATGATAAGAGTGTAAGTACTTTCTTAAACACCGGTAAAAATGACATAAAACGCACAATTAGATTGAAGATCTGACACATGACAGCAATCAATGTAAAATGGCTAGGAAAGGGCTCTCCTGGAGAGCCGTACCCTGTTCCTGCATTGGAAACGTGAAATTTTCATTTTCCTCATATGCTTCCGGCCAGCCCGATAAAACTACCAAATAACTAAAGTTCCTTTGAAAGTGCAAGAAAAAGGATTTGAGTGAATAAGAGAGAGCTGGGACCTACTGACATTAAAACATACAGTAAAAATGACAATAAGTAAAACAGCGTTAAGTTCATAAACAATTCAAGAACATATAAGATAAAGATTTGATAAAGTTAACATTTCAAATCAGGGAGGGATGGATTATGAAAACAAAGATGCATTTAAAGAAAATTTAGGTAAATATCTATAACCTTGAGGTGGAGAACTCTCTAACCATGGAGAAGAAGACAGGAGAGAAAATAGAAAGAACAGTGGCAGCTACCAGTGACTGGATACTTATTTCCCAGCTCTGGGATAAGTATTTTACACGCCTTGTCTTGCGCAATATATTAACAATACCACAAGGTTTGGCGTTGCTAGGACCATTTTATGGATGGGAAACCTGCACCACTGACAGGATAAATAAGGCCCCAAAGTCCGAGTTAGTAATGGGTGGAGAATTTGAACTTTGGTCTGATTCCCCAGCAATGAACTTCATTACTAACTGATAGTGTTTCTCAGTAGTGATAGATTTGACTACAGGAAAGTTAAAGCTCCTATATTCAAAAAACAGCATAAACAAGTAAAAGCCAGATAAACTGGGGAAGTAATTTGTGACATATCTGAGAGACAAAACATTAACGGCCTTCATTATTACTGTGATTTGAGAGTGTCCCCCAGAAATCATGTATGGGAAATTGGGTCCCTGATGGGAGGTGGGGCCTTTAATTGGTGATCAGATCATTAAGAAGGATTACTTTCACTCTGTGGGACTGGGTTAATTCTTACAGGAGTGAGTGAGTTCTCACTCTCCTGGGACTGGATTAGTTAACCGGCAGAGAGGGTTGTAAAGCAATTACCCAGTTTCAGGTATTCTTTTACAGCAACAGAAAACAGACCAAGACAGTTTTATAAAGAACTCTTTCACATAAACAAGGATAAAACAATAACAATATATTTAAAAGTTGTAATTAGACAATTAAAAACTAAAAATTTATATGTAAACTCTCTTTTGGAAAAAAAAAATAATGGTAAGTTACCATTCCAGCTATTACTTTTGAAAACAGTAAAAATGATAGTATCAAGTATGGTTTTAAAAAATGTGGAGAAAAAGCATTCCTGTGCACTACATATAAAAGTCTTAAAACTGCACATACCCTTTAGCCTAGTAATTTTACTAATAGAAAATAATTGAACCAGTATTTAAATACGTAAGGACACATAGTGGTTCCTCGCAGAAAACTTGAACTCCCTACCATTGGGGCTTTGATAAACAAATTAATGAAATCAAGAGATGAAATACAGTGGCACAAATGGCTAACTCTCCCCCAAAAGGGGTGGCATCCACACATACATAAAAGAGAAATTCACTCTCTTTCTTGTCTGGAGAATGGGAAAAGTAAAGGTAGGAATCCATGGACACTGAAAATAATGGAGAAATCCCAGAAAAGAAAGAGCCAGAGAGGGGAACCCCGAACTCTGTCCATATCAGAGTGAACCCTGAACTGAGCATGTGAGGAATAGACTGAGAGTAGATGAGACAAAAGATCTGAACTAAAGCTGGAGCTGCCACCCCAGAAACAGCTACAGTTCAAGCCTAACTAAGAACGCTACCGAATGAAACAAAGAAAATAATACTTAATGGAGAAAAATAATAGAATGAATACCAAAGAAACATTCATAATGTCCATGGTACAATTCAAAATGTTTATAACTCAACATATGAAGACACTCTGCCTACCTACCTACCTATCTGCACATACTTAAGATATAATAAAATCAATTAAATCTAATCCCTAAATGAAGCAGATGTTGGGATTAACAGTCTCAGCAGAGAAATGGGAACTCTCAGGAGAGAAATGAAAACAGTAAAAAAGAACCAAGTGGAAATTCTAGAATGGAAAAAAAAATAGACTTTCTGAAATTAAATATTTACTGGATGGAATTAATAGCCAAATGGATATGACAGAGTAAGAGTACTAAAAAATAAATCAATAGAAATTATTCAACATGAAAAACACAGAGAAAATATATTTTTTAAAATGAATAAAACTTCCAATACCTACTAGAGTATAATAATTGGAATACTAGCTGTAGAGATAGAATGGTGCAGAAAAAATATTGAAAGACATCCTGACTGAAATTTTTCCAAATTTTATGAAAGATGTAAATTTACACATACAAGATGCTAAATGAATGCCAAGCAGAATAAACAAAAACAACCATACTAAGGCACATCATAGTCAACCTGCTAAAATCCAAAGATAAAAATCAGTAAGAGAAAAGCAACATATTACATACAGGTGAACAATTAATCCAACTAGCAGCTGAATTCACATCAGAAAGTGTGTTTGTGTTCTATTATTGTCATAACAAATTACCTTAATTAAATTAATTTAGAGGCTTAAAAGCCATTTATTATCTCAGTTTCTGTATCTCTAAATTTTTTTTTTTTGAGACAGAGTCTCACTCTGTTGCCTGGGCTAGAGTGCCGTGGCATCAGCCTAGCTCACAACAACCTCAAACTCCTGGGTTCAAGTGATCCTCCTGCCTCAGCCTCCCCAGTAGCTGGGACTACAGGCATGCGCCACCATGTCCGGCTAATTTTTTTTTCTATATATATATAGTTTAGCTGTCCAGATCATTTCTTTCTATTTTTAGTAGAGACGGGGGTCTTACTCTTGCTCAGGCTGGTCTCGAACTTCTGACCTTGAGCGATCCTCCCTTCTCGGCCTCCCAGAGTGCTAGGATTACAGGCATGAGCCACCACGCCCAGCCTCTAAATTTTGATAGTAAATCTGTTAATTTTATTAATATATTACTGATGTACATTTAGAGAGTGTGTGTACCAAAGTATAAAATTAATCATATATTAAGCTATTAAATTTTCCATACCATCTCGAATTCATTAGGATAGCTATTATCAGAAAGACAAAAGGTAACAAGTGTTGGTGAGGGTGTGGAGAAGAGGGAACACTTGTACACTGTTGGTGGAAGGTAGATTGGTGTAGCCCCTGTGGAAAACAGTATGGAGGTTCCTAAAGAAATTAACAATTAAATTATTATATGACTCAGCAGTTCTTCTGGGTATATACCCAAAGGAAATAAAATCACCAACTAAAGATTTCTGCTCACTCATATTCATCTCAGCATTATTCATAAAAGCCAAGATATGAAAACAACCTAAGTGCCCATTGACAGACAAATGGTTGAAGACATTGTGATATATACCTATATATATATATATGAATATTATTCAGCCTTAAGGAAGGAAGGGATTCTGCCATATGCCAAGACATGGATGAACCTGGAGGACATTATGCTAAGTGAAATGAATCAGACACAGAAAGAAAAATATTACATGATCTCATATGTGAAATATTAAAAAAAAAGTCAAATATACAAAGATGAAGAATAAAACAGTGTTACCAGGCATGGGGTGAGAGAAGGAAAAGGGAGATGTAGATCAAAGGACCAGATAATATGTAGGATGAACAAAAAAAAGTAGCAGATGTGTAGAGATCTAATGTACAACATGAGAGGACTATAGTTAACAACAGTGTATTTTATTCAGGATTTTTGATAAATGATTGTAGCTGCTATTTTCATGCACAAAAAAATGAGTGTCTCTGTGAGATGATGGATATAATTTGCTTCACTATAGTAACCATCTTACTACCCACGTGCATCTCATAACATCATGTTGTATACTTTAAATCTACACAATAAAATTTATTTTTAAAATATATCAAGCTATCAAATTAGCCTGCTGGTGTTCCTTTAAAATATTTTATTTTCCTATTTATGATTTGTGGTGGAAATTTCAATGTGAAATGACATGAGCATCATTCCTACCCTAGCTCTGCAACTATAGTATCACATTAATCAGCACTTGCTAAAATTCAAAGTTTGAGTTATGTGACTTACGTCTCCAGCCACTATGTTTTTTTAACTTTAAGCAAGCACTTATCTACTGTGTAATCTGTAGAATGCTAATTAATGTATACATTTATTTAGAAAATAGGAAGGGATGTGAGAGGAGGTTTAGACAACATTTTCTGAATTACACAAGATTACACAAGGAGCTTCTCTAGAGTGTCTGTGTGTGTGTGTGTGTGTGTGTGTAGATGGATGCTAGGTAGGCCAGTTTGGTCTTGCAATCTTCTCTGCCTCTTGTACCAAACAGACCAAATCCTGTTTATTTTACCTCTCAAACGAGTTTTAAATCCATGACTTCACCTCCATCCTTTGGTTCCTCACTGAGTTGAGGTCACCACTGTCTTTTGCAGGAATTACTATCCCAGCCTCCTAATCAATCCTCTGGCTCCCATCTTACTCCCGTTCAATACATTCAAAAGCCACGAATCTTTTCTGAATTAGAAATCTAACTACAATACTCCTTCTATAAAAGCAAACAAATACATACATGCACACATACATAATCAATGGATGCCCATTGCTCCTGGGACTCAAGCCGAATTCCACAAGTTTTCCAAGACCTTCCATGACTCGTCCTTCCCAGCCTGCTCCCTCCTGCCCATCCCCTCTCTCCCAGGGCTTCTGCTCTACCCTCCAACCCTGAGAACTTTCTCCAGACCCCCAGACATTGCATTCCCTCCTTCCTCTCAGTTTTCCCATCTACGTTCCCTTTTTAGGAAACATTCTTTCCCATCCCCTGCTCTGGAATAACTGATCTATGAGGTCATCTTCCAAGACTTGCTTGTGTTTTCCTCCTTTGTGCTCCTACAGTTCTCTGTATGCCCTTTATCCTAACACTTACCATGTGCCATAATGTACCTATCTGTTTTCTTGTTGGAACCTCTAGCAGTCAGGCAGGGGTTGTAGCTTATAAGCGGTTGCATCCCCACTTTACACAGTGGCTGGCATCCAGCACATAGCAATAATTATTTGTTGAATAAAATGAGAGAGTAAATGAATCCATTCTTGTCTGGTACCTTTAAGATAACATAATTTTCATGAAATTATGTCTCTCATCATATTTGGAAACTACTAATTTATCAGGAAAAAAATACTCTTTGACAGGCTAATGGATTTTTAATGCATATGTCACCCTCAAGTCATGAGATATTTTCCCCATATTTATTTATCCAGTCAATAGCAGGAAGGAGAAAATACATTTTTCACTCACAGAATTTTTATGTTACATTGTGAGCTTAGTTGATATGGATTTTATTTGCTTGACTGCTGCAAAGAGAATGCTACATTAGGTACTATGGAAGATGTAAAACAATGCAAATTTAAGAATTTCAATTTTATTTACAGTATATATATTTTCACTAAAAATACATGTACCCTAATTTCTAGAGCTAAAAATAGTTTTTAAATATTAATGTTATTCATAAGGTTTCATTTCATACTAACCCAAGTAAAACATTGCTTACAGAAGAAAATGACTTAGGAGTAGTTCAAGATTTTCTGTTGACATACATACAACAAATAAATGACAAAAGTAGTTTAATAATGTGTCTATGTGAAGTATGATGGTGTTTATAAAATAAATGTGGCCCATGATTCCCATATAAAAACAGATCACCTGGGGCCAGGTGTGGTGGCTCATTCCTATAATCCCGGCATTTTGGGAGATTGAAGCAGGAGGATCACTTGAGGCCAGAAGTTCAAGACAAGCCCCGGCAACATCCAATTAGAGATGTGAGACCCCATCTCTACAAAAAATAAAAAATTAGCTGGGCATGGTGGTGCACGCTTGTAGTCCTAGCTACTTGGCAGGCTGAGGTGGGAGGATCACTTGAGCCCAGGAGCTTGAGGTTACAGTGAGCTGTGATTGATAACACGACTGCACTCCTGCTTGGGTGACAGAGCAACACCCTGTCTCTAAAACAAGAAGAGAAAAAAAAAAAAAAAATGCACCTGGAATCAGAATTGGCAAGTGAGAGGCCAGTTCAGTGAGGAAGTCCTGGGACTTGCCTTCTGATCCAGAGATCGCACCTGCTGACCCACGAAGACTAGCCACAGTTTGCGGCACTGCAGGGCCATCTATCAGGGCCTGTAAGTCTCTTGGGGATCATTGGGAGGCAAGTTGAGAGCACAGGAAAAGAATGCGGTGAGTTTGTGACCAAGTTTCAAAGTGGCAAGGGGTATAAACCTGAAAAAATTGAGGAAAGTTTTCCCTAAGTTGTAAGACTATCTAAGGGTTTGAATCTGCAGGAAGGACGGGTGTGGAGCTACTTCGGATGGAGAGGAATGCTGTCACCATCAGTGTGGGGACAGTGGTGGGGAGGCCACACAGCACAGACACTCGTCTGTCAGTGTGCGCTGAGAGAGGGGGATCTGTTTTTCAGGCAAAGGTGGCAAATGGCCTCATTAATTTCTTTATAAATGTACTCTCTGCTCTTCAAAAACCTTACCGAACACGAGAGCTAAATACATTAAAAACCCTTCTTTTCTACTTTTCTTTAATCTAGATTACAAATAATCCAATCCAAAAATGGACAAAGGACCCAGATAGAAATTTCTCCAAAGAAGAAATAAAAATGGCCAACAGGTATATGAAAAGGTGCTCAACATCACTAATCTTCAGGAAATGCAAATTACCAACACAGTGAGCTATGGCACCTGTTAGAATGGCTACTGTCAAAAAGACAAGAGATAAGTGTTGACTAGAGTATGGAGAAAAGGGAACCCTAGAGCCCTGGTGCTAAGTCTGACAGGCAGGAGAGGTTGAGATACCTTCTGGGTAGATTACTTGTTCCTTTTCCTACATCCTCCCCTTATCCTAAAATTGCTAGGTAGCGCCCATAAACATTAAAAAGAATTGAAGGAACAGTCATTAGACATTTTGAAAATTTCATTTTACCCCTTGAGATAATTGGGTAATGGCTGAGACTTAGAGAAACTGAGCTCATAGTTATCATCTCTTCTATAGAGACCTGCATTTACAAGATATATTTGGTCTGATGACCTTTTTATTCAAATGTGTCATGTATTCTCTTTCTTCTTAACATCTGGCACCATTTGAAATGTAGCCTTTTATACATCCACACTTTGTAACAGCACAGTAACAAGTGCGCTGATTACCTAAGTGTTCACACAGGGGCCGAGGTTTTCTTGGCAAAATAATACTTGCCATTCTTTTCCAGTGGCTCATTCTGTTTGCAGTAGAGGCTAACTTGCTAGTGAAGAAATTAAGTTCTGACAAACAGCTCTCTCTGGCAGCTGGGGCACTAACTGAAATTGAATCTATTGCCTCTACTGAAGAGCAATCAGAAAGCACACAGAATGCCAGCCTGCAAAACAGAAAGGTGGCCCACGTTGACCTTCAAAAAGCTACTGACCAGATGGGGTAGACTGAGTCAATGTGGAGACTGTGGCCACAGGGGCACCCAATGACATAAAAAAAAGGCTCGAGGTGGCAGGTAGGGGGTGGCATAGTTTTCCATGAGGCTTGATGGATAGCACATCTAAACCTTACATTTGCACAAGTCACTGCAAATTGAATCAAAATTAAAGATGATTTCACAAGGATGATCCAGTGCTTGTCTAGACTTTACTTTCCATAGAAACAAATTGACAGGAAGAGAAAGGAAGGCAGGATTTTCCGTCTTTCTCTGTAGCAGAGCTTCCTTGCACAGAAGTCGATCCTCCAGCCCTCCGGCTTCTTGGGGCTGTTTGGGTGTCGGGAGGATCCCACAGCATCACACCTATGGAACTTCTGGTTTAGAGCAGCTGAGTCCCTTTAAGCCACCCCTGGTGCCATAAAATTTTGTTTTCTACATATGCCATGACATGGAAAAGGCAGGGGAAAATGATTATCCAAGAAGTATCACAGTGGAGGACTGCATCAACGTTAAGAAATCTTAGCACTGTGCCCATCAAAGCTTTATCATTGTAGGTCTAGAATTTGAGGTTATAGGCAATTTGCAAACAAATTATCCACATATCTAGAAATCTATCCCAAAGAGGATAATGCTGGGACTGCTGTGAAAAGTTGAAAATTTTAAAGTAGCAAAATAGGTAAATAATTAAGTTATAATATATCCATACTATGAAACATTTATGCAGCTCTTTAAAAGGGAATTTTTTTTCTGGGAATATTCACATACTTTAAAGTGAGAAAAGCAGAGTGCAGAATTGGATACAAAATACCAATTTTGCAACCCCCACTTCGGTAGTACACGCAAAACAAAATCAGATTATGCACACACAGTGACAATGAATTTGTTTCTAGATGATAGGATTATAATCCTGTGCTTTTGCTAATAGTATACTTTTTTAAAGCAAAAAGTAAACATAAAAATGTGATAATTTAGTTTTAAAGTGTTGGATTGACTGTATTCCAGAAACCTTAAGAAAATGTGTCTGAGGTGGTCATTTGGTTTCTACTTTATGTACCTATAAATTACATTTGGGAATACAGTATGATGTCCTTTATTTTTTAATTAAAATATATAAAACACTGCAAAAGACTTTCTTCTTGTGCAGGTGGATGACAAAATGAAGAAGAAACAAACTTCCCATCTTATTTCCCCCAAGAGATTAAAATCTTTTGTTAATACTTATATTTAGATGTTTTAAAACTGTAAACATTTTTTAAAAACTATTCTGCTTCATAGGATATTATCCCAGGATTATTAGAAGAAACCAAGCAGAGCAATCTCAGGGAAGGGAGTTTCTGGCACCCGGTGAAGGCTGTCATACTTGGTAGATGAATGTGTGCACACATCAGCAAATCCTCTCACTGAACGCACTCTCCCTCACCAATATTCTTACTTTGCCACTGACTTTGACGAGCAGCCATGCATTCCTGCAAAGTTATTAGTCCTCCTGTTCTCATGCCCAACTCTTAAATACTCCCTGGAAACCAGAGCTTCAGGCTGGTGCGTCCTGGATGCTGCTTCCTTCTTCCACTCCCAATATCCATCCTTCTCTTTTTAGCAGGAGACTGATTTCCCCCACTCCATCTTGAAGTTGAGGACTTAAGATTGCATTTTGGCATTGCACGCAGGGCACCCTAAAGCTAAGGAAGAGGAGTCCCCTTGGAGGTGGCATTTTACAGCTTGCTTTATTACGCTCTCAGGTATCACAAAGAATTAAGACAGACAAAGTTTCTCCTAATTCCTGTTGATACCCTGGGCTACTAGTTTGGGTTTTAATTACCAATGAATACCAGTGGCAAAGTAGGCAAAATTCTTTTAACAGTTCATTTTGGCAATTCAGAGCACTGATTTCCTATAACTTAGTCTAGTATTTTCATTAAAAGGAGTAAAGAAAAGCTTCCGAGTTCCTGGTATCCCCTTGGCAATGAGCATCCTGGCTCAGCCTTCGGATTCCATCACCACCGTTTCCCAGGTGAATGCTTGGCTTCTTTGGGAAAGTACATTGAAGCTGAAATGGCACCCAGTGTCCCTGCTTCCATGCAGCTTTGAGTGTCTGGGAACACATTCAGTGTCTCTGGGCACCAGGAAAGCCTCTGTCACTTTTCAGCAGGTGAGTGTGATGGTGCCACACATGCTATGATAAAAATGAACGAGACAAGCGCAACCACCTAAGGTGAATCTAGTCTTCCCATCAGACAAAAACATGAAAACCTAAATTTTAGAGATAGAATTTAAGAAAAATAATTGAAGTCAGAAATAAAACATTTAAAAATTCAAATGTTTACTAGCATTTTTTCTAATGGATATTTATTAATAACTTATAAATCTCTTTTGTTTTAAACTGAACCCTAATTCCCAAGGGTAGAAGATAAAGATTGTGACAAATAGCAAGTGGTCTTCAAATCCAGTATGTGTGGCTGTATCTCAGACAATCCAGGTGAAAATGACATTCAGCAGCGTCCAAACACCCTGAAGGAGCCTGGAATTTTATAAGGCACCTGAGTTTTCTAAGGGAATTTTAAATGGGTGTCAAGTAAACGAGCAAAAATGAAATCTAGGTAGGGGAACATTGACAGACCCTACCTGCCTGGCCTGCCAAGGGATATGGAGATAAAAGGCCTTCAGGGGAAAAAAAAAAAAACAAAAAAAAAACACACACACACACACACACAAAAACGGGCAGACACCAATTCTATGTGGTTGCTTGGATTCTTCTGTAATAAAAGTGTTCAGCACTAATCAATGTAACTCAAAGTAATGGTTGTAAGACCTCATGCAAATGGCTTAGTCCCTTCCAACTAGCTCAAAGGACCATGCTATTTTTAAAAGTAAAATAAAATACAAAGCCTTCAGTTTAAAATGCTGCCTAATATTTTAGAAGTACAAAGTATTGTTAAAAAAAAAAAAAAACAAAAATAAGAAACAACAAATAGTGCCGATTTGGGCAGGTAAAATTCTAAGATGTCCCCAAAGAACCACCTCCCCCGCCCTGGGGTACGTGGTATAATTCCCCCCTTGAGTGTGCCTGTGACCTGTGAATGTGATGGGAATTCCCATGAGGAGGTTACTGATCAGCTGACTTTTAATCAAAAGGGAGATTTCTGATCTCCTGGGTGGGTCACCTGACCTAATCAGGTGAGCCCTGAGGTCAGGAAGACTGGGAGCTCCGGGGAAATTCCTTTCTTTTTTTTTTGTTGGGAGACAGAGTTTCACTTTGTTGGGAGGCCTAGGCTGGAGGATTGCTTGAGGTCAGGAGTTCAAGACCAGCCTGAGCAAGAGTGACACCCCGTCTCTACTAAAAATAGAAACAAAAATATTAGCGGGGCATGGTGGCGAGTGTGAGGGAAATTCTTGTTGAGGTAAGCTACCACATTGAGTGGGCCAAGGAGCTAAGACCTGCGTCAAGACGAGGCTGTCAAGAACGCAGGGACAGCTAGCAAGAACGAGGGAAGCTCAATCCTATAGTTACCAAGACGAGACCTCAGTTCTACAACTGCAAGGAACTGAATTCTGCCAACAACCCCGTGTGCTTGGAGGAGGACCCTGAGCCTCAGAGGAAAACACAGCCGACCTGACGGCTTGATTTCAGCCTTGTGAGACTCAGCCTGAGCAGAGGATGTGGCCACGCTGTTCCTGGCCCTTCTGATCTGCAGAATGAGAGCTAATAAATGGCGGTTATGGTAATTTGCTATGGAGCAACAGAAAACTAATATCCCAATGTTCTTCCGAACAGCAGAAACCAATGGTTAAGAGCACATTCCAGTCTTTCAGTTTAAGATGGCAGAGTGTTGCATTTCTGTCCCCTTTCTTCCCTTGAAAATCAATCCAATAATTAAAAAAAACCAAAAACATGATTTTAAAAAATCAATCCAAAACAGGAAAAGGTAGGAAAAGTTAAAAAAAATAACTCCACTTTCAATGCCACTAAGAGGCATTGTTAACTCCAAACCACACTATGGCAGGTGAAGAAGGAGGGGTAAGTCACGTCTTTGGGAAGGACATCAGATGTCAGAGCCAACAGCAACAGGCCAATTTGTTATGCACACTGGAAAGGCGAGAGGACGGGGTGGGAGTAGCAGGGACATTGTTTTAGTTGATTCACGCTGTCAGACCCCACAGTCTCAGCTCTATCCTGAGCAGACTCAGCAACAACAGGCAAAGAGAAAGAAGCAGGAATGTTCCCTAACCCAGAGCTGGAGGACTAAATGAATGACAAAACTCCAGTCCCCTTAACTGGCCAACTTTAAAATAAGAGCAACAATATTTCTCAGGCTGGACAGAAAGACTCTTCAAAGAAAAGACATACAGAAATCAGTAACGCAAGCTGACCATCCCACCAGGTCACAGGAAGTTGACCAGTTAACAAGTACCACCCACGGCTTTCCACCAGGTAGAGCACCTCATTAGACATGAAATTAAGCAAGAAGAAAGCTTTCAAAGTGAAAAAGGGACCAAAGCCCATGGGAAGGAATATGGAAAAAAAAACCTCAGAGCAAAACTAGGCAAAATGGGAAGACTGCTTAAAAAAAAAAAAATTAGAAAAAAAGATACTAGGGAGGCCAAGTAACAGGAATAAATGACTACATATCATATAAAAGGAACAATTAGAACAAGACCAAACTCTTAAAAATTATAGCAGAATCAAATGTTTTAACAGAAGGAATGGAAGATAAAAGTGGAGTAAATCCTAGTAAGTGGAACAAAAGACAAAGATGGGCAATAGAAATTCAATCAAAAAAGGAGAGGATCGATTTAGCAAGTTAAAGAGCCAACAGTTATGAGTCTCAGAGAGAGAACTGAGAAGTCAGAGGCCAACAAGTTATCAAAGAAATACACAAGAACATTCCCCACGGTGTGGGTTTCCACAGTGATAGCTGAAGAGCAATGCAAGGGAAAGGGCTCACACCAAGACACATCACCAGGAAACCGCACGATGTTGGAGAGAAAAGGAATGTCCCAAAAAGAAAATCACAAAAAGATTTTTGAAAGTGATATTAGGTCACAAATAATAACCTGGGAATAGGAATAACTTTGGACTTTTCAAAGGCAACATCGGAAGCTAGAAGATACTGGTTCAATGACTTCAAAATTATGAATGAAATTTACTTCTAAACCAGAAATCTATACCTAATCTATTAATCAAGTATGAGTAGAATACAGACATCTTCAGAAACACAAAGTCACATAAATTACTTCCCAAGCACTCTTTCTCAGAAAAGAACAGGAGGATGCACTCCGCCAAAACAAGAGTGAAGCCCAGAGAAACTTATGGATCCATGGTGAGGAGGATATTCAGGATGACAACAAAGAGGAATCCCGGAAGACGGCTGTGCAGACCTTCTAGGGGGAATCACCACCAGCCAGAAGGGCTCCCTGAGGGGAATGGCCAAGGGCAAGAAAAGGACCTGACAGATTTTCCAATAGCTTTGAATAGGTAGTAAGAGGCATTTTCCATGAGAGGCCACATTTGTCTCTTCTCTTTTTCTTGACTTCCCAGTCACACTCCCACATCCAGGGAACCACATGGTGCTCTCCCTCATCTACTTCAGGATTTGACTCAAATGTCTGCTTGTCATCAAGGCCTCCCGCCCGCCCCCCATCACACACATTCCTTCCTAAATCACAACTTCTGTCCTCGGTACTCACTACTCTATACACTACTGTTATCCTATTTACTGATTGTCTCCTCCCGCCATCTGTACCCACCAAATATAAGGGGCAAGGCGGCAGAGAATTGATGTCTGTTAGTGTGAAATAATATATAGTAGGTGACCAAAAAATATTTTTGAATAAATGAATGAAATAGTCACAAGTTTTAAAAAATAAGTAAAATAAAAATCAAGGCAGTTGTTTAAGAAAAAGAGAAGGTTGCAAAGTAAATCGAGATAAATGCTATACGCTACTTAGCTCAGCAGTGAATACTTACACAATCAAAATACTGGAAACACTGCATATGGACCAATCTGGAAATTGTGCTGTAACTAATGGTAAGATAACAAGACTGATGAGGATTTGTTAGGTTATATGGTTTCCTCCAACATCATACAGAGTCAATAGGCAATTTCTAACTTTAATGACTCAGGAAAAATAATGTATACATTTGAAAATATGAAAGGAAGAATGAGCAAAATAGCTTAAAGAGTTGTACGTGGGTAGAGTGCATGGGACTGCTGTTTTGTTACATGTATTAAACTATGTATATATATTATTTGATAAAGTAAAACATTTACTTAAAGGGAAAAAGTGTCTTTCCAAAGTTCCAAAAAGCTTGATTTGTTGTAATTTATATCACAGTGGTTAGCATGTAGTAAGTATTCAATAAATATGTTGGATATACAGATGGATTTTGACTGTATAAAAACACAAGGGAAATAGCTTCTGGATTTCACACTGAATCTTACAGTATGTGTTCTTGAAATAAAATGCTTCATGAGACTTTGGTTTTGCTATAAATCATTGATAAAGTTGAAAAACATAGAGGCATTTAAATTAAAGCCAATAAATATGTACTAACAAGTTAAAAGTATATAAAGGAAAATTTCCTTAAGTTTTAGTTGCAAAATATTTATTATAAGAAAGTTACAATATTTACCTTGGTATCTACAGTTTTGAACAGTATTAAGTAGCCATATACTGCCACCTAGTGGCTACATCTGCATGTACAGCCTGACTGGCACCTGGAAAGAATTTCACATTTAAGCCACTATCCACTAAAAGGGAATACCTCTATGTCCATCCTTCCATTCATACATCCATCCTTCTATCTCAATTCAGCAACTGAATCCTGAACAGGAATGTAAATACACAGGAAAAATAGGCAGTAAAGCTAAAGTATTTTATTAATAATTTATTGTCAGTAAGAAAGACTGGCTAATGATAGTTTTCAGTAAAAACCTTTACAAGACCATTGCATCACAAATATACAGACACTATAAAAACCGTGTCATGGTGGTTTTGGTACTAAACAGGTATGCAGAAGGTCCCCATTACACTTTCCAATAATGAAAAATGTTTATAATTCTAAAATACAGCAACGCATGTAAGACATGTCCATGTATCAGATCTTTCCTCATTCTATGTACAGCTAGAAATGAATGACTATATTGAAATGTATTAATGAAATATACTTCTGTGGAAAAGACATACAGTGAAACCCTGGTTATATTAAAAAATCAGGGTGCTAGGTAATGGCACTAACACCACCAAAATTCAATTTAAAACAAATGCACAAAATATCTTGAAAATCTAGTTAAAACTATGAAAAATCAAATCTGTACATAAAATTTACAAAAAAAGACAGGAAAATTAAAATAATCAAATCTATATAAATACATGAATCATGCTAACAAGATGGTAGGACTGATTTTCGTTTCATTATTTTAACACAGACAAATGTAAATACCAAAAGATGTTCAGAAATGGCACAGCCAAGGAAAACCTCACCCAGTTACAGTAGGTTAGGACACTGGAAATGGCTAATGTCAAGAGGCGTGGGAGCCAGTGCAGCCATGCCCATTTCAGCTCGCCAAAAAAAGCGCTGAAGCACTGCCGCGGAGAACAATGCAGATTACTCATATAATCTCTAGGTTTGTTAAAGTCCAGGCACTTTGGGGGCAGTTGAGCGTCAGACTTCCGTGTGCTGCTGGGAGTCCAGCGGAGGGACTGTCACCTCTTCAAAGTGGCCGTCGTCTCCACTCTCATAGTCACTCATCATGACCTCAGACTCCACTTCACAGCACGCTGACACGTCGGAGCAGGAAGCTGTGGAAGCGTACACAGACATGGGCATGTTTTCTACAGTGGGGGCTTCAAAGTTTCTTTGATACCCTGGAGGGTAAGGGGCATAGGGTTCTCTACAAGTACTATTCTCACCAGTGCCTTTTTTTTGAGGTTCAGACATATCGATGGGGTAGAAATTGGGCAAATACTGATTCAGGTTGAACCTCTGCCGGTTTCTTGATGAAGAACCCAAACTACCTGCAGCAGGCATGTCTCTAGGAGGGTGTATGGATTCAAACTGATCGCTGAATTCTGGAGGCAATGGTGGCAGTTCGTCAGGTGCGGGGAAGTCCTCTGGCGGTGGTGGGAAATCACTTTCAATGTCATAACCTCCAGGATAATAGTCTGTATCGATGGCATTTGGATCTGCTGAGTACAGGGGTGTCTGCTCATCAATAACTTCGTAATTGGGGAACTCTTGTATATCGGGCAGAGGAACACTTGGCATCCAATCTGATGTATCCCAGTGATATCCTTGATGGAAGAGAAAACAAAAGATTTCAGTGTGTTTCCTCCTGAGCTCTTCTGTCACAGAAAAAGAGCTCAGTGTATCAAAGACACAAAGATACAAATGCATTTATGATTTCATTCAAAGTCCATCCCTTTGGAAACCCTTTGTCTTTGCTTTGAAGCCATCCCTCTATCCAACCCAGTTTTAAAGACCTCTACGAACCAGGCTCTATTTCTGAAATGTGGACTTAGGGTTTTATGTACACACCTACCATTCAAGGAAACAGAGTTCTAACAGTTCTAGCAGTATACTAGCATCTATATTATGTGCATTTTTCTACAAATGATTCCAATCATCTTTTCAACTTTTCTTCTATAATTTAGAACCCATTGCTCTATATGAAGAAAAGTATTAGTTCAGTTTTAGGACATCAGTAAATAAGTTTGTCCTTTTAGAAAGGAGGAGTCTATACCAAGTAAAATATCAAATTTACTTGGTCTGCACTACTTGTCATTAAAAAAACCTAATTAATGCAACTTTTTAAAATAATGAAAGTAACCTTTAGCATGCTGAAATTTAGAAAATAAACTTCCTTTATAATAATGCAATATAGTTAACATTAAAAACCACTATTTTTCATTAGCTCTAAGTAAGACAACAGATTACCTTAATATAGCTACATATCAAAGCATGCCTCTAAATCAAGCAAAATACAATCAAACAAGCATTGCAAGATATAACAAAATTTTGATAGAGTATATCAATCTTTGTTACTTTTAAAAGGACTAGGGATCATTTTAGACTATATAAAAGCATCACTATTAAAAAAAAAAAAACCTTCCAATTTAGGAACAGTTTTTTTTTTTTCTCCTTAGGATTTTTTAAATCCTTTGGTAGATAGGAAAAGGTCAAGCAGTACGTGTTTAGAATGCAGCGCACAAACAACCACGTACGTAGTTACTGCTGCAAACACTGAGCAACCAAGTGAAGCAAGTCAGCACCGGGGTCACATCTTTACCAATTGTTTTTAGTGAGTATCAATGAACAACTGGCATGCATAAGTCACCTCTTGGTTTGCTGAGGTCAGGAGCAGCCAAAGATTCTTTTGGTGGCACAGTAGAAAGAAAAGAAAACATTCATAATTAAAACAGATGACGGCTGAAAGGCAATAAAGATAAGTACACAGTACAATGTAAACTGTTTATAAAGGCCCAGTCAGCCATATACCACGTCTTTAAGCCATTATCTACGAAAATTCCAAATGGCTGAGAAACTTATGTAGCACAAATAAAATGGGATATGGAAGTGGAGCAAAAAGATGGGTAATGGCCTAGAGACTTCATCAGAAAACTCAAATATTATTTTACTTTCTTTTCATTGTTTCTGATAAAAAAAAGCTGAAAATAGAATTTTCCTAGGAATAATTAAAATAAAACCTACAGGCTCTAATAAAATGTAAATTAATCAGGTTACTGAGGTGATAATCCAAATACACCTAAAGCTACACAATGTACACATACTTTACACATTACAACCTTCAAAAGTACATCAAATTCAGAGAAATTCAAGAACAAACTTAGATACTTAAAGATAGACTAAAAGCTGAAAATCTCTCCAGATCTTATCCATTTTGAGTATGATTTTATATTTACACTGTTAACCCTTCCCTAAAGAGAGCACTGGCCACGTTTATTCCTTCCCAATCTGAAACTACACTTGCTCTGCAGGGCCTCTCCCGCATTTCTGCAGAGCTCTGCACGAGGCAGAGGACAGGCATGCAAAGCTACCACCAGGCAGGGACACTGATGGCCACCCGGGCTGTGCTTCAGCTTCCTTCTTTGAAATGGGGTGAAAATCCCTTAGAGTTGTTATGCAGAGCAAGCACTAACTGCTAGGTACAGTTAATAACTGTGAAAGTGGAAATCACGGGTAGAAATATGGTAACTTCAGTGATCTGCTAAACAAGGCCAATGCTTTCTATACATTCTATAATGTTCTTGAAGACACACGGAATAAACCAATTTAGAACAAATAATATTTGATTGATACTTCTCTCCCAGAAATTTAAACAAAAAACTGAAGAGACTGTGGTTGCTCTAAAAATCAACTTCCATAGAGCTTTTAAAAAGTCTAACAAAAAAATGTAGTAATTCCCCTTTAAAAAATCAGTTTTTGTTATTAAATAGGCAGTGGATAATTCTTAACATTTAAGCTAGCTTTCAACTTTAAATTTATACTTCTTGCATATGCCAAAAAGTATTTTTCAATGAAGGAGACTGCAAGGAGGAGCTGTTTAAATTCTGCTTCTTTAAACTCCAATAAGACTTAAGATATTGGAAGGTCATCATGTTAAAACTAAAATTCACCAGACAAAACACAGATAACTTTCCGATTCACCGAGGAAAAACATGGTTCTCAAGAAAGTAAGCGTGAGCCTCACCAGTCACTGTGATCAGCACTGGCACCGAGCCCCAGCCCATCACGTCTGCACGAAACCTTCCCTTCTTCCCACTTAAATCTTGACAGCACGTATGTCTTAGCAAAAAGCATCCTGGAGCTTTCTGGTGATAACATCCCTACTCCTGACGGCCTATGCAAGTAGCTGTGGAAATGTGATTCCCTAGACCAGGAAAATCAGAACTGGGGACTTGTTAAAAATGCAGACTCTGAAGGCCCAACCGAGACCTACTGGACCAGAAACTCTGGTGCTGGGAACTAGAAATTAGACTTTTAACACACCCTCCAGGGATCTGATTTAGACCGCAGTTTGACAACTCCTAGCCTACGCCTTTCACGTGTGATTACCCCCAATTGCCATGCACTAATAAAGGACTAATTTAATTTAAAATAATTTGAGAAGGTGGTCAATGTTTTTTTCTTGAAATTTCAAACAGACAACACCTCATATTAAATGATTTTCACTAAACCAAATTTGAAAATATACTTTTACCATGTTCCCCCATTTTCTTTGATCATACAAGGGAAAAACAAAAGTGAAGAATCAGCTATAGGTAATGTGGTATTACTATGAAGAGGATTTCTTATATTAAAAGAAACTTCAGGTAGTTACAATTAACTTCTTTATATTATACCACGTAAGATCCTAGGGGTACCTCTGGATGTCTATGTAAATCACTACAAATGGGAAAAAGTAACAAAAAGACATACATATAAAGAAATATTTTTGTGATGTACTGGTATTATGAATATACACACCTGCACAAAATAAAAGTACTCAACCCGCACAGAACCAACCACAAATTATTTTGTATAACATTACGACAGGCATAAGCACAGTACTCTAGTGACACAGTCACTATAGAACACACACACAAAGCACAGGCATTTATGACTATACCTTCTTTATTCACCGTGTCAACGACAGCATTGACAAGGTGTATTACAGTCACTATGGAAGCTTGTAAAAAGGTATAAAAGGAGTCAATTAGGAAAATCTTCAGTTAGAAAACAGTGCACGAAACAGAATTTCTTTATATTATACAATTCCCACCTCATAACCTAGAAACGTGAAGTCAGGGCTTTAATATAACTACATACTATCATTAGGCATGACTCCTGCACCCTGACAGTGACACGTCTCAGAGACTTTTCTAATCAAGCTACATATTTGTTATTATTAATTGAAGGAGTAAAGTAACCATATTTTATTGGAATTTAGGAAAAGATTTTTTAGCTATGAAGTTTTTCACAATAACAATTGTGGATTGTGTCAGGTCAGAACAACTCTTATTTTATAACATCTCATGGGCAAAAGACCTTCCTTCAAAGAATAAAATCCTTGGCAAGCCACCCTTCTGGCTCCATTTAATGAACTCTTACATTGTCCCCGGAAAAAGAAATTTGAGGAGATACATATGCAATATAAATACAAAAATGCTTTTGTCCCTGCCCTATTTGCTCCCACTGCAAATTTTGTCTTTTTGCAAATAGACTAATAGCTGGTGAACAGAGAAGTACATACTGTTTGGCTGTTTCCTGTGTAAATTCCTTTGTCATTTGTGTATCACGCTATTTTAAAGCACTTATGCCAAGGATGATACGTATGCATGTGGTGGGCAGAAGGATGGCCCTCAAATATGTCCATGTCCTAATCCTGGGAGGCTGTGACTATGTCACCACACACGGCAAAAGGGAGTTTGCTGATGTGATCAAGGACCTTGAGATAGGGACTTTCAAATTATCAGGGTGACTTAAAAGGGGAATATCTGTCCCAGCTATGGTTGGAGGGAGCTAATGAGACATAAGAATGATCAGTGAAATGCAATGTTGCTGTCTTTGGAAGGCAGAAGAAGCCATGAGTCAAAGAATGTGGGTACCTGTAGAAACTGGGAAAAGTTAAGGGAATAGGTCTTTCCCTTGAATTTCCAGAAGAGAATGCAGTACCACTGATAGCTTGAGTTTAGCGAAACACACACGCTGGCCTCCTAAACTACAGAACTATAAAAAGATAAATCTATGTTGTTTTAAGCCACGAAGTTTGCGGTTAATCTGTGACAATAGCCTCAGCAAACTAGTAATACAATGCAAGTACAGACTCCGAACAAATTTTAAGACTAAAAATGATTAAATTATAATGATTACAATAAAATAAAAACAACTCTGTATATATGTTTTTTTTCCTCACACTGTGTTATCTGGCAATTAATTTTCATAACTAATTTGGCTATAACTTATTACAAGCACTCAGGAGGATAATTAAAAAGAATGATATTTCAAAAAAAGGAACTACGAAAAGAAAAAAAAGCCTAACAAAATTCTGAATGTATTGATGAAGAACATTCAGGGGCTTAGATATAAATTATTACATAAACTGGCAACAGGAACTTCCTAGAATTAAAACTAATGAAAGAAATAATTCTTTCTTCTTGTTGGTTTAACAAGTAAAGCTATATCCATACACTCCATTACTAAGAAATACAGGTATACTTTGATATCATAAGGAATGGAATACACCTAGGGCATCTTTAGTTTGGCAAAGCACTCTGCAATGTATCATGGACTTACAACTATATGTATGCAATGTACCGTGGACTGTATTCCTCTAGATCAAATAATTATTAGTGAGTTACTTCTATCAATAAAATATTTGAGATATGGAAACACATTACATTTTTATGCAAAAAAAATTGCCATTAAACTTACTAATTCTGAGATTTAAAAATTTCTGCTAGAAATTTACTTTATTGTGTTACTGAACATTGATAATTTTCCCTACTGGGATGTGTTAATCTGGTGAAGCTAGTTATCAATGCAATTTACCTTATATAATCAGACAAACATAACTGGTGCCAAAGATCCCACTGTCAAACTTTCTTCATTAGAAATATAATCCAACTTACTAGCAATCTCTTAAACTGTGCTCTCAGTCAGTACGCTCTGATCCAAATGGGAGCTGGGGCCGCAGTGGGGTTGAGGGAAGAGACAAATAAAACCTTGTAATACCAGAGGTGCTACCGAGATCGAACATTTCAGACTATCACATCTCTTCTTAGAGCGCATGTGAGAGTGTATGTATTGTGTGGTCAAGAAAGCTGTTACAAGGATTTTTGAAAATCCCACAAAACTTCCACAACATTTACTGTTGTGCAAAAAAGTCAACACAGGATTAATCAGATAGAAATGATCTTTCAATTAACTAATGTTCTTCCCTATTACTGACAAATAGCTATAGTTCCAAACACCTATTCATTAAGAACACTTTAAGTATTTTCCCCAGTAGATGTTCATGCAAATATGTACAAGGTACTGCTTAAAAGTGGTCCAAGTGAAGTATGAAAATCTGTGGAGACTTAATGAGGCGACCGACCTCGTGCATGTAGACTGTGATGCCACACTGTGAGCAGCACGGTGCACAATGAGCAAGCGACACACAGCATCTCCACATCCCTTCCACTCACCATTGTCGTCACACGACTCAGACTGGAAGGAGCTCAGGGACTGCACTTCAGACAGGCTTTCCCGGGCACTGTATGGCTGAGAGGGCTTTTCCTCCAGAGGTTTCTTGGAAAGACAGGGATCAAGATCCACCACTTTAGCTAAAAGGAAGGGACGACAGGCAAACATGAAGTTCCATGAGGGCCAAGACTGCTCCATTTACTGCTGAGTTCTGATGCAAAGCAAGCATTAGTGAACAACGGCCTGAGCTTTATTTAATAAAGATTGAAAGAGAGAAATATCTCAAAAACACACACACACACACCCCACACACAAAACAAACAAACAAACAAAAAAACCCTACATATATTCTTGGAGATTCATGGAACAGAAATTCCCCATAAACATGCCTATGGATATCATTAGACAATAAAGGATATTAAAATTTTGTTTTAAAATGGCATATATAAGCTTTTTTGTTTTTAAAACATCAAATATACGTTAGGCCACTGATAGAAATACCTCCATTTTCTCTGGGCATATTAAAAAAAATCCTAGCATGAAAACACCCTGTTTCCAATTATTTTTTTGTCATAAGCTCAAAAAATTATAGTTGAGCAGCTATATCCATTATAAAATTAAATGATCTCTCTAGAATATTAACTGAAACATGACTAGACTAAATTCCTTAATTAAAATATCACAGGCACAATGCTCAGCCAGCACTCAAGACATCCAAAAAAGTTTCAAATCAGAATACGGATTTCATATTTTGAGTATATTTATCTCTACCAAAGACTCCACATTTTGACTTGAACCCCAGTAGCTCTGGCAGAACTTGCAACCTCACTGTTTATCTCAGTGGCATTATAGTGAGATGAAAAAGTCGCTCTTACTGTCATAGTCAAAGTCCCAGCTAGGCTTCTGTATGGAGTCACTGTCAGAAGGGGAGTTAGAAGGAGGTGGGGGAGGCAGGTTTGGGGCCACGCTGCAGACAGCCACTGCTTTTCGGTGTCCATGCCCAGACTCAGGGTTAAAAGTACTGAATTCGGGATGCTCTGGGATAGCAGATCCTTCAAAGGAATTTCGGTCCAGATTGTTTCTAGAGTCACTTGGAATGCTTGGAGTGTAGGAAATAGGACGGACAGGCACCTGGGGTGGTATGTCAGAGTAAACGTTCTTATTTAATTTTGAATCAAAATACGGTCTTTGCAAGAAAGCTGTGGTTGGTCCCAAGTGTTTGTCTTCAGGTTCAGCCTGGTGTTTCTTCTTTCGACTAATCATCTTGCGGCAGAGGACAAACATCACCACCAGTAAAAATATCCCTGCTATAAAAACAATAATTCCTATTCCTTCTGCCAATCCGATATTCCATGGGGTGGACACATATTCATTGGGAGCAGCATCCTCACAGTGTCTCCCCCTATACTCGTGGCTGCAGTTGCAGTGATAGGAGCCATGTGTATTCTCACAAAGGGCTCCATTCCGGCAGGGGTTTCCAGCACATTCGTCAACGTCACTCTGACACCTGCCAAGAAAGCCAAGAGTGAGGCGAGAACCTTGCAATATACATCAGACTATGCCAGGCTTGTAATCCTTAGAGATTAAAGACTAATTCATTCTTAACAAGACATGCCAAAAACAAAACCAAACATAAAACAAGTAGAAAACATAATTATCAAATAATAAATAACAACAGAAAATCTTTTGTGGAGTAATCATTTGATTACATGCTTTCAATGTATATTTGGGAGACAAACATATCAAGCCAACATTTAATTGCCGTTTTTCTAGATTTCAACAGACTACTAAATCAACCTCACTGCTTAGACATCAGTTTATTTCTGAGATGGTACACTGGAAACTCCTCCAACAGGCTGGATGAAATGTCTAAGAAAATGGTTCTGTTTGGGAATATAACAGTTCCGTAATACATGTGAAAGGACAGAAAACTCTATGTTTTCTACTTTAAAATATTATTTCCTGTTGAAAACCTTCCTGGGCTCCTCACCTTTCCAGAATAATTCATAAGCAAGGCCCTTCTGCCTTTCCAAGCAGGGCCGTATTTTCCACCTGTGCAGATCTACCTGCTCCTTCTCAAACCCTTCCTCCTCCTCCTTTAATAAAACTTATCTAGTTACTATCCCTGACACTCACCTGGTATGAAAATTCTGTTTACCAATACATTTTTGTCAAATTTATTACGAGCATTCATTAACTAGAATTAGGAAAGTCAACTTATGAACTAAGGTGATATGACTGATGGCAAAATTATGGGTTACAGCCACTACCAGAGCAAAACTACATGGATACCTGTAGGCAGGGCACCAAAGGCTGTCTAGTAAGACTGATGGTGAAGGTGTCTCTCAGTGTGCTGCACTAGGTCCGGATAACATGCACTGAGGAATGTTCTTAACCGAACTGGTGAAAGTGTAAGGGTAAAATGGCATCTGGAACTAAAATCTCTCATCCACCCCCCTTTCAAGGTATACAACAGGTTCCCCCATGCCTCACTTTCTTCATCTGGAAAATAATAACCACCTCTTAGGATTACCAAAAATAATGAGAGAATTGAAAAAGATTTGTAAATGCTGTATAAATGTTAGTTATAGCACATTATGAAAAAAGTCAATCATCATCATCCTCAAAGGTGAATGGGTAGAGACCCACAGGTGTCTGCTTAAAAAACAAAATCATCATTCCACTCATTGCACAAACATGTGCTGCCTGCAAGAACCCATACATTATGTTTATAAATAATAGCTGCAAAGTACAGAAGCAGATTTTTCAAGTATTATATGTATATTACCCATTCATCTGCTTGATATTTTCTTTTTATTTTAGAGTGAAGAGATACATTATATAAAAAGCCAGTATGAGGATTATCAAATTTTGAAGCAACGTGGTCCAAATTAATGAAGTGTTGTTGTATCTGCTAATCAACACGACACGACAGAAAGTTATTGATACAAATCTTGAAAAAACCACTTACCTTTCTCCCCTAAAACCTGAATCACACTGACAAACAGCACCATCCAAACTGTCAAAACACGTTCCACCATTTTTACAGGGCTCATCTTTGCAGTATGGACTAAGCTGGCACCTGAAGAATAATGAAAAATGAGCATAAACCTCATGATTCTATTGCAATTAAATATAGCAAAACAGAAAACATTAACAGAATATAGAGACCTTTTACAAGTACAATTACATGTTTAAAAATTTCACACTATAATTACGAAAATTAGTGAAAATACACATACCTCTGACCAGTATATAATCCTCTACACTGGCAAACAAAGTCTCCATTGTCCACAACGCATGTCCCACCGTAGAGGCATGGATTGGAGGAACACGGATTGACGCTCAACTCACAGTACGTCCCTATGTGTAGGGCACTGCATTTGCAGTAATAACCTAAACGGGCAAAAACGAACAAAAAATCTTATTCATATCTCATAAAACAGTGTTATGATATTGGTTTTTACCTTTAAGTTATGTTTAAAGGAAGAGTTAATCGTCCAAGATCTGTGAAAGCTGGTAAAATTCCCACTCTCTCTGGGTAGAAAGTTGTCAGTATCAACAAGCCTTCCACTGCTGGTATACTCAAAGCACAAAGAGTTGAAGAGAGAACTCACTTAGCTTTAGCTCATCATTTTATTTAGGATGATCGGGTCAAGCATAGAGAGAAGAAAAAAAACAGTTCTCTGAGTGACCAAGTACAGAGACAAGACTACTTAACATCTCAAATTCAATGCTCACAAGCATTCAAGGATTAAATGAGATAATGAATGTGGAAAGCACTTTGAAGACTACAAATTACCATTCATTTAAAAAAGGAAATCTCTTAGTATATGTAAGAAAGGAGATCATCACACTTGTCTGAATGTCAACTCTATTTCCTGAAGGCTGCAGGTAGAGCAGCAGACCATTTCCAACTATCTACCTGCCTTTGGGAAACGCGGCAGCATGGTGCTTCCCATGGTACTATTTTTTGGCCAAAGAAATGTGGCATTCCGGGCTTAGGGCTTTAGGCGCCAGTGCACGGCTGCCACGTACCTTTCCTCCTGCTTTGGGGATCATGGTAGCACATTTCAAGAAAATGCCTCCCTTAGCTTCATCCCTAAGCTTTTCTTGTGTTATGCCACTGAGATTTTCAGAGTGTTAGTGTGGGAATAACGTGGCCTACTCTATGCATGTAGTATGCATATACGCTTTCCAAAGAAAACAGTAGAAAACCAAACCTTTTGAAATCCCACTTAAACTATTTGATTTTTTGCTCTATTAATTATAGTAAGCTCTATTTAGCACGACTGCTGTTTTCCTAACTATATTCTATTACTGGTAAGTGGCCTGAAAGGAGTCCAGGATATAAAGGCAACAGAGTACCCCACTGGGCCAGGGCTTCAAAACAGACAGATAGGGCAACACTTCAGGAGGGGTTCAAGGCCTTCTGGCAAGTCATGCTCCCATCTCTTATTGCTAGCAAGACTCTAGCAGTCCCTCTGTGCTGAACTATTGGATAAAAAAAGAACCAAGAAGAACTAAGCGGTACTAACTCTAAATTCCCCTGGATCAACCAAGGAGGTGGAAGAAGAGTTCATTGTTAGCTGTGGTTTGCCTGTGGTGACTGGTGCAGAATGAGACGTTTACAGAAACATCCTGCTCAAGCCCCTGAGAAGTGACTGCAGTCAGCAGTCAGAGAAACTTTCTTCAGCCCAGCTGCTGGGAAGAAGCCAAAGCCCTGCTCTATTCTATACACACTACTGGACTCCAACACTGACTGCAATATCTGACAATATTATTTGAATAAAAAGCCAAACCTATTTGGGGAACTTCCTCTTAAGTGTATGCAAGTATGACATTTTAAAGATTAAAACATTACGTAGCCTACCTCCACTAGGTGATGGATTGCAAATGCCTCCATTCTGACAAGGGTTACTCGAGCAGTCTTCTGTAGCTGTTAGTAGGCACCCAGGAGACACATCCACCGACTCTTCAATGTGTGCATAGCTTCTTGGTTTGCTATTTAAGGGGAGCTCCTGCCCATTCAAATAAATGGAGTCCATACAACCCCTGAAACCATTACCAACTTGGGGGCTTCTTCCATGCCTTGTTCCTTGCTGACGGATGTGGCCACCAAAAAACACATGGTTATCCAGGTTCAGGGTTTTCAGAGTCCCTGGGGCTGTGCCCGATGCAGTGTGAACTTGGTCTAGAACCAATCTAGCATAGTTTCCATTCACTTCAAGAGATACTGCATGCCACTGCCCATCGTTGACTTGAATGCTTTGGACAGAGACAATTCCAGGGCCACTTCCACAGTCAAATTTGTATTGCAGTCGTCCATTATGAATCTATGATAAAAACAATTACTATTCACATCACTCTTATAGAACCTTCAATTATTAAAAATCTATAGAAGAGGTATGTTTGGAGAATGAAGGTAAAAAGAAGGAAGTCTTGTATTTAAGTACTACAGAGCATATACCCATTTGTCCATTGTACAAATAATAAAAATGGATCATTTAGGTGTATCAAGTTCAAGTGCCAATGCACATCCAAAAAGCATCATGGAAGTGACTAATGATTAACTGAACCCACACACAGAGCATCAGGTAATATCAAAAGTCAAAACTGAATTACGTTTTTAAAAAAAAAAGAAAGCAGGCAAGATAATTACTACTTCAAGCATATGTAGGATGTCTCTATGAACTCTCTATAACATGATTAAGATATAATATCATCTACAGTTTGAATGTTAACTGTCACATCCCTAAAAATGTTTGTAAAAAACAGAATTAAGTCTCTATGTCACTGCATAGCATAAAGAGAGCTCTTCAACCCACAAAGTCTATAACTTGTATAGGTATTAATGAACTATTTAAATGTGGAATTCAACCATTTCACTTACTTTATTGTTTTTTTAATGGACAATCTGAACATAAAATGGAATTTATATTTTTAAAGTCTTCTATGATCTGAGGTACAAAACTATATAAACACATACCTCCAAGATACTGTAGTCAGTTCCTCGAGCATACATTACAACTGCATGAGAAGAATAGGTTCTGAGTCTCATTGACAATTTCATCTCTAGTTTGTTTTCATTTTCCATTAGACGATATTTCACAAAGCTGTTTCCAGTAAATGTTATAGATGAACTTCCTGTGAATCACAAAGAGGCAAAAATAAATCAGAATCAAGTTTAAGCGTATTTTTAAAAGCATGATTTCTACTTCACCCCCCGAGACTGGTCTAAGTTTATATTTAAGAATTATAACATTATAAAAATTCAATTCCAAGGAAAAATGCCAATTTGCTTAATAAATAGCACAGCATAACTGGCTCTCCATTTGGAAAAGAATAAATTAGACTGCTACATCACAGGGAAATGAACTCTAAAATGAAAGATCTAAATATAAAAATGTTCAGTATGAAGTTAGCAGAAGACAACTTCAGAAAATAGTTACATAGACCCCTATGTGGTTTGAGAAAACTTCTTTAGCAAAATATAAACAATCCCCATCCCCCAAAGATGAAAATGGTATCAATCCCCAGAGATGGAAATTGTTATGTAATTATGCAGAATTGACTAAATAAAAATTAGATTTCAAAATGACAAAAGATACATTTAACAAATCAAAAGATCAATAACATACAGAGAGGAGAAAAAGAACTCTACACATTAACACTAAGAAACAGATAAATAACCCAGACAATCAAACAAATCATATGGACAGGCAAGCCATATGAGAGTAAATGCTAATAGGCAATGAACAAATGAAAAGACAATTTTCACAAGTAGCCAGAGAAATGCAAATTAAAATAATAATTAGATTCATTTTATGGCCATTACATGCAGAGAGGAATTCATTTTTTAATGGGAAATCTTCAACACTGGCAAGAGAATGGTGAGAATGAAACCTTCATACATGACTGGAAGAAATAGAAATTGGCACAACTTTTTGGGAAACTAACAATGATATCTTCAAAAATTTAAAATGTAGTTAATCTTTGACACAGAAAATCCTAGTCTAAGAAAGAATCTATTATAGAGATTTGAAAGCACTAATATGTAAAGATACATGGATAAAGATTTTTTTAACAGAAACATAAGAACTTGAATCTTTATACGTAAGGAAAATGTTGACTAAATGATGGTACAGCCATGCTAGAAAATACTGTCCAGCCAGTAATAAGAATTAGGGTTACAGGTATTGGCTTGGAAGGATGTCCTTAATGTACTGCCAGGTGGAAGAAAAAAGCAAGAGGTAGAGAACTGTGTGAGGCATGACAATCTTAAGTTTTTTTTTTTTAAAAGGAAGCAGATGAGAAAAAGGAAAAATAAACCTGTACCCACAAGGCTATCTATTTAGCTATGTTTATCTAAGCATTAATGATACAGAAGGAGGAATGCCAAATTATGAACTAAGGGGTATACTGTTATAAAACAGGAAAGAAAAGTTACTATTATCATTATTCATACCTACATTTGAATTGTTATAATAAACATACTTTGCAGTATTTTTTGACTCAAAGATGAAAATTATAAGAAATGGAAGAGTTTTTTTAAATAATAAAAGAAAGCCATTAGACTCTCACCTGCGCACTGACCAAACTTGCCTCCAGGGCAGACACAGGTGTATTTCTCCTCTCTGGGATCAGTGATACATTCGGATCCCTCAGGGCATGGATTGTCTTCACATCCAAGGTGGAGAGGGGGGCATTTTCCCTCTTTAAAGAAAAGTGGGGAGGGGGAGAGATAATGAACAAAAATATCAAGAAAATGATCTTTAATGTGTAGTCATCAAAGGTTGTACATTAAATACTCTGTAACACCCATCTTCATATATGTATGTGGTTTACCTTTGCAGAGACACACAGCTGTTCTATGGTGGCGGGGAGTCACAAAACTCAGTCTGGCCGTGCTATGTGTTGACATTACATTTTCATCCACAGACACCTTTTCATCACAGAACTTCCAGGGGCAATCCAGTCCTGCACAGAGTTTCTGGAACACATCCAGTATCCTAACACCAATGATTTCCTCAATATCGGCCACGGAAGAATTGATCTTGTGCAGAAGCTGTTTTGTTGAAACCTGGGCACTACCTGATTTCTCTACAAAAAGTAAGACATCCAGATGCGGATGAGGTTCAGAGGGCTGCAAACTAACAATCTGTATGTCGTTCCTCCTCACACCTAAGATGTTCCGTAAAGCTCGCTGGAAGTTGCGCCAGTAGTCACCAACAAAGTCTTCCGGAGTGAGATTGGCAAAGCGGATAGCAATGGTGTGGTTCAACATCTCTTGTGTTATTTGTCTGATATGCACTGTGATGTCAGCCACTGTTGTAAATTTCCCATCTGTTACACTGACGTTGAGAAGGTACTGCCCTATATCTAGCTTTTTGTGTGCTATCAGCTTACCCCCTGTGCTGGAAACAGAGAACAGGTTGTCCATTTGGGGATCAAGACTGTAGGTTAAAGTGTCATACACGTCTTGGTCAGTTGCATGGATCTTCCCAATGACACCACCTGAGTATTCCTCTCCAAAAGCAGTAATGAAAATCTCTAGGGGCAGAATCGCAGGAGGATAGATGCTTTCCTCAATAACCCTAATGTCAATGTGTGTCAAAGAGGACAACTGAGGCTTTCCATTATCTGCCACCTACAAGAAAAAAAAATCATTTTGTCTATATCATTGTTTACAACTTCTTAACAAAAATACATTTACATCATTCAAGTTCTAAGAAAAACTACCAACTGTTAGGTATCTATTTCTCCACAAGAGAAGCACATCAAGGTAAAGGACAAATCACTTCTTTATAGCTCTTAAACTAATTCATACTGAAATTCAGCTCCATCAATGTCTTTGATAAAGTAACCAAATGAATAAATTAGCCCCTCAAAGTACAGTGGGATAAGAATGGGAGGTAGGCCAAAAAAGCCAAAGACCACTACTGTATAAATTGTGTTTTCTCATGAAATATAAGCTGCTCAAATATGGAGGTAACCACACCACACAACTCTTCTCTATCAATATAAAATAAAACAGGCCGGGCGCGGTGGCTCACGCCTGTAATCCTAGCACTCTGGGAGGCCGAGGTGGGCGGATCGTTTGAGCTCAGGAGTTCGAGACCAGCCTGAGCAAGAGCGAGACCCCACCTCTACTAAAAATAGAAAGAAATTATATGGACAGCTAAAAATATATATAGAAAAAATTAGCTGGGCATGGTGGCGCATGCCTGTAGTCCCAGCTACTCGGGAGGCTGAGACAGGAGGATCGCTTGAGCTCAGCAGTTTGAGGTTGCTGTGAGCTAGGCTGACGCCACGGCACTCACTCTAGCCTGGGCAATAGAGTGAGACTCTGTCTCAAAAAAAAAAAAATAAATAAATAAATAAATAAAATAAAACCATGAGGAAAGACTTTAATACCTTAACATGCAGCAAGTAATGATCTTTCACTTTCCTCTTTATGGCAGCTGACGTCAGCAGGACTCCTTGCTGGTCAACGTCAAATGCTTTGTCGTCATTCCCACTCACGATAGTGAAGAAGAAGGGTGGGCCATTGTGAGAAGAATCCTTGTCTGTCACGACCAGCTGCAGCACACTAAAGCCCACTGGCTTGTTTTCCTGCACAGAATTAAAACAAACAAAACAAAAACCTTTCAACACAACCAAACTGATATGGTAAGAGACACACGTGAGTTTTGTATAATATATAAAATATATAGAAAACAAGCCTTATTGCTGCTTTATCTGAAACGAAGAGAGAGGAGAGATGGAGAGGGAGGGGGAAGAGCAGGAGAAGGGAGAGGAGGGAGAAGGACTGGGGGTGGGAGGAGGAGTGGGAGGGAAGAGGAAGGTCAAGAGGGGGCAGCAACAAGTAGGAAAAGCAACGGGTGGCAGAAGATGTGATTAAGAAACAAGCTCTCACTAATCCCAGAACTGAGACTATCTCAAAAGGAGAGATAAAAGCTTGGTTGCATCTTGAAAATGCTCTTCTTTTAATATTGATAGAGACTCCTCTAACTTTATTTTTCCCATTTTTCTACAAAGAAGTCTTTGGAAAGGAAAGATATTTCAAACCCACAACTGAGGCCAAAGAAAGCTCATTTCAAAAGGATTCCTTGAGTCCTGCGGCAACACAGGCAGTACAGATGTACCTGGATAATGACGCTGTAGTTCCCCTGGGAGAAGGCTGGAGCGTTGTCATTGACATCAGACACATCAATGTTCACAGTGGTCGTGTTGACTCGGGGTGGATTGCCATTATCAGAAGCTTGAACTGTGAGTGTGTAACCTGAAATCTTTTCGGGGAAAGACAGAGAAAATGCATGTTCATTTTCACGAGGCCAATGAACAGGGTTTCAATCAGAAGTGTCCTCCTGACAGTCTGGAAGGGCAGATCCCAATTAACTGTCAGCATCTGCTGTGGCCAGCATGTGCGTAATTCTCTAACTTATAAATGAGTGCACTGCAAATAACATGTATTTTCTCAACAGTAAAAGTTATTAACAGGGATTAGGTTCCTTTATGCCCCTCAAAAACTTACTCATTTTGTTAAAGTATTTTATCTTTCAAAATTTGCAGTTCTATTAATGTGTAGTACTTACTAATTAGAAATTAAGACAGAAAAGTAATAACAAATGATTAGAAAAAAAAAGTTAACATATCTCAAATGCTGTTGCTTCGGTAATATGGAAGACAGCCTTCCTTAGGGCCCAAATCTTGCTCTCAGCCAGAAGTACACAGACATTAGCTGTCTATCACACGTGAATGCTCATTTCCAACACCTCAGGACACTCGAGATCACCCTCCCCCTCAATTTCACACTTGGATTGTACTCAGCTGTCTAAATCCCTCAAGATTATCTTTGTGACCTCCTACAAAAGAAATTAAGTAAAGCGAGATAGCTTCTCAGCGCAGTTTCCTATAAAGCTCTCCCTTCTAGATTGAGTGGTGGAAGAAATCAGAAAACTGGCTAAATCCAGAGTATGTTCTGCACAATGTTAGTCCTGTAAGATGCTCTAAGAAAAAAGGGTTCTGAGGACAAATTAGCTTGGGAAACACCATAGGCTACCTCCTCTGCTAGCCCACAATGGGCAGAGGTATATTAAAGAATCTAGGTTCTTTAGTCAAAAATACTAAATTTTATTCTGACCAGCAGTATAATACTAGGCATAACAGTCATGCTTCCTAAACTCTTAGAAAGTCGCTACTCAAAAATAATATGACAGAAAAGAAATTAAAGAGTTAGGACTTTGGTATCTGATCACTATCCCTCCAAATTCCTATAATCTTAGATAGAACCATCATTCTTCTGAAATTGCTTTTTTTTTTTTTTGAGACAGAGTCTCATTCTGTCACCCTGGCTAGAGTGCAGTGGCATCATCATAGCTCATAGCAACCTCCAACTCCTGGGCTCAAGCGATCCTCCTGCCTCAATCTCTTGAGTACCTGGGACTATAGGTGTGCACCACCATGCCCGGCTAATTTTTCTATTTTTAGTAGAGATGGGGTCTCTTGCTCAGGCTGGTCTTGAATGAAATTGCATTATCATCTCCAATGTCCTTCTAATTCCCAAGATGAAGGCTGTCTTCATTTCTCCATAATTTCTCTTACTACCTCTCTGAAGCAGTTCCTGCTCCACTTCCCTTCCTGTCTGTGAGTCTGAGTGGATGGACGGATGGGTGGGTGGATGGATCGGTGGACAGATGGTGGATGGACAGATGGATGTGCAGCCTGGCTTGCCGCTACTCATTGTTCACATCCACCTCAATCCCTCATGTCATTACTGTGATCCTCTCCAAGGGTATTTATTTATCATATCTACATCTCCAGCTTTCGAGTCTGTAAATTTGACTAAAATCTCCAAATAATGGCTGAATGATTCTACTGAATGTACTATTTTCCTTTAAGAACCAGCACATCCAAAACTACGTTCATTAACCACCCCCGCCCCAGCCCCTACAAGCTTATACCTCATGACCTCCCGACTTCTCTTTAATGGGACTTCCCAGTCAAAGCAAGACTGAAGAAAATCAGGTCCCCTCTGACAACACTGCTTTCTATGCAGGGCCATATCTAAGCTTTCTGGATTCTAATTTTTCCTTTGCCAAGTTTCCTCATTTGCTTTTTCACTCAGTTCTCACTGCTGCTCTCCCAACAACTGATTAACTATCACAGTCGTCCCACCTCCCCTGGTCTCTCACTACTCTTAACAGAGCACTTAGACCTACTGTCGTGCTAACCTTCCAAAATGTCTCCTTGAAATGGACAGTCTTCCTTTACTACCCACAGGGGACCGGTTCCAGGACCCGCCCCCAACCCCAACCAAAATCCAGACGCTCAAGTCCCTGATATAAAATGACACAGTATTTGCATATAATCTAGGCACATCCTCCCATATACTTTAAATTGTCTCTAGATTACTTATAATACCTAATACGATGTAAATGACTGTTACACTGTGTTTTTTTATTTGTATTTTTTTTACTGTTGTATTGCTATTTTTTTTATTGTTTTTCCCTTTTTTTTTGGACTATTTTTGATCCACAGTTGGTTGAATTTACGGATGTGGAACTTGAGGATACAGAGGGCTGGCTGGACTTCCTCGGCTCACAAATATCCAGTAATAGCCTAATGCCTACAGCATCAAGTCTAAACCTCTGATCCTGGTTTTCTGTGTGGCCCATATCTGTCTGTAAAGTACCTTTCTATCTCCCTCTACTTCTTGGTATGATTACTTCAGTACAACTGGGTAAAGGGCCCCGAGTCTATTCTTGGCTTCCATCTCCAAGCCTTTGTTCACGTAGTTCCTCACAGGGAATTCCCTTCTCACGATCTCTACGGCTTTCCAACTCCTTGCTATTATGTAAAAACCCAGCTTCCAGCTTCATGAAGTATCTCAGCACATTAAAGCCAACAGTAATTTCTTCCTGAACACAAACTTCGTATTAGTATGGAACATAGTTCCTATATTCTTGAAACTTTCACACTGTAACTGCTTTTCAATATTGCCATCTTGCTCGTCAGTTCCTGAGAAGGCCGGCTCTGCCCTTTGGATACCTCATATCATGTCCAGGAGATACGAACACAAAGCACTTCTATTTATTGATTTGGTAAACAATTTAAACCAAACTTTTCCACTTACTGTTTCCCGGTCTAGAAGTTTGGTCACCTTCACTTCGCCCTTGACAGGGTCAACCGTAAATGGGCTTCCCCGATTGCCATCTATGATGGAGTAGCGGATGTGGCTGTTGGAAGGTCCGTCAGCATCATCAGCCATAACCTAGAAAATCGCACTGCTGTTTAGGAGGGAGCTAAGCCAGGGGCGTACATCTGTTAAACATGTTTTCTCACATTAACAGCTGACGGTTTTATGCAATAATTTATCATAAAGCAGTAATAGATTGGACTAACAAAAGACATTTTAACATCTCCAAAATATTTTCAAATAGGCCACTGCAAAAACTGCATCAATTTTTACTAGAAACTCTTACAAAGATCCAGAAGAAGCAAACTGTAAGGGGAAAAATACACACCGTAATGACAGATTGCTCAAGAACAGCATCTTCACTGATCACAGTCGTGTAGGTGTCCTGGCTAAACACGGGGGTGTTATCATTGATGTCAGTTACGTTAATGTTCACAGTCGCGACATCGCTCAGCGAAGGGGTGCCTCCATCAGTGGCTTCAACAGTTAGGTAATATTCGTGAGAGCTTTCGTAATCCAGATTCTCAATGATAAATATGGCCCCTGTACAGAAAATTGAAGTTATTTCCAGTAGTTTATAACGCCACCACTTTTCCCTACTAGTGACTGAACACTAGTTCAGTAACACTTTCAAACAAATTTAGTTTTCACTTCTAAAGTCTACTCATCATTTACGTATGCTTTCTAATTTCTCAATTCAATAATTAAAAATTAGGAATTTGTCCATCCCCACATCCTTATTTCTTTCTCCTAATTATCTTCCTGATACTCTTCACAATATTTAAATTGCTTTCCCAGACATTACCTATATCTCTGTTAAAAAATGATTACTATCTCAGCTCTTCTAAACCACAGTTCCCTACAAACTTCATTCTAGTTTAATAAATAAAATAAAAACACAAAAATTTTGTTCTGTGCCTTTTAATTTTCTTTCCCTTCTCATAGTTTTTAAAAATAGAGATGTACATCCTTTTATTTAATCTCTAGAATAACCCTCTATTTACATCTTCATGTTTAAAAAAAAATCCCTTTTGACTTAATAATTCCTTGAACATCTTTTCACTTCGTTACAGCCTATCCTATTTAAAAAGAGAATGGGATAAAAAAGCCCTACAAATAATTTTATGACACATATTAAAAATGTTTTAAAATAGCATCATCACACAGCTATTCTTTATCTAAAATAGTCACATAGAATTAAACAGTTTGAATGGAGCACCTTTTTACAATGTTCTAAGACTTATAGCTAATTTAGACCACAGGTTAGCAAGATTATGAAAGTATTTATGCAGTAAGAGTCAATAGTTCCCAAGACTTTTGACCTTTTTGGCAGTCTTTCAAGTGTGATTCAAAGTACTTTCAACTGTTATAAATAACTGCATGATAACAAAGTCAATTTAACGAATTATCAGATGGCCACTATAGAAACTAAGATCAAAGAGGTTGAAACTACTGTTTTACTTAAGAAGTTACTTCCCATGAGTTTGATATGAGAAATAAAAGGAGTAATTACACAAGGTCCTCTACTATTATTCATTCTTATCTTTACTAACTTGGTACACCTTATACCATGATTAAACTATTAGAATGTGATGCTTTAATAAGTTAATTTGCTCAGAGTTTATAACAGATATGCCAGAAATGTATTTTATTAAGTAGAACTACAGTCTGAAGTCTTCTAAACCACTTTCAATCCCAGTTTAAACAACAACTAAAAGAAAACTTAAGATTTATCTTTTTAGAACACTACTGACAGTATGTGGCCTGTCACTTAGAATAAGGTAAAGTGACAAGCAAATCTTTTAGCCTTTTTGGTGGAATAAAGGGCTTCTTCTCATACACATGGTAGGTTACCTGTTTTAGAATCTATGCTGAATTTTCCATGTTCATTTCCACTTATTATTGAGTAGGTGATTTCTGCATTTGCTTCAATATCCCGACTTGCTGCATACACTTGAAGAACTTCTGTTCCAATAAGAATGTCCTCAGACACTGTGGCACCATACTCACGGTATTCAAACACAGGGGGGTTGTCATTTATGTCCAAAACTGACACAATAACACTGCCAGTAGCTGTCAACCTCCTTGGCAAGCCTTGATCTACAGCTTTCAAAGTAAGGGTATATACTGCTTGGAGTTCTCTATCCAAAGGCTTTTCTAATTGAATAATACCAGATAATTCATTAATGGAGAACTGCCCATCAGCAGAGTTCAGCAGTGAGTAGGAAATCTTTCGATTCAATCCTGTCAAGACATGAAATCATGTCAGAAGGCTTTATAGCAAGAAATTTAAACTTATTTTTTTAAAAAAAAAATATAGTGTATATAAAAAAGAAAATGTTAATACACATTCTTTAAAAATTCTTATGATTATGATCTTGAAAAGCAAACTTTTTGGATTAACAATTTACTGACTTAAAACAAACATATATATAGATATATACATATATAATTTCATAGGTATCTGGCTTTTTGAACTATTTTATACAGGAGCCTACGCTATAGTGTCCAGTAGATCTTTAAAAATGTTATCTACTTATTATTTAGCTTCAGTGACAAAGAATTATTCGGAAAGTAACATCTTTGCTATTCTTCTAGTTCTTCAGTATTGCAGGTTGAGTATACCTTGTCTGAAAACCCAAAATCTGAAATGTTCCAAAATCCAAATCTTTTTGGGTATCAATATGATGCTCAAAGGAAATGCCTGTTGGAGCATTTTGGATTTGGGATGCTCAATTGGTAAGTACAGTGCAAATATTCTAAAATCCAAAAAAATACCTAAAGTCTAAAACATTTCTAGTCCCAAGCATTTTGAATAAAGGATACTTAACCTGCAATATGACTGAATATTTATTCTATGCTATTCAAATGCTATGCATATACATCCTATAATCCAATTTTCTCCATAAAACATTTTGAGAGATTTGTAAATCTGTAACAACACTTGCTTCTGTTATGTTTCAATGATGCCGAAAACCTCTCTATGTCACTAATAGTTTAACCACAAAATAACACTTCACCAATTAATTCAATGAGATCTGAAGAGCAGTTAATAGAGTCACTAACCCAAATTTTAGTGACACCAGACACCTTACAGCAGTGGGTTCACTGGTCAGGATTTTGGGACTTTAAATATTCATTAACAATGAATTAATTATTCTAAAGACTTCATTCCACGACAAAGATGGGCTATTCAACACGCACGAGGTAAGGTGAGTTAAACAGGCTGAATTTGGGATGTGTTTTAAAACGGAGGCTCCTGAGATCTCAGTGAGTAGTCTGAAGGCAGAAGCATCTTCTGGAGGATACCTGCATCGGCGTCGGTGGCCTGCACTCGTGTCAGCAGTGTTCCCGGCTCTGTGTTCTCAAACACGGTAATGGTGTAAGGGTCAGCAGAGAATTCGGGTGCATTATCATTCACGTCTTCTAACGTGAGCACGACGCTGGCTTGACAGAATCTGCCCCCGCCATCTGTGGCCTTGACTAGAAGATTATACACTGCTTGCTGCTCACGGTCAAGGGGGGCCAATGTTTTCAGTTCACCTAAAACAGACAAAAATGGACTCACTAGAAGTTTACGATGTGAACTCCAATGGAGCAGCTTTCCTCTTACAATTACAAAATCTGAGTAACGGCCTTCCCCTGGAGAACAATTTTCATCAATGACAGACTCAACAGCTGCATGCACACAGTGAGTTCCAGGTTTTCAAATCCTGCCAGGTGCTAGCTCTTCCATTCAGAGAGACCAGGCCCTTTTAGATTATTTATACTGTTGCAAAATAAAACAGTTACCTAATTTAACAAATTAAAACAATTTTTAAGTTGACTTAAAAATTATATTACTATGTTCACGATTAGTTGGGGGTAGTTAAAAAGCTTAAATGAAAACCATTACTTGATTTCAATTTTAACAAAATACAAATTAAAAGAAGAAAACAACTCTTTAAAAATTAATGAAATAGCATGAATCATTTTAAGTATGAAAATGCTAAATTATAAATTTATGATCATAAATTCAAGAAAACATGCTATAAAAAATGGATAAGGCAGAAAGTTTGAGATATACTCTAACTTCTGAGTCTTTTTTAAAAAACAAGTTGTATAAACAGTTTTTAAATCCTTGGTTCAAGTAGGTAATATTTTTGCTGTTAAGCTTTTTATATTGTCCCAAATTTTACAACTGAATTACTGTTTAGATTTCTAAATGATGTCAATTTCACTGCATCAGCATAAATTTAAAAAGGATAAAATGTAATTTCAAATTTCGTGTGTGATCTAAAATTATTCAAATATATGATCTGGTTGGAATACATAATTAATTTTGTCCCCAACTCCATCATTACCTGTGTCTGGGTTTAGTTTGAATTTTTCTGCACCTGAACCAAATAATGTGTAAGTAATTTCAGCGTTGGATCGGATGTCTGCATCTGTAGCGGAGATCTGCATGATCAATTTCCCAGGAAGGGCGTCTTCAGGAATGGTGTCTGAATATAACGTCTACAAAGATTTTAAACAATATTGTTAGCAAAAAAACATGAAAAGTCAGAATGACTGCCAAGAGAATAACAGGAAAGAAATCATTTATCTTTGGCCACAGAAAGCATGGGAAATGACTAAAGTTAAAATCCAAAAAAATTTTTTTTTCTCATAAAACACATGTAAAACAAGAAGGAGCCATGGAATAGTCACCAACTCTACATCCCTGAGTCTGACCTGACATTTAATCTACAGAATATACAATATTATATATTATTGAGTTAGTTTCATAGTTTTAATTCTTATGAGAAAATTAAGTAGGAATCCATATTTACCTAAAAACTGGAGAGAATAAATACCTACTACATCATACCTATTTATTTCCAAATACAGGAACTCAGTTTGCAAGTGCTCGCAACACATAACCAAATACTTGCAGCTGGGAGAGAAGTGATCTTAGTGTTATGGGGGAAAACACAGATTCCCGATGGCCGCAGAGGGGACACAAGGCTCAGGCCCTGCTGGTACTCTGCTCCATCGCGATCCCTCTCTCTTCACAGCTGCGCTAAGTCTCAAACACGATGATCAGCTGTTTCCACTTACAATTATTTAGAACTCCATGCCATAAATGAAAACATAAGAGAAGCAGATTATGATTTTGTTGAATTTATTTTCTTAATATGCGCTCAATTATAGGTGAATTTATATTGCTGTATTTTGACTCAAGAAGTAAGATATTTTGCAATACTGATGAATTCAGAGGATCTACTGTCCTAATTTACTCCTGAAGATGACACGGTATCACAACCAAATAAAATGAAAGTGCCAAAAAGAAACACAACAAAATATAAACATTTAGTTTCTATAAGGGGGGATATATATATATATTATACCCTTCCCCCAAAATATAATAAACAAAAAGTACAAATGAAGATTGGAATTAACTCTTTCTCCTTCAGAAATTCTACTTCCTCTCATGAATGAATTTTAAATATCAGGTATTTCCCTGAGAACAGCTGTTACTCTCCACAGCCATAACCCGGTCTGACTGCTCACTGCATCTGCCGCGCCCTCCAACTCCTCTGTTCCTCTTCAAAATCATGTTCCCCTCTATGCAGCCTTCTCTTAACCTATCACCCTCTTCTTCCTTCCTTCTCTCTCAACCTTCTTCCCTGGCCAAATCTATTTCTTCACCAACGCACACTCTACTCTGCAGTCAGGCGTCCACCACACCATGCTACTGAGACTGCCACCTCCACGCTGGGCACAGGATCCAAACGGTCTGTTTCACATCCCAGCCGTCTTTCTTGGCTACGTCACCCCTCTGCCCACCATCCTGCCTTCTCAGGATGGCACTGCACTGGTACCGTTCTCTTCCTTCCAGCCCTGCTTCCTTTCCCCTTCTCCCTTTGTAAATATAAATATCTGTCTCCCTTTATCTCTTTTTATTAGCACCCTCTCAAATGAATTCGGTTACCAGCTATCCATAGAAACTGCTACGTTTACATATCCTTCTCTAAGACCTACAATCTCACCATCTCTAAATGCCCCCAAAACACCTGCAACTAAATGTCCTATTACTTTAAATTTAACAGATCTGAAATGGAACTCAACATGCTTCCTCTAAAACCAGCTCCCACTCCAGGCTCCTCTTTGCCACGAAAGCCAGTCTTGACTCCTCGCACGTGCCACACTGCTGCGTCCAGATGGTTTTCCATGTTGTGTCTTTGCTCCTTTCATTCCCCTGCTGCCTCTCTTTGTACTCTATGATCCCTCCTTATCTCAATAATGGACACAGTACTTCCACACCAAACTGCTTTCAGGAACTGTTGGTTTATGCCATCTCTACCTTCCAAATACAGGAGTCAGAGTCCATACTTTTTTAGGAGAGTTCAAATCCCCTGCAATGAACGTCACAGCCCTCTATAATCCAGTTCACCCTTTCTCCCCTGAAACTTTTTTTCCATGACTTCAATGCACATTCCCCACTCTGGCACACTAAGTGACTCCTCCCACATCTGCACATCCCCGGCCACTACCCATCTGCTCCCCAAGCAGTCACGGCCTCCCAAGCACCAGTCCTGGCTCTGAGTGGCCCTCCTCAACCTCCAGCACCAAGGACCACTCCTGCTTGGGTCTCCTGCCCTCATCCAACCCTTGGAAGGAACTGGCTCTTTCCTAGTCTACATTTGCTCCCTCATTAAATGCCAGGCTCCACAGGAGCAGGAGCCCTGTTGATCTCCTCTGGTTCTCTTCTATGCAGAAGAGCAAGCGCCTCCAAAATGGTCTCTTAAAGCAAATCAGAGCTTTGTCTAAAGAATGGCGGACCAGATATTTCCCCCAAAATAACTGTATCCCCAAATTAAAAGAATCCCTTCATGAAAAGTTTACAGAGCATTTTTAGGGCTGGACACAATTATGATCCTGTCCATAACTTAGCATTCTTTAGAGCAAAGTTTTTGACCTATTTAGCATTCCCCAAAATAGTTCTGAAGCTTTTCCAAGAGTCGTCCCATTTAACACTCACCTCTCCTTAAACAATAAGCGATAATAATATAAAACATTTAAATTATACCACAGCACCAAATGATAGTCCTACTGAAAAGATTCAGAAAGAAATTTAAATTCATAATATACAAATTTAAGGACAGAGTAGCCTACCTTTTCACAAACCGGACTGTTATCATTTGCATCAAGAACTTTCACTTCAACTATAGCTTTTGATGAGAAGGTACCATCAGTTGCTGTGATTGTCAGAAGATAATTGTCCTTTTTTTCCCTGTCCAGAGGTTTCTTCACATAGACTTTCCATTCATTCTGTATATTTTCAACAGCAAACTGTCCCAAAGCATCCCCTCCTATTATGTCCATGGAGGAAGATCAAAGTCAAATTTGTTGGAAGAAGGAGAAAAATAAGTTAACAGCAAAACTAAACAGTACAGAAGATATATGATGTTATGGTTTAGAAGAATTAAGCATTTAAAAAATAATTCAAATTTGGTATATATTAGCTTTCCTATTTATAAAACAAATCAAAGCAGCATTAAAATGTATGAACATAGCATTAAGCCAAATAAAATATAAAGACTGCTAAATTAATAATTTAGCCTACATTAACACTATAGTTATTTCTTTTTAATTAGAAAAAAGTATATTTATTTTACAGTGAGTATAAAGTTCCGTAGAATGAGTCACAAAAATAAAAAACAGCCTAATGAAACAATTATTATTAGCTTTGCTCCCGTAACAAACTTGAAATGTAGCTTAACAGATGTTATTTCTACTAATTTTAGATATTCTTAACTAAAATCATCCCTTTAACTCCCAATTTTCATAAAATACTTATCTCAGAATTTATACTTCTAAAAGAATTTGATTTTAAATTAAACCATTTAGTTTGAATTTTTTTTACCTGTTATGAAATATGTGACCTGTCTGTTAATCTCTTCAGAATCAGCATCTGTGGTGCTTAAGATGGCAATTACACCCCCTGGGGGGTCGTCTTCACTCACGGTCCCTTTATAGATCTCCGCTGTGAATCGTGGCGGGCTATCGTTGACGTCAGTGACGGTCACGTCCACGATGGCTGTGGAGGAGAGCTGAACCTTCTCTCCGTGGTCTGATGCAACCACTTTAATCTGGTAACTGTCTCTCTTTTCATGGTCAAGTTCCTTTAGGGTTGTAATCCAGCCTGTTTCCATGTTAATGGCAAAAGACTCGATGACTTCTACACTTTGTGACTGATCCAGGCTATACTTCACTTGGCCATTGGTTCCTGAGTCCAGATCAGACGCCCTGATCTGGATGACTCTACTTCCCCCTGGCAGATTTTCAACAATAAATGCCTCATAGGGACTAGACTCTAAGACTGGGCTGTTATCATTTGCATCTTTCACTTGGATGCTAACATCTACAGAAGCTACCACCTCATAGTCATCACGAGTGCACCTGGCAAGTATGGAAAACTGATACCACTTAGTTGTCTCATGATCCAGGCTCTTCTCCAGTTTCAGTCTCCCGCTCTGTCTGTCAATCACAAAGGCCTCATCCCTGTTACTTTCGGGAGTATTCCCTTTGATCAGGCTGTAAAGAACAGTCCCGCTATGTTCTGCTCGGATGACATCTATTTCTGTTCCAATAGGCATGTCTTCTGAAACTGTATAGGTATAAAAAGGTTCTGAAAATTTTGGAAGCCGCATTTCTGGTGGAAGAATTTTAACATAGACAGGAACAACAGATTCTTTTGGTGGAGACCCATTATCTACAGCTCTAACAAAGAAAGTGAAGAACTCATTTTCTAAGCCAATTAGGCTTTCCTTTGTAGTAATTACGCCAGACAGTTTGTTGATTTCCAGATTCTCTTTAACACTTTCAGAGTCTGCTTCAATGGCATAGGTGACATCAGCATTGGATCCCTCATCGGCATCACTTGCAAGAACTTTGATGACTGATGTACCTTTGGTTGCACTGGATCCGATGTTCACTTCATACTTGGTTGCTCGAAACTGTGGTGCATTATCATTGTCATCTGT